>NC_092386.1:16672027-17005297 GCF_030028105.1 Mobula birostris | reverse complement strand
GAGTGCCTACCGTGTTATTCCACACATTGGTAAGTCTGATCACCTAGCTGTACTTCTACTGCTTGAGTATAGGCAGAGAAGGGACTGAATACTGCAGCACCAGTTGGGAGGACCAAGAAGATATGGACCAGGGAAGCACTGGAGTGCTTACAGGATTGCTTTGAATCAGTGGACTGGACTTTTTTCATGGAGTCGTCTTCAAGCCTGGATGAGTATACCACAATTGTCACCAACTTCATTAAGACCTGTGTGGATGAGTGTGGGCCTACAAAAACTTACAGTACGTTCCCATACCAAAAGCCAGGGATGAACCAGGAGGTTTGCAGTCTGCTGAGGGCATTTAAGTCTGGCAATCCAGGTCTGTATAAGAAAACCAGGTTATGACTTGCGGATATCCATTTTAAGTGCCAGGAAACTATTCCAAGCTAGGTTGGAGGTGACATCAGATGCAGGTCAACTCTGGCAGAGTTTGCAGTCCTACAAAACAAAACCCAACATCATAAGTGGCAGCTATGCTTCACTAATAGAAGAGCTCAATGCCTTTTATTTATGCTGGCTTTGAAAGGGAGAATAAAACCACAGCTACAAAGATCCCTGCAGCATCCGATGACCCCGTGATCTCCGTCTCAGAGACAAATGTCAGGCCGCCTTTCAAGAGGGTGAACCCTCGCAAGACAGCAGGGCCCGGCCCGATGGAGTACCTGGTAAGGATCTGAAAACCTGTGCCAACCAACTGGCGGGAGTATTCTCAGACAATTTTCATCCTCTCACTGCTACAGTCCAAAGTTCCCATCTGCTTCACAAGGGCAACAATTAGACCGGTGCTAAAGAAGAGCAATGTGAGCTTCCTCAACGATTATCGTCCAGTAGCACTCACGTCTACGGTGATGAAATACCTTGAGAGGTTGGTCATAGCTAGGATCAACACCTGTTCTCAGGAAGGACCTGGACCCACTGCAATTTGCATATCGCCACAACAGCTCTTGAGCAGACGTGATCTCAATGGCTCTCCACACAGCCATGGATCACCTGGACAATGCAACCACCTATGTCATGATTCTGTTTATTGACATTTAACACCATTATTCCTACAGTTCTGATTGATAAGATACAGAACCTAGGCACCTTTGTACCTCTCTCTGCAACTGGATCCTCAGCTTCCTAACCGGAAGACCACAATCTGTGCGGATTGGAAATAACATCTCCACGTCACTGACAATTAACACTGGCACACCTCAGGGTGTGTGCTTTGCCCACTGCTCTACTCTCTCTACACCAATGACTGTGTGGCTAGTCATAGCTGAAACAGCAGTTATAATTTTGCTTAAAAGTTAATTATTGAATGCTATTAATGGCTTTCTTATATTTTCTATAACATCTTATATTTTAAATTCATTTAAGAATTACAAGGAACTATATTGTCATCACATGCAATAAGGTATTTTTTTGCCACAGAATTTCTGGATTTCTAACTTCACTGCAAAATGTCAAGAGTTGCCAATCACACTGATTTATCACATTCCTACTTCCCAAGGCAAAGCTTTTCTTCAGAAGAGAAGAATTCAAAACGTCATTAGTATTCTAATCAGGCTGGAAAGATCCACATCCCCAAGGAGAAAAAGATTCTTGGGTCTAAACTGATTTCAAGATCTTGCAGCCAATCTAATGTACAAGGTGTTGACTTTCAAATCAATGCAGCTTTCAGAAACTTGTGAACGACAATAATTCAGCACTGAAAATTGCAATAATTTTGTAGTGATATTATCTTAAAAAGCATATCTATCTGTGAACAAATAATATTCGATTTATACTGGACCCAGTCTCCAAGTAACTAAATCCCTCATCTTGCATTTAATTCCTTTCCTCACCATAGCTCTTGTAATCTCCTCCAGCTTCACATGCCAACCTGACTTGACCTTTTGATCACACCCTCATACCTCCCTAGTCATGCATCTGACCACCTACCCTAATCCCCCTCTGTACTCATTTGTTCCTTTTTAGCTGCACATTAAGGTCACTATATAAACGTAAATCAACTTTTCTTTATGTAATCATTGTTGCATGCAATTCAGCTGCCATATCTCAGTGGCATCCTTTGTAATTTGGCTGATATATTAAAATCAAGAGCATTCCCCATCACATCTCAAAAACATCGTACACTGCACAATTGAGTTCTATCAGAGGCAGCATTTGTGGGCAGAGAAAAGGGGGGATTTTAAATCCACAAACGTCCATCACTTACAACTTTTACTTCCAACAACTGCAGCATCTTATTTTCATATTTTACATAAATCTTTAATTCTTTCACAGTTCACTTTTAATTCCCCCCCACCCACCCCGGAACATTGGGGAATGAATAGAGGAATGCAAAAGGGGTGTACAGCGGGTAAATGCATGAGGCTTTTCTCACTGAAGATGGGTGAAACTGGAGCTAGAGGTCATAGGTTAATGGGGAAAGGTGAAATATTTAAGTGGAAACTGGAGGTGGAACTTCTACACTGGTGTGAGTGTGGAATGAGATGCCAGTCAAAGTGGTGGATGCGGGCTTGATTGATTGGATGAGTATATGGATGAGAAGGATATGGAAGGCTATGGTCCAGATGCAGGTTAATGACACCAGGTAGAATAACAGTTTGGCACCATCTAGATGGGCCAAAGGTCCTGTTTCTGTGGTGTAATGCTCCATGACTCTCTTACTCTAATGGTAATATTTAAAAGAGACCTAAACCAGATAATAACAGCTTTACAAGCAATAGAATATGTACTTTTAATTCTTCTAATGGAATTGTCCTAATCCTAGTCTATCTGAATTGCCTACAATGTCTCAAACAGAGGGAGGAGTTTGAAGCATCGGGGAAATACACAAATCCAAATAATTTACAGCATTCTTCCACAATGCCTGCAAAACATACCAGAAGATAAACACAAGGGATTCTGCAGATGCTGGAAACCCAGAGCAACATACACAAGATTCTCGAGGAACTCAAGAGGTCAGGCAGCATCTATGAAAATGAACAAGCAGTCGACATTTCAGGCAGAGACCTTTCAGCAGGACTGGAAAGGAAAAGGAAAGACGCCAGAATAAAAAGGTGGAGGGAGGGGGAAGGAGAATTACCTAGGTGATAGGTGAAGCCAGGTGTGTGGGAAAAGTAAAGGGCTGGAGAAGAAGGAATTTGACAGGAGACGGGAGTGGATTATAGGAGAAAGGGAAGAAAGAGGGGCAATAGGAGGAGGTGATAAACAAGTGAGAAGAAATAAGAGGCTAAAGTGGGGAATAGTAGAAAATGGAAATGGGGGAAGGAATAAAAACATTAGCAGAAGGAGAAATCGATGTTCATGCCATCAGGATGGAGGTTGCCTAGACAGAATATGAGATGTTGCTCCTCCACCCTGAGAGTGGCATGAGATATCATGACAGAACAGGAATGAGGATAGGAATTAAAATGGTTGGCCACCAGTAAACTCCACTTTTGGTGCCCGACAAGGCGGTCCCCCAAATTACATCTAATCTCACCAATGTAGAGAAGACTGCATTGGGAGCACTGGGTACAAGAGACAGCCTCAACAGATTCACAAGTGAAGTGTTGCTTTACCTGGGGGACTACTTGGGGCCCAGAATGGAGATGGGGGGGAGGGGGGAGTGCAGCATTTCTGTTGCTTGCAGAGATAGGGATAAGTGCCAGGTAAGAGATTAATGGGGAAGGATGAATGGGCAAGAGAATCATGGAGGGAGTGATCGATCTCTGCAGAAAGTGGAGAGTTGGTGGGGGAAGGTAAAGATGTGTTTGGTGGTGGGATCCCATTGAAGATGGTGGAAGTTGCAGAGGCTCATGGGGTGGTAGGTGGGGAAAAGAGAAACCCTATCCCTGTTAAGATGATGGGTAGATGGATGAGTGTAGCTGTTTGGAAAATGGAGGTGCGGGTGAGGGCAGCATAAACAGTGGAGGAAGGAAAACCATGTCCTTTGAAGGAGGAGGACATCACTGATGTCCTGGAAAGGAAAGCCTCACACCAGGAACAGATGTGGCGGAGACAAAGCAGCTGAGAAAAGGAATAGTATTTTTACAGGAGACGAGGGTAAGAGGCATTGTCAAGATAACCATGGGAACCGGAAGCTTTATAAAAGATATCGGTAGATAGTTAGTGTACAGAGATGGAGACAAAGAGATCAAGAAATGGAAAAGAAGTGTCAGAAATGGACCAAATGAATTTAAGTGCAGAGTGAAAGTGGAGGCAAAGTTGATGAAATTAGCAAATTCATCATTGGTACATGAAGCAGCACCATGGAAGTTGCCAATGTAGTGCAGGAAAGCATTGGGAAGCATTACCAGGAAAGACTAGGAACATGGACGGTTCTACTGGCCAGTGAAAAGGTAGGCATAGCTAGTGCCCATGAAGAAAGTGGGAGGAGCCGATAGAGAAATTATTGAGGGTGAGAGCCAATTCCGCCAGACGGAGGAGTGTGGTGGTGAAGGGGAAGTGGTTGGGTCTTTTGTTGAGAAAGAAGTGGAGATTTTTAAGGTCTTCTGGATGAGGGAAAGAAGTGGGGGACTGAACATCATGGTGAAAATGTGGTCAGGGCCAGGGCATTGAAAGATGTTGAAGAGATGGAGAGCATGTGAAGCATCATGGATGTAGGTGGGAAGGTACTGAACCAAGGGGGATAGAATGGAATTGAGATCTGAGGACAAGAGGTCAGTAGGGCAGGAGCATCTAAGGAGAGGAATAATGAGATGACATTTCAGGCTGAGACCCTTCATCATGACTGGAAAAGAAAGGAGAAGCCAGAATAAAGTGGTTGGAGAATAGGAAGCTAGAAGGTCATAGGTGAAACCAGGTGATGGAGAAGGTAGGGGGGGTGGGGGGATGAAGTGAGAAGATGGGAGGTGATAGCTGGAAGAGGTAAAGGGCTGAAGAAGACGGAATCTGATCAGAGAGGAGAGTGGATCATGGTAAAAAGGGAAGAGGAGGAGGGGGAGGGGAGAGAAGTCATTAGAAGTTAGAAAAATCTGTGTTCATGTAATCAGGTTGAAGGATAGCCAGATGGAATAAGAGGTGCTGCTCCTCCATCCTGAAGGTAGTCTCATCATGGCAGCAGAGCAGCCCATGGACCGATATGTTGGAATAGAAATAGGTAGTGGAATTAAAATGGTTGGCCACTGGGAAATCCTGCTTGTTAACAACATTCACCTAAAAGCAAAATATTGCACACTGTGAAAACCTGAAATTAAAAGGAACTGAAAATATTGTAAATACTTGGAAGGTCCAGCAGCGTCTCTGAAAAAATGACTCAGAGTTAACATTCCAGGTCAATGACTCACCATCAAACGTAGAAAAAAATTAAAGTGAAACAAGGATTAAGTTGCACATGGAGGAAAGATTGGAGAGAGATAGAAATAAAAAACATTCATTTTTAGCTGGAGACCAGCAAAAACATCATCAGTTAGTGATATCAATGTTAATTCTGTTCCAGTCTCCACAGATGCTATCAAATCTTCTATGGGACTGTGCAAAAGTCTAAAGCACATATATAGTTAGGATGCCTAAGACTTTTGTACAGCAATGTATTGGTCAATGTGTAGCAGACAGCGTGTTTGTAAATCTGGTCAGGACAGAGGATGCTGGGAACGGGGAGGATGGAGTGCCATGGGACAGGTGGCAGAGGAGCGCCGGGTAAGGCACACCCAGCTCTGAGACATCAGGCTAGGCCACTTGATTCCCAACAATAAGTTTATTGATCATTACAGAATGACTCTTTGGTGCTTCCCACTCCCTCTCCCTCCCTTCCCCTTTTCCTAATCATGATTCCCCTCTCCCCTTCCCACTCTCAGTCCACAATAGACACCCATATCAGAATCAGGTTTATCATTACTCAAGAAATTTGATTTTTATGCCTGAGACTTCCGCACAGTACCGTGAGTATTTTCCAAAACTGTTTTGTGCTTTCATGCTCTTCTTGATTATTGCAGTGTCGTGATGAAGAGAGTAATCTTTTTTTATAAACAAAATAAAATTAAATTAATTTGCAGAGACAAAAATATTGTGTTCAACTATATCTGTACAAAGTTTTAGGATTTTGACCCTTTGGACAACGTTGGACAGAAGTCAATAATTTTCCCTTTGACAAATACATGTGTCGATAATACTATTTAAATCACAATTGCACAGGGTTTCAAGGGACTGACTCCTGTCCTCAAACCAAGGTCATTCTCCATTGTGTTGCGTGGCTCTACGACTCTGTTAAATGGTATAGTTTCAAAAGAAGTCCAGCAGCTCAAAGCTGAGCATGTATGAGGCATTGTAGACATTCAGCAGCACAAGCAATCCGCAGACATATGGTCAAGCATCTCTCTCGTGCCATTGTTAAATTTAACACCAATTCAATAAGGAATGCAGAAAGACTTGACAGGTGCAGTGCAAGGTTCACTGAAAAATGTATGCCAGCCCTGTGAAACTGCAACACAGTTGTGCAAAAGCAGCATGCAATGGACCCACTAATGTGAACTGATCCCACAACCAACACACATCAGATCTGCAGCCCTGACACATCTAGCTGTCAACGGCGGTGCTAAAGACCAAGGCTGAAGCATGCTCGGCCAGGCAGGTTGAGTATTGATCTATCACAGCTTCCTTCTGTGATTCCAGCTACTGTGGAAGCCAGTCTTCAGCAAAGTCACTTTTAATACAGCACTGTGCAAATGCCTTAAGCTAGCGTGCCTAAGACTTTTTCACAGGACTGTGTTTGTCAATATGGAGCAGAGAGTGAGTTTGTAAATCTGGCGGGAACAAAGGATATTGGGAATGGTGAGTGTGGAGTGTTGCGGGAGAGGTGTGGGGCAGGTGGATGGTGCAGGTGCAGACACACTCAAGCCCTGAGACACCAGGCAAGTAATTTGATTCCAAACAATTGGTTTATTCATCATTACAGAATGTCTCTCTGGTGCTTCCTGCTCCCTCCCCTCTCCCGTCCCCTTTTTCCAACTATGATTCACCTCTCCCTGCCCCCTTTCCCACACTCTGTCCACTATAGAGACCTGTATCAGAATCAGGTGTATCATCACTCACATATGCTACAAAATTTGTTTTTTTTTACATGGCAGCACTTCAGTGCAATACATAAAATTATTACAATACTGTGCAAAAGTCTTAAGCACCCTAGCTGTATATATGTGCCTAAGACCTTTGCACAATACTATATTTAAGAACTGTACTAATATATTAGTACAGTAAATTTTAAAAATGTGCTAGTCAAATTTGATCAGATTATTTCAGTACTGTACAGTCCTACCTGACCAAAAGGCATGTTCTGATCCAAAGTCATTGCTTATAACAGTTAAAAATTATCTTCCAAAATATTTTATTCTGTAACTTATGTCCTTTACAGCTTTCAAACATGGTTGAATTTTTAAAAAGTAAACTTTCTAGATGATTTAGGCAACTGCCTAAGTATTAAAAAGAAAGATAAAAATATTTATTACTTATTAATCTAGGTGACCAGTTTATGAAGCAACTAAATGTCCATCCCATCCAAAATAATTCAATTTTAGACTGCAAAAGAAACTCCAATATTACCAACACACCCACCACGTGATACTGTAGCGTGTAAAAATACACACAGACAAACAAAAAATAAGTTCAACATCATCCTGTGAAGTTCCATAATTTGAAGTGAAATGCCTGAACTTACTTTTTAAACTGCATTTGTAGCTTCTGTGATTATAAAAGCTTCTATTCAGTAACTTTATAAAATGTAATGTTATATACTGTATAAGGGAACAAAAAATATAGTCACTGCTTTCAATAGAACAAGAAGCTTAATGTAATCAGTCCTGCAAATTTTCTGATACATCTTCGGTGCCTGCAATTCATTTATGGAGTTTTTTCTTCATTATATAAATTATGGAATATTGTACATTGAATGGTGGTGGTGGTGGCACCCGTAAGTCTCGCAAGACCATGGATCTGCGCCTGGAAGGTCTAGCTTCAGTCTGTGTTAGAGCAGCGTCTGTTGTGGCTGTAGAGGCCCACACGGGAGTGACAGTCTCGGCTGCAGTGACTGCACTTGAAGGCACTGTCCTCCAGGGTTGTTTTGGTGCTGTTTTTTCAGCGAGTGTGCTTTTCTTCAGCAGCAAGCCTCAACTTCTCTTCTCCTCTTTTTAGACCTCTGCGTAGTTCCAGCCTCCAGTGAGAGCGATCACTTGTGATGTCCTCCCACCTTTCGATGTTCATTTTCAGTGACTTCAAGTCTCTCTTGCAAACGTCATTGAAACGAAGATGGGGCTGCCCTTGTACTCTCTTGCTGGAGGCCAGTTCCCCGTACAGCAGGTCTTTTGGGATCCTCCCGTCTGACATGTGGTGTACGTGGCCCAGCCAGCTGTCGTAAAGCAGCGTGCTGAGGACGGAGGCCCTGTAGACTGCAACCTTGGTGTGTGTCGTCAGCTTTCTGTTCTCCCAGAATCTCTTTGTCAGCCTGGCGAATGTTAGGCTGCTCGTCCGATCCGTCTGTTGATCTCGGGGTCTAGGGAGAGGCTGTCCGTGACGGTGGAGCCAAGGTATGTAAACTCGTGGACTACCTCCAGCTCGTAGTTGTTGATGGTAATGGTAGGGGGTGCTCAACGCCTTGGCCCAACACGTTGGTTTTCTTCAGGCTGATGGTCAAGCTGAAGTCCTGGCAGGCTCTTGAGAAGCTGTCCATGAGGCGTTGCAGTTGCTCTTCAGAGTGTGTTGCCAGTGCCGCATCGTCTGCAAACAACATGTCCCTGATGAGTACTTCGTGAACCTTGGTCTTCACCCGCAGCCGGACCAGACTGAACAGCCTCCCGTCTGATCTGGTGTGGAGGTAGACACCATCAGTTGATGTTCCAAAGGCGTGCTTCAGCATGACTGCGAAGAAGATGCCAAACAGGGTGGGGGCAAGCACACAGCCCTGCTTCACAGCGCTGCGGATGTTGAAGGCCTCCGAAGAAGAGCCGTCAAACTGAACAACGCCCTTCAGGATATTGAATAATCTCAAGTATTTCAACTCAATTTCAAAAACTAATGTACTGTAATCTAATTTTCTCTAATGATGATGTAAAAGGTCAGTCGATCTCTCACTTTGAAAAACAAATTTTAATTCAACAAAATGAAACCTTCTTTGACAAACTGCAATATATAATTTTTTAAAGATGCAAGTAATTATAAAGCAATTCCCAGTCCATTGGTTCAGTTCACCACTAATAGCCATTAAAGTTAAGGTGAAACTATTATATATTTCAATCCTGATTATGCACTTGGAATTTGATTAGTTCCTGAATACATTTTCTAAAACAGCCAGCTTTGCAGTACATTGTGGAAGAAAACCATCAGTCTCAATTAGCAATTCTTTCCCACAAAACAATGACAATTCTCTTTATCATGTAAAAATATTTTGTGCATATAGTTATTGCTCTTAATTACGTATTTTTTAACCATTCACTACAAGGCAATTGCTCCAGAAATCCTGCACAAATAATGATGGCATATCAAAAGAGAGGAGAATTAGACCATTTGGCCCATCAAGTCTACCCCGCCATTCCATCACAGCTAATTTATTATCCTTCTCAGCCCCATTCTCCTGTCTTCTCCCTCTAATCTTTGATGTCCTTAATAACCAGGAAACAATCAACCTTCGATGAAAAAAATCCATTAAATGCCATACGCAACAACCACCTCTAGAAACCTGAGGTAAATCTTTACAGGCGCAATAAATGCAGAATAAACCTTTTACAAATTATCATGAGTGAAAAACCACAGAAAAGTAAGAATTAGATGTAACTCAGTTATTAGATGGCATATTAAATCATACACATCTCTGCTCAAATATGGCTGCCTACAGCAATTGTCTCCATCTGATGTTCGTTTCATGGGTCATGTTGGATCTGGAGATGATATTGTCCAGAACAGGGGTTCTCAACCTTTCTTATGCCATGGACCAATACTATCAAGCATGGAGTCCGTGGTCCCCAGGCTGGGAACCCCTGGTCTAGAAGGTTCTTCTGAAGTCAAGAATGAGGTGTAAATCTTGTGGATAGAGCCATTTTATTAGATGTTCATAACAAAGAAATTACAACTTACACAGATGAAAGTAAGAACCAAAGGAAGACGACAAAGAAAAGACAAACAACAATGAAGTCGTGGTTGACTTATACAAAAAACTAGTTTAAACTTGACCGATAAGGAAATTCCTTGATAAGAGCAGCCTACCAGGCCATTCGATTTATGGCATAACACAGGCTTCAGACAAAGAAGCTACAAAAAAATACAGAACCAGTTATACTATATCAATTAGTGAAAATCCACTCAACATTTACAAACATATGATTATATAAATATACTGTATAAGCAAACATAAAAAGTTAAACTACAAGAAAAGATACATTTTAAAGATTAACTTTGTTTATCACATGCACACCAAAACATACAGTGAAATCAGAGGATCAGAGGTGGAGAGGGTCAGTAATTTAAAATTCCTCAGCGTTATAATTTCAGAGGATCTGCCCTGGGTCTAGCACACAAGTGTAATCACAAAGAGAGCACGGCAGCATCTCTAGTTCTTTAGGAGTTTGAAATGATTTGGCATGGCATCTGAAACTTCCATAGATGTACAATGGGAAGTATATTGACCGGCTGCATCACAGCCTGGTATGGAAGCACCTTGAACGGAAAGGCCTACAGAGAGTAATTGATATAGCCTAGTCTTCAACAGGAAAAAAACCTCCCCACCATTGAGTCTATCTACAAGGATGGCTGTCACAGGAAAGCAGCATCCATCATCAAGTATCCGCACAATCTATGCCATGCTCTCTTCTCACTGCTGCTATCAGGAAGGAGGTACTGGAGCATTAGGTCCCACACCTCCAGATTCAGGAACAGTTAATGCCCCTCAACCAGCAGGCTCTTGAACCAGTGGGGACAACTTTACTCACTCCAACACTCAGCTGGTTCCATAACCCAACAGCTCACTTCCGATGACTCTACAACCGATGTTCTTGATATCTATTATTTATTTATTATTATTTTGTGTTTTTTTTGGGATTTGGAGACATTTTGCACATCGTTTTGTTTGTCTATCTTTGCTTGCATGCATGTTTCTTTGTGTTTACTCCGTATGCCCACAAGAAAATGGATCTCAGGGTACTATATGGTGACATTTATGTACATTACTAATAAATTTACTTTGAACTTAATTTATGTTTAATTTATATTTTTTCCTGACAATGCTTATGATGTGATGTGCCTATAAGGTTGCTGCAAGTAAGTTATTCATTGAATTTGTGCACATGACAATAAACTCAATTTTGACTTTAATCATTTGGCTTCAACTGGTTTCTGTGGTAGAGAATTCCATGGGCTCATTACTTTCTGGAAGGGGAAATTTCTCCTCATTGCAGTCTCAAATAGCTTACTATTTCTCCTTGGAATATGATCTCTCGTCCTAAACACCATCATCAGAAACATTCTTCCTGCATCTGACTTGTTCAGTCCCCTTGAAATTACAAGTTTCTATGAGATCCTTTCTCTTTCAAACTCTGGAGAACATAAGCCCAATCTCTCCTCATATGCAAGCCCTGCCATCTCCGGAACCAGTATTATGAGTAGAGACATGAGATTGTTCGACAGATCCAGATGTTAGAGCTCAGCAATCAGGGGACTGCAGTCAGGTCAGCAGGTGCTGAGGACAAAAACCTGAGATCCCAGAGGTCAAGGGCCACAGTTAATGAGTCTTGAGGATGGGAGTCACTCAACTCCGGTGGAAGAGGGTCCCAAGTAGGATGTTGTTTGTTTTTTTTGCTGTAACATCCGCCCTGTTGTATGTTGGTTGCGTGTTGCTCCATTAAACATTGGTGGGCATGCTACGTTGGTGGCGGGAGCGTGACAATATCTGCTTGCTGCTCCTAGCGCTTCCTCAGACTGAGCTGGCTGTTAATGTAAATTATGCATTTCACTGTATATTTCAATGCACAAGTGTACAATTTAATCTTATCTGTACTCCGATAAGGAAACCAAACTCCAATACTCAGTGTGTAGTCTCACATCTCCCTGTACAAGTGAAGGCCAACACCTCAGCTCCTTAACTCAAATTCTGCTCCCCCCCCGCCCCCGTGGCCCAGAATAAATGAAATTGCAGGTACAGAACACTTGCCCTCTTAATTACCTGCACACCCACATGCTTACCTTCACCAACCAACAGCTTGTTGTACTTCCCCCTTTCTCAGTCTATCACCATTCTGATAGCAATCTGGCTCACTATTATTATCAAACTGGATAAACTCACATAACCACATAATATGACATCAGCCCATTCACCTAACCTGTCACTGAAGCATGCATGAAACTGAGCTTTGGACCTAATTTTGGTGAAACAGGAATTGGAAAGGAAAGACAAATTCAAGCAAATTATAATCAGCAGAGAAGCTGTATTATAACGAGTCTCCTGGTCCAAATGGATTTCCTTCTAGGTGGCTGGCGAGTAAATTACGTTGTGTTTTTAATTATCCAAAACCTTCTATATTCAGGGAAGGCACCAGTAGATTAGAAAACAGCAAATACAACTTTTTTTATTAAGGAATAAAGGGAGTCAGAAAGCAGAAAAATACAGCCAGTTTAACATCTGTTAGAGGGAAAATGTTAAATGCTACTGTTAAATATGTTATGACAGGCCAGTTAGAAAGAGTAAAGGCAAACATGACTTTGTGAAAGCAAAATCATGTTTGACCAGGTTAAGAATTTTTGTTTGAAGAAGTGGAGTATCCTGTGAATAAAATGGACATAGTGGACACACTATATTCAGATTATTGAGATTACAATCAGGTTTCATGAAGTGATGGATCAGGCCTGAGTGGTCTCCTCCTGCTCCTAATTTGTACGTTGCTATATAAATGACCTCCCCAACCAAATCCCACTATACAACACCAATAGTGGGACTGATAAAATGCAGGAAAATGTGGACCATATTTTAGGAGTCACCACTCAATGAAGGCAGTCAAATTGATGTTGAAGTTTACCTTCATGTTCAGTGTGCCTTTGTGGTCTTTGGTTGTCTGAGGAAAAGACCAAGATTTCAAACCCAGCACAAAGCTCATAGTGTAAGGGCAACAGTAATTCCTACCCTCTGATGTTTCAGAGACCTGGACCACCAACAGTAGGCACTTCAAAGAGATACCAATAAGCTGTCTTTGCAAAATCCTTCAAATTCACTTATTAAATAATCGAACAAACATCAACGTCCTCTCCAAAATCAATATGCCGGCATTGAGGCCAAAATTATCCTCGAATTGGTTCTGCTGGGTTGGTCATATTATTGATACATGCTGATATTTAATTATTCATACATTTTGTTCCATATCTGTACTGACTTTATTTTTATGTAATTCGTTACATGTTGAACATTGTTGGTGTCTGTTTCACGTCGCACCAACACACCACAGCCAATTTCTAAAACACGTAAATATTTATGGTAAATGAAGTTAACGCCTGACACCAGAGTTTTAAAATACATATCTGTCCAACTCGGATATGACTAAAGGTTACCAGGTAACAGGAGGAGGAAGTTCCAAAAGAACCTCAAGGCCTCCTTGGCAAAATCCAACATCTCCACCAATTTATGGAGTTCCTTCTCCCAGCTCTGTTTGATATGGAGAAGCAGCATTCAGATTGATACTCAGGACATGCGTAGGGAGCACAAAAAAGCCTAGTATAAATAGAAGACAGGCTCTACCTCCCAAATTATCCGGAATTTATCAACCTCCATTTGAAATATATTCAGTGAGCCTCTACAGACCTTTTCTCTACATGCAAGATTCTCTACTTATGGTGAAAGAAATTTCTTCTTAACTGTGTCCAAAATGGCCAACAACACATTTCAGACAAGAGACTTACGTCTCCCTGTAAGAAGTTTGTATATTTCAGTGAAGTCACCTCTCATTGTTCTAAATTCAAAGAGAGATTAAGTCTGCTTAATCTCTCCTCACCGTCAAACAGTAGCATGGTGGGTTAGCACAAGAGAGAACCAGTGATCAGGGTCCAATTCTCGCCACTGCCTGTAAGGAGTTTGTACAGATCATTTATTAAACAATACTAGATCTAAAATCGGAGAATGTGGGGATTTATGTAGAATTAGTAAATGGGTGTTTGATGGGTGAATTTGGTAATCCAAAGGGTCTGTTTCCGAGCTCTGTGACTCGATGACTCATTTGTTCTGCCACCTAGTGATTTTGCAAACCCCATGGATCATTGTCCACACTATTTCTACTACTTTGTTCCACCCAGTCTAAATGCAAATTAAAGATCCCGCGTACACTTCAATGCCCTTGATACATACACTTCCATCTTCCTGGCTTATACATTACTACTGCTATGATAAAGACACATTGAGAAAGAACGAGAAGGATGATCTCTGCCTGCTGCATGTACTGTTTAGCTTAAAGCCTTATCTGCACTCAAGCCATTTTATTTAGTGGGATGCAAGTTCCCTTCTGATACAAGTGAACTCTGCCCCAGTGGATCAGCTCTCTTCTCCCCTAGTCTCCGTGTCAGTGCAATGAATTAAATTCCATTTTTTTCTGCTACTCATTTTCTGTACTAATCCCACTTGTGTGCATTAATTCCATTTCCATCTATGCCTTGTTCATTCAAGTACCTGTTCAGTTGCTTCTTAAGTGCAGTCACTATTCCTGGCACCATCGCTACCTCTGGCAGCTCATTTCAGATAGCAATTACCCATTGAGAGAGAAACTTACTGCTCAAATCCCTTTAAACCTTACCTTAATCTTGAGATTACTACCACTCTGTAAACTGCTTCCCTGTTATTTCAGTCAAATGCACTTTTGATTTTAATCATGATATTCTTGTGTAGCAGAAAGCAAAAATGTAATCCTAAATATTTTATTACATGCCACTAATCTTGCTCACCTTCCTCCTTTTCCCCTACAGATACAAAATGAATAGCAAAAATAAAAAAGCTAAAATTAATTCAGAACCCAGACCTCTGTAAAGATTTTGCTAAAGTAATTCTGTCTATCGATGGGAAGAAAGATTGTGCATAAAAACATAATTTCAGAATAAAATACTCATCCAAGTTTTATTCCACTATTATCAAGTCCACATTCTATATACGTGCAATGGAGAGTACAGTATATAGACTAGCTGCCTTACAACCTGGAAATGGAAACACCTATACCCTTGAACAGAAAATCCTACACAAAGCTTTTGCCCTCACCACTGAGCACATCTACGCAGAGCGTTGTTGCAGGAAAGCAGCATCCACCGTCAGGGACCCCCACCACCCAGGCCATGCTCTCGTCTCGCTGCTGCCGTAAGAAAGAAGATACAGAAGCCTCAGGACTCCCACCATTAGGCTCGGTCATCAGGCTCTTCAACCAAAGGGGATAACTTCATTTGCCCCATCATTAAAATGTTCCCACAACCTATGGACTCATTTAAAGACTCTTCATCTCATGTTCTTGATATTTATTGCTTATTTATTTTTAATTATTATTTTCTTTTTGTACTTGCACAGTTTGATTGTCTTTTGTATACTGGTTGAATGCCCAATTTGGTGCAGTCTTTTATTGATTCTATTATGGTTATTATTCTATTAAGATTTACTGAGTATGCCCACAAGAAAAAGAATCCCTGGCTTGTACATGGTGGCATATTTGTACTTTGATAATAAATTTACTTTGAACTTTGAAGTTCTGGAGTTTAACTTATAGGATAATTACTCCACTGCTCTGCAAACCAAAAGTTGAGATAACATGGGACACATTGCTCAGAGTAATAAATCCATCCTCCGATAAAGTGAGATGTAAACTATGGCAGGTGGCACTCATTGTTGGGAAGCTACAAACTCTGGTGCACAGGTACAAGCAGGAATTAAAAAGATGAAGAAAATATCCACTAACATATTGAGGTGATTAGAATCCACTAGTAGGAAGCCAGCATGTTTCATTGGTACTGAACTTAATTAGGCCCCATTTCTGGTACTGACTTCAGTGTCAGGGACAATAACTTGGGGAAAGTGCATCAGCAATTTAGGGAAATTACTTCCTTCATCATAGTAATGTAGAATAAAGGAGCAAAATCACAAAATCAGACTTGGGGCAAGGTGGTACATTTCACATAAAGAGCAGACAGCACTTTTCCTTAAGTTATTTTCCCTGACACTGAGCTCAGTACCAGAGTTCTGGCCTGGAAATCTCTCCCAAAAAGCTGTGGATACACATAACTTGTATTGTCAAGACTGAGGTCAGCATATTTTTACAGGGAGGGAGGAGACTGGGTTATACCTGAGTATTGCCAGGATCCTGAAGAAATACCAAATTAATACCATCCACAAACCCATAAGGAAGCTCAAATTACAGCTTAAGTGGGACAAAATGACATAGGACTCAGGACAGCTGGTGCTTACAGGATTCTCTGCTATGGTCTTGGCCCAAAACGTTGGCATATATCAGCCAGACAGGATGCACAGTGGAAACCTGCATCAAGGAGCACAGGTGTATCCCCGGAGAAATCAACGGTAGCAGAACATTGCATTTGCAATGGCCATGCTGTTGTGTGCTGGGGCAGCAGGCACCAACAGAATCAACAAACTCATTCGTAAGGCCAGTGATGTTGTGAGGATGGAACTGGACTCTCTCACGGTGGTGTCTGAAAAGAGGATGCTGTCTAAGTTGCATGCCATCTTGGACAATGTCTCCCATCTACTACATAATGTACTGGGTGGGCACAGGAGTACATTCAGCTAGAGACTCATTCCACTGAGATGCAACACAGAGCGTCATAGGAAGTCATTCCTACCTGTGGCCATCAAACTTTACAATTCCTCCCTTGGAGGGTCAGACACTCTGAGCCAATAGGCTGGTCCTGGACTTATTTCATAATTTACTGGCATAATTTACATATTACTATTTAACTATTTATGGTTTTATTACTATTTTATTATTTATGATGCAACTGTAACAAAAACCAATTTCCCCCGGGATCAATAAAGTATGACTATGACTATAAGATTGACTTTGACAGCACAAAACTACTGTGCCACGCCAATGGCTTTTGGGACTGACTGGGAATGGAAGCCATTGAAATAAAACTAGAGGAAAAGAATTTTAACAAAGGTGAAGGTCTTGCTTTAAGTAAGAACTGGAATTCTATTGTAAACAAGAAGGACAGTGGAAATCTAATTGGACGAAGACTAACCAATCAGAAGGGACGGATAACAGGGGTGTAAGTACCACTAAACTAAACATGTCCAAGCATCATCCCTGATGAAGATGGCAGAGTTTGTCATTGAAACATCTGTTAAAGTCGATATCTGTACCTGGCTGGAAGCCCGAGAAGAGCTAATTCGGCATACAGTGAAATGCACTATTTTGCCTCAAATCTAATGAACAAAGATTGTGCTGGGTAATCCACACGTTTCCACACTTCTGGCATAGCACAGAATGCCCACAACTCACTAATCTTAATCTGTAAATTTTTGGAATGTGGGAAGAAACAGGAGCACTTGGAGGAAACCCATGCAGTCCCATGGAGAATATGCAAACTCCTTACAGACAGTGGCAGGAATCAAATCCTGATCTTTTACAGACAGCTGCTATAAAACATCGCGTTAACTGCTACGCTACCATGCCGCCCTACAAGAAAGTATAAGAGAAAGTATCAATTGTACGTTGAATACATACAGTGGCCACTTAATTAGGTACCTCCTGTACCTAATAAAATGGCCACTGAGTACATATGATATATGATTATGAGGACATGCAGTCCCCTTTTATTGTCATTTAGTAATGCATGCATTAAGAAATGATAAAATGTTTTTCCGGAATGATATCACGAAAAACACATGACAAACCAACTTAAAAGCTAACAAAAACCACATAATTATAACATATAGTTACAACAGTGCAAAGCAATACCGTAATTTGATAAGAACAAACCATGGCACAATAAAAGACTCAAAGTCTCTCGAAAGTCCCATCATCTCACGCAGATGGTAAACCTCCAGCGCCGCCAACTTGCCGGTGCAGCATCCTGGAAGCATCCGACCACAGTCCGACTCTGAGTCCGTCCGAAAACTCCCAGCCTCCGACCACCAATTCGACACCGAGCACCATCTCTGCCGAGCGCTTCGACCCCAGTCCCGGCAACAGGCGATACGCAAAGCCGAGGATTTGGGGCCTTCATCTCTGGAGATTCTCGATCGCACAGTAGCAGTGGCAGCCACGCAGACATTTCAGAAGTTACTCCAGATGTTCCTCTGCGCTTCTCACGGCTGTCTCCATCAAATCCGGATTGTGCACGGCACCTAGTTACACATAATCGATATTCATTTGGAACGGCCGCGCACGCTGCATCGCGCCGCCATCTTCTCCTCCCTCCTTCATGGTCATGGTCTTCTTCTGCAAAAAAACCATCATCTTCAAGGTTCAACATGTGTGTTCAGAGATGCTCTTCAGCACACCACACTGATGTAACATATGGTTATTTGACTTGCTGTTGCCTTCCTGTCAACTGGAACCAGACTAGCCATTCTTCTCTGACCTCTCATTAACAAACCATTATTGCACACAGAACTGACACCCACTGGATATTTTTTGTTTTACACAACATTCTTTGTAAATTTTAAAGACTGCTGTGCATGAAAATCCCAGGGGATCAGCAGTTTCTGAGATACTCAAACCACCCTATCTGGCACCAATAATCAGATGTACCTAATAAAGTGGCAATGAATATATTTTGGTTCTTCTGTCTATAAGACCATAAAACATAGGAGCAGAATTAGGGCATTTGGCCCATTGAGATGGTTTTGCCATTCAATTATGGCTGATCCTTTTTTCTCCCCTCCTCAGCCCCACTCCCCGGCCTTCTCTCCCTGTCCAATCAAGAACCTATCAATCTCTGCCTTAAAAACACCCAACGACCTGGCCTCCACAGCTGCTTATGGTAACAAATTCCACAAATTCACCACTCTATGGCTAAGTAAATTTCTCTGCATCTCTGTTTTAAATGGATGCCCCTTTATCCTGAGACTGTGCACTCTTGTCCTAGACTCCCCCACAATGGGAAACAACTTTTCCGCATCTACTCCGTCTAAGCCTTTCAACACTCAAAAGGTTTCAATGAGATCACCCCTCATTCTTCTAAATTCCAGCAAGTACTGACCCAGAGCTACCAAATGTTCCTCATATGATAACCCTTTCATTCCCGGAATCATTCTTGTGAACCTCCTCTGAACTCTTTCCAATGCCAGCACATCTTTTCTTAGATGAAGGAGCCCAAACCTGTTCACAATACTCAAACTGAGGCCTCACCCAGTGCCTTATAAAGGCCTCAGCATCACATCCCTGCCCTTATACTCTAGGCCTCTTGAAATGAATGCTAACATTGCATTTGTCTTCCTCACCACTGATTCAACCTGCAAGTTAACCTTGAGGGTGTTCTGCACAAGGACTCCCAAGTCCCTTTTCATCTCAGATTTTTGGATTTTCTCCCCATTTAGAAAATAGTTTGCACATTTATTTCTACTACCAAAGTATATGACCATGCATTTTCCAACATTGTATTTCATTTGCCACTCTCCTGTCCATTCTCCGAATCTGTTTAGATCATTCTGCAGCCTTCCTGTTTCCTAAACACCACCTGACCTTCCACCAATCTTTATATCATCTGCAAATGTGGCAACAAAGCCATTTATCCCATCACTTAAATCATTAGAGCATAAAAAGAAGTGGTCCTAACACCAACCCCTGTGGAACACCACGAGTCACTGGCAGCTAGCCAGAAAAAGATCCTTTTATTCCCACTCACTTCTTCCTACCAATCAGCCAATGCTCTAACCATGCCAATAAATTTCCTGTAATACTATGGGCTCTTAACTTGGTAAGCAGCCTCATGTGTGGCACTTTGTCAAAGGCCTTCTGCAAGTTTAAAAATACAACATCCACTACATCCCCTTTATATATCCTACTTGTAATCTCCTCAAAGAATTCCAACAGGAATTCCTGCTGCTTCCCACTCACAATTTTGTTTACAATACAAGCTTTATGTATACATATGCTAAGCTCTTTGAATCTTCAATCTTCTGATTCAATGGTCAGGGTTTTACAAGCTGAGTTGATATAATGGTTTTGGCTGACGTGATTCTGGCATTTGATCAGGCATTTCAATCCCTGTTTTTTTTGCAGGATTTAACATAACTGAAATAATGTAGCATTATGTCAGACTTGGAATAAAACATAGTTGCCTGCTGAAATTATCTTACCAGGGCCCTTGGCATTGCCAATGATCCCTCTCGTCTGTCCAACAGTCTCTTTCACAGGAGGTACCATGGCATTAGGACAATGATCGTTAGGATGGGAAAGCTTCTTACGGCCTGGGAAAAGACTACTGAACGCCCTGCCACCACCCAGGTCTCATGAAGCGTTGGTATTACTAACTTTTTAAATTTGTGACATAAATGTACCTTATTATTTGTTAATTTACTTGTGATAATATTACAGTGTATTGTGTATGAGTTATATATACAGTGTTTATTTATTGAGATACTGTGTGGAGTAGGCCCTCTGGCACTTTGACCATGCCGCCCAGCAACCCTCAATTTAACCCTACCCTAATCACAGGATAGGGTAAGGTACAATGACCAATTAACCACCCAACCTTTGGACTACGGGAGGAAATCGGAGCACCTGGAAGAAACCAACATGGTGACAGGGAGAACATGCATACTCCTTTCAAACAGTGGCAGGAATTGAACCCAGATCCCTGGTACTGTAAAGCGTTGTGCTAACTACTGTGCTACCGTGAACCTTGGTCCAGAGGAACATTGTTTCATTGAGCAGTATACAAGTTTATGGTTGAAATGACAATAAACTTGAATTTTAACTCATTTTAAGAAACACTTCAAGATATCAAAGGGAATAAATAGCATTTTTAGACAGAAAAGTGCTCAATATTGCAGCAATGAAAAGAAAGAACTTTTAATCAGATCCAATTGTAGTTGTGTCCTGAGTAATCATCTTTAGACAGTGCAAGAATCTTTTCAGATAAACATGTTCTTTCAGAACATATGCTTTATCTAGATTAAACTATCACATTAATCTAAATATAAAAGTGTCTTTATAAATATAAATACTCGAATTACAGTTTCTTGTATCTGCATTTCTGGTAAATATCCAAGTAAGACTGAAGGAAATTCTGCTGGAGAAATGTAACTTAGTACTGGACTATACTGGGCCAGTATCCTTAGAAGCAAAATAAATGATACTGTTTTACAATACAGTACATGGTCAGCCAGCAAGGCAGATTATTTTATCTGGTTTATAAACATTCTGCTCCGCTTATTTCCTTTTAAAGAAAATTCAAAGCAATGCAGAACAGAAAGTGTTCACAATTGTAGCTTCAAACACTTGCAACATCAATTTATCCCAGTGACCTCCACTGTAGAGGTTTGCTTTCACAGCTGCCTCTCTTGTTAAAGTTCATGGAATGGTCTCATCGGGCTCTTTCAAGTGCTGCACAGATGGAAAAATTTGCTTCAGGACCCTAAATTCCAGAAAATGATTACAAATGACTTCCATACAAAGCATCCCAGCAGAAGATATGTTAATTGCATAATAATGAGGACATTTTAATTTTTTTTAAACAGACTGCCATTTGAAAAGGCGTTTTACCACATTAGTGCACCTGCACTTGGCGCCTCACCCAGAGAATGATAAATGCTTCAGCTTCATGATGGCAAAAACATAATAATGACTTTTATTTCTTCCCATTTTGCTTTGGCTTTTAACGCTCAGTTACATTTGTATGGAGACCTTAATCTTATATTGTGTAATTGCTATTGTTCTCCAATAGGCTTTTTAACGAAGGAAACAAAAATAAACAAACTGAGCAACCAGATTACTATTTTGATTTTGCACCTTTGTGATTTTGTATTTACAAACCGAGTGCCCGTGGCTGTTGTCAACCTTCCTTGAGGACCAGCTGGAGAAAAAGGAACAATCAGGTCTTTATCCTTTCCTCAATCATTTTATCAGTCTCCAAAGACATGTATGCTCAAATTTCTCTCAAGAAACATTTCATCCTCTAAACACAGAATCATAAAATTATCTTAGAAAAACCTTCCCAGGCAGAGGAGTTCAACAAATGGGCAGTGATCCTCCATTAGTCCCCTATCAAATTCATGAGGCATTTGTTCTTGCTGCAACTGTTTTTGTCTCTTGCAGCTGCCTTGTCAACTAAAATTTTAAAAAAATATGCAAACTTCTTTTTGTTACAATTTTAAAAATCTCAGGGTTACCAAATGTACCTCCAAATTTTTTACTTCAATGGTGAAATGTATGCTTTGTAATTTTTTTTTTTACTTTTTTTTATTCAAAAGGAGCAACAGCCAAGGACTGAAAAAAATCATCCAATTTAATCACTCAGAGATCAGACAGATTTTTGAAAAGATATCTATAATTCAAGAGTGCTTGGTCTGAACCTAAGATCTAGGATTTACAAAACATTAGTCTTTCAAAAGAATTTTGGAATCCGACTTGAATGTAAAAATTTGGTACAAACTGCATCTTACATAAATAAATAAGTACAGTAATTAAACAATATGTTGTTAATTCATTATCATGCCAGTTTAAGCAGATTTTGGTATCAAAACAGCTGTAATTCAATGTGAAGTGCATTCCCAAGATTTAATAGTTACCAAAAAAAAACCATGACTACCCTAAAATTAAAAACAACACCCAGCAGCAAAGTCAATGCAGTGTGCCTCAGTCTCACCTCTGCCTCTGCATGTTTTTGCTTCTTTTAAATTATTTAAGCAGCCTGTCAAAATTGAAAGCACAAATGGGCTTCCAGAAGGTCTCAAATGGAAGGGCCAACCCAGAAAGGGGCTATTTGTGATCCGAAGGTAACTTCGTCCTGATAGTGAAAAGCAACCAAGGAGAAAGCAGAAGCTGCCTTTCCTGTAGAACAAAATTTTGTGGTGAGTCCATAGTTAGTCAAACTTTCCTTACAGTCTGATGATGGCATGTTTGTTCGCATTCCCCCTTTTCTTTCTTCTCTCAACCCCCCATTGCAAGCAGCTTCATCCTTACCCATGGAGGCCTGCCACTACAAATGGCCATATGGGTTTAATGTATTATGCATGAAAATCAGCATGACGGCAGCTGATTCAAAGCCTGGAGCTACAAAGTGGGCTCAAGAGAAAAGCATTAGAATCAAATGTCATTTACCTTCATTGTATTAATTTTGTAAACTTAACAACTAAGACCTAGTCCATCCATTCAAGCATTTAATCCTCTACCTTCATCTGCATAATTACTAATATACAAAATAAAGAAAAATTCAAAGCCACTAGGTTTTTTTCCGGATAGATTTCTTCTTACCTCCCCTCCCATGGTGGATGGACATGGTGTAACCAAACAGAAGGTGTCCAAGTGATTATCACACAGAGCCTTATGTTGGAAATGTAGCAGTGGGGAATGGAGGAAGTGTGCACAAACAAGGGAAATGCCTAGCTGCCAACATTGCAACTTTCAAGCTGTTGATAAAACAACCAAACTGGGAAGGAAAATAAAGAGACAATATTGCTTAAGAATAATGAAATGTAATTGAATTGAACTTCTAACCAACTGTAAAATAAACATAAATTGAATGTAAGGAAATCAAGTATTTTTGTTAGAATTCTAAGAACCTTTCTTCAAAAACAGCCCTCTACTTTCTCCAAATTGCTCCACACCATCCCAGCACTGTCTGAACTTAAAAGCCCAAGAAAGGGCTCTGCAAAGTTCACTTTTAGCAGGTCCCTTGTTTTTTTGGCTGTCCCTCGTGTAAAGAGGGGATATAAGATGGGGCTATCACTGCCTGATGTGTTGGTTGCAACAATGGGCCTCCATCTATGGCAGGTGTCGGCCTCATTATACTCAAGTGGGTCCCAACTGCCTGAATATGATCGCAATGCATCTGGCAGCTGTGCCTTCAGCTGCCAGGGTCCTAAGCTCTGGAATTTCCTCCCTAATCACGATGCTTCTTTAGTTTTAAGTCAACCCTACCTCCTTCACCAACCTATTTACCATCTGCTCCAATATTTCTCTTGTGATTCAGTGTCAACCACTGTTGATGACTAGGACTGCCAGAAATTTTGCTACTTTAAAGGTGGCATAACAATGTAAACTATTGTTCTAATGAGAATTCAGTATCAGAATCAATTGTTTATTATCACTGACATATATTACATTTGTTTTTTTTGCAGCAGGACAGTGCAATACATAAAATACCACAATCAAATTACAATAAGAAATATAAAAAATTTAAATAAGTAGAGCAAAAATAGTGAGGTAGTGTTCATGGGTTTATTGTCCATTCAGAAATTTGATGGCAGAGAAACCGTTCCTAAAACGTTGAGTGCCCATCTATAGACTCCTGCACCACCTCCCTGATGGTAGTAAGCAGAATGTAAAATGTAACACTGAAGCCAGAAGTAGGGCAATAAAGAAACAACCAGCAGGAACTATAGTCCGGATTTGTTGGAAATTGTTCTTGGCAACTGTGAGGTATCTGGGTTTGTGAGAATTGAAAAAGGGATGCAGTAGGGGAAAGAAAGTCTTTGGGTGTGGTAGGGTCAGCTAAATCTAAAGTTATGTAAAGTATGAGCAAGCTATTGTAATTAGTGAGTAAAACTGAAGCCAGAAGTGGGGCAATATCACTGCTCCTACCATTTCCTGGGTGATGGGGGTCCTTAAGGATGGATGCACCTTTTTAAAGACATTGCCTTTTGACAACGTCCTCGATGCTGGGGATGCTAGTGCCATTAATGGTGCTGGTTGAGTTTACAACACTCTGCAGCTTTTTCCATTCCTGGACTGTGGAACCTCCATACCAGACGGTGATGTAATCAGTTAGAATGCTTTACATGGTGCATCTGTAGAAATTTGCTAAAGTCTTTGGTGATATACCAGATCTCTTCAACCTAATGAAATACCGTTGCTGGCATGCCTTCTTGATAATTGCATCAATATGTTGGTCCTAGTATAGATACTCAGAGATGTTGATACCCAGTTACTTAAAACTGTTCACTCATTCCACTACTGTCTCCTCGATGAAGACTGTTTTATGTTCCCTCAGCTTTCCCTTCCTGAAGTCCACAATCAATTCCTTGGTCCTACTGATGTTGAGTGCAAGGTTGTTGTGACCATCCAATCTATCTTACTCATCAAACTGATAACAGAACAAATATTTATCAGTGGATGGGGCAGGTGGTAGAAATATCTACAGTGGGGGTGCAACAGTTAAATTTAACAGTGGGACCTTACTGTATCTCCTTCTCCCATTTCTGCTCAGCCGCTGGTTGCTAATGAAGAAACAGCCAGCATGAGCTGTAGTTAAGATTTGTTGGAAATCGTTCTTGGCAACTGTGTGAGGTATCTGGGTTTGTGAGAGTTGAAAAAGGGATGCATTTGGGGAAAGGAAGTATTTGGGTGTGGTAGGTTCAGCTAGATCTAAAATTATGTATAGTATGAGAAAGCCATTGTAATTAGTTTGTAGAACTGAAGACAGAAGTGGGGCAATATCACTGCTCCTCCTACTGGCAATAACTGTTGCAATAGACATTTACCTTCTAGACTCAAGTTACCATTTCCCCTTTCACTGTTGAGTTTTCAGACTCTTGGAAAACTAATAGGGCAGTCAAACTCCTACAATCAATGTAAGAGCCCAATTTAAAAATCTTAATAATGACTCTCACCTCTGCATGTTGGGATCATCACGCATCATGAACATTATTAAATACAGGCTGAAAGTGAGATATACAAAATGCTGGAGGAACTCAGCAGGTCAGGCAGCATCTGTGGGCAAGAATAAAGAGCCAACGTTTTGGTCCAAGACCATTCATCAGGTTTAATGTAAGGGGTGGGAGATTCAGAAAGTATTGGAGAATTTTTTTTAAAAATTATTTAGGGTTTGGTTGAAAATTGAAACCCACTGCCTAGTATGTTGGCAAATCTCACAACATTGAAGTAGTACTTAGATAAGTAGTTGAAGTACCATGACACAGAAAATTGGAAATGGGATTAGAACAAGTGTCTGACGGCTGTCATAACCCAGGGACTGAAGGGCCTTTTTCCATGCTGTATAACTCCATGGCCAGTACTGCAATAAAAAGCTCTGCACTGGATTACACGAGGACATTTTTTCTATAGATAACCATAGTTTTTCCTTTGGTTACATTTAATTTCCATTCACTCAAGAGAGAAGAAAGCGGATGAACATATCACAACTGAATTCCAGTCACGTACAATGGATCAAAGAATGCACTTAAACTAAGTTAGAGCACAGAATTTTTTTAGTTCTTCACTGGGTCTTCTAAACTGAGAATTAATAAGCTAAGGCTGCTAATTATTAAGGATCTTTGAGGAATTGTGCAGCATTTAATTAATTAATTAAAAATAACTTCTTAAAATTTAAGTCATTAAGTATTGAACAAAAACCACACCATCTTAAAAATGTCTTCCTCCAGGCAATTAATCTAATTATTTATTCTCCAATCCCCTTTATTCTCTTAGTCACTGTACTGCACTGTAAACACTTTAAACCATTTTTTAAATAATGCTGTTTACATTGTAAATATATGCTGGTACTTACGTATTTATACACATTTCATTCCATTGCCATACTTTAACTTTAACTTATTTTTATATAATTAAATTTTTAGAATTAATGAATTTAAAAATGTTTCTGGGCACGTCATGCCAATACCCCTCAGCAAATTCCTAATACATGTAATTATATAGACTGTGCAAAAGTCTTAGGCACGTATATACAGCTAGGGTGCCCAAGACATCAGCACAGTACTGTATTTGTCAATGTGGATCGGAGAACAAGTCGGTAAACCTGGTGGGAGTAAAGGATGTTGGGAATGACGAGAGTGGAGCACCGCGGGAGGGGTGTGGGACAGATGGCAGAGGAGGAGTGGCAGGGGTAGGGAGTGACGTGGGTGCAGACAAACCCAGCCCTGAAACAACAGACACGGTCATTTGGTTCCAAACAATTGGTTTATTAGAAATTACAGAATGTCTCTCTGGTGCTTCCTCAATCACGATTCCCTCTCCCTGCCCCCTTCCCACTCTCAGCCCACAAGAGACCCATATCAGAATCAGGCTTATCATCATTTACATGTCATGAAATTTGTTTTTTTTTTTTTGCAGCAGCAGTACACTGAAAACATAAAATTACTACAGTACTGTGCAAAAGTCTAAGGCACCCCAGCCATATGCATATTATACACACACAGTACTATATATGGTGAATAAAGATAATCCAAAGTATTGCTGAATGCTATGCAATGTGCGAAGGAAATAAAGTTGTAATTTTTAATATTGACATGTACTCTTCAATACCGTTTCTGTTTTGGGCAAATATGGCTCGTCAACCTTGGTTGGCAGCTCGCTCATCTAGAAGGAAAACTCTGATCTCAGACCTCCACTGCCTTGTGGCTATACCCACTCATGGGGAAGGCTTCAGGAGTAAACCCCAAGGGAAAAATCCAGAACTGGAGTCCTTAAGGCAGTCTTACATTCAACACTGACTGGTAACTCCTGCAATGCTTCTGGGACCAAATGGTATCGGTCTCTGCCGTTCCTTTGGGTTCATCCGATGCATGGCAAAGGGGAACTTGGTACACAGGCAACAGCTTGCCATCCATATCATACTGCCCAGGTTTGTGCATCTGGACAGCTAGGACACAATATCCATGGTCAGCTCTGACTGACAGAGGCCCCCACCTCTATTTCTGTATTTTGGATGGAATTTCAGGAAGAGTTAAAAAAGCAGCAGGATTTTATCACTGTACTATTGTGCATTTGCTACCGATTTCAACAAATTTTGATCAAATAGCATCAGTCAGTACTTTAATCTCGCCATGTCACTGGGCTATCAGTTAAACAGGACACATGGTATTCATTTCTGGTGGATGATAGATGTATAGCAACATGGATGACTGGACACAAATCATAAGGTAGCAGTTTGTTGATGAGCTCTCTCTTCATGATCCCACATTGTTATACAGGGCTGATTTTGTACCTCTTCCTGTTCATCATCTGTACACTCCATAAGGTGATTTTTTGTATTTTGTGTTATACCAGATGATCACATTCATTTTGCATGCTCCTGCAGTACAAAGCTACACGAACAGGTCTCAAATGATTTGTGGAACATTGTTATAGGCAAAATGGTTGCAACATCTGAATACCTAACAATAATTCACGTTGAAAAATTCATTAGATATGAAGCACCATGAGACATAATAATAAATACAAGTACCTTCATGCTATAAAAGATGGAGTGCAATAGAAGCTGCTGATCGATATGGGTAACGACCTCCAATTTCTATCTGATTGTATTTATATGAGGCATACAGGAAAGACATTGCACATGTTTGAGATACAGCAACTTGTTCAATTTTAGAAATAAAACTTGAAAAAAGAAATCATTACTCAGAGAGACAGGATGCTGTACAGATGCTGGCAAGGCAATACAAGCTTGTGCAGGTGAAGTTACCATGGCTACTAATATCTACGGTTATTTAGCCGATGCAGGATTTTCAAGCGCTCAGAAATGCAGGATTCATCTGGCAATCATCTCTGTACTTACAGAATAAAGTGGGAGAATATCACAAAATGACATTGATTGCACAGGTTTCTTCTCATGTTGGTCAAAACCCAAATCATGAAAAGCCAAACCAGTAAATTTTCAACAGGGGCTGTAAGACACAGCGTAACTGGTCAGCTATTTTCCGACAGTAATATGTTTCAGTTCAGCAAGTCTACACTTGAACATGGCATTATGTGACAGTAAGCTCAAGGGCTCAACCGAACATCTTATGCTATCAATGTATCTAACTGCAAGGGCTTTCAACTAGAACACAAGCAGCCTGTATTAGTTCTGTCAGTGCTAATGAAAGTATAAGAGCATAGCAGTAGAGGTGGTAACTCATTAAATCCATAAATATTCAGCAAATGATTTGATCTCACAACTACCAAATGATCTTGCAAAGGTCAGCCTGCAAGTTCAACAGTTATTTTTATTTTATTTAGAGATACAACGCAGTAACCCCGAACCACGCCCACCTGTTGCACCCATGTGGCCAATTAACCTAACATATACATTGTCTCATACTAATTTATTTTGAATAATTAATTCATTTCATCCCTTCTGAAAATATTTTAAAACTAGTTCCAATCTTTTAAAGGTTAGATAAGTTTTGTTGTCCAAATGATGTGTCAGAACTCAGCTATCACAGCAGGGGGCCAACTGTAGAGAGAGGGGGTTAGAGTAAGAGATCTTCAAATGACGCGTTTTTAGTTTGATTTACATAATAGTCATAGAATAATACAGCATTGATACAGGCTCTTTGGCCCATCTGGTCTCCATTTCCTGCAGTCATTCCAGGCCCTGCTCCTGCATCTATCTATTGAAGTGCTTCTTAAATGATATTATTGTTCCTGTCTCAACCACTTCCTCTGGCAACTTATTCCATATACTCACCACCCTCTGTATGAAAAGGTTGGTCATCAAGACCCTTTAAAATTTTTCCCCTCACCTATGCCGTCTAGTTATGGACTACCCTATCCGGAGGAAAAGACTGCTACCATCCACCTTATAATTTTATAAACCTCTACAGGGTCACTCCTCATTCTCCTATGCTCCAAAGTCCTAGCCTGGTCATCCTCTCCCCATATCTGGTTCAATCACGTCTTGAATTGAATCAACTTTATTACTTACATCCTTCATGTATATGAGGAGTAAAAACCTTTACGTTACTTCTCTGTCTAAATGTGCAATTTATAATAAATAGTATGTAGAACAAAATAGTCAATATAACATAGAAATACAGTTGTGTCAGCATGAGTTAAGCAGTCTGATGGCCTGGTAGAATAAACTGCCCCTGAGCCTTTTGGTCCTGGCTTTTATGCTGCGGTACCGTTTCCCGGATGGTAGCAGCTGGAATAGTTTGTGGTTGGGGTGACTCAGGTTCCCAATGATCCTTCAGGCCCTTTTTACACACCTGTCTCTGTAAATGTCCTGGATAGTGGGGAGTTCACATCTACAGATGTGCCAAGCTGTCCGCACCACTCTGCAGAGTCCTGTGATTAAGGGAAGTACAGTTCCCATACCAGGCAGTGATGCAGCCAGTCAAGATGCTCTCAATTGTACCCCTATAGAAAGTTCTTAGGATTTGGAAGCCCACACCAAATCCTAAAGTGAAAGAGGCGCTGTTGTGCCTTTTTCACCACACAGCCAGTATGTACAGACCACGTGAGGTCCTCAGTGATGTTTACGTCGAGGAACTTAAAGCTGTTCACCCTCTCAGCCCCAGATCCATTCATGTCAATAGGAGCAAGCCTGACTCCATTCCTCCTGTAATCCACAACCAGCTCCTTTGTTTTTGCGACATTGTTTCCTTGACACCACTATGTCAGGATGATGACTTCTTCTCTGTAGCCTGCCTCATTATTATTTGAGATTAGGCCAATCAGTGTAGTGTCATCAGCAAATTTAATCAGCATGGCTGCAGCTGTGGGGGGGGGGCACACAGTCATGGGTAAACAAAGAGTAAAGGAGGGGCTTAGTACACAGCCCTGAGGGTCACCTGTGTGGAGGGTCAAAGGGGCAGAGGTGAGGGAGCCCATTCTTACCACCTGCCAGTGATCTGACAGGAAGTCCAGGATCCAGCTACACAAGGCAGGGTGAGAGCCAAGGTCTCTGAGCTTCGAGCCTGGAGGGAATTACTGTGTAAAATGCTGAACTGTAGTCCAAGAAGGGCATTCTCACATAAGCATCTCTCTTTTCCAGATGCGTAAGGACGGTGTGTAGAGCTGTAGCTATTGTGTCATCTTCCCAAGTACAAAATGACCAAAACTGTACATGCTGCTCTAAATGTGGTGCTACTCTGTTCTAGGAAAGATGAGGTTGAACCAGGAGTGTAGAAAAGATGCACGAGGATGTTGCTAGGATGAAAGGGTTTAATATATAGGGAAATGTTGGCCAGGATTGAATGGCTTGTCATATGAGGAGTGCTTGATGGCTCTGGGCTTGTATTCACTAGAATTCAGAAGAATGAGCGGTGACCTCATTGAAACCTATTTAATGGTGAAAGGCCTTGATAGAGTGGATGTGGAGAGAATGTTTCCTACCATGGGAGAGTCTAAGACCAGAGGATACAGCCTCAGAATAGTGGGGCGTCCTATAAAAAGGAGATGAGGATGAATTTCTTTAGCCAGAGAGTGGTGAATCTGTGGAACTTGTTGCCACAGGCAGCAGAGGAGGCCAAGTCTTTACGTATATTTATGGCAAAGGTTGATAGATCCTTGACTGTTCAGGGCATGAAAGGATACAGGGGGAAGGCAGGAAATTGGGACGGAGAGGAAGAATGGATCAGTCACGATAAAATGGTGGAGCAGACTTGACGGGTCAAATACCCTAATTCTACTCCTATATCTCATGGTCTACAGTATATCATAATGTCCCAAATCCCATACTCTGTGCCCTGACTGATGTAGGCCAGCCTGACAAATGCCTTTTCACCACAGTCTATCTGTGATACCAGTTTTAATGAATTATCCAGGGTATTACACATTTTCAATGAATTGTACAGTTGTAGTTATGGAGATCAGAGAAAGGTAATGTGTAGGACAAAGGGTGACTATCCACATTAAAAAAAGGTACCTAAGAAACAGGAATAGGCCACTCAGTCCTTCAAGCCTGCACTGCAATTTAACAAGAATTTGGCTTTCTCATCACCACTTTTCTGTCAAACTTCCCTCTCCCTTGATTCCTCTAGATACCAAAAATCTACTCATCTTAAATATACTCAGCAACTAAGCTTCCACAATTCCTTTGAGGCACAGAATTACAAAGTTATGTGCTAAAGGTTAAAACACCTACTAAATGAAAAAAAAATCATTTTGACCTTAGTTCAAGTATTGAACCTGAAATTGTGATTGTGAGGGAGTAATAGCTGTGGTAAAGTATTGCTGAAGGTTAGGGGATTTATCACAGCAAATTTCCCAACACACTACAAGTAAATTACAACTAAAATCACATTACTATTCCAATTCTTAGTTTATGAAAAAGGAATGTGTTCTAAAATATCCAAAATACCATATCCATGGATGAGACAGATACCAATTCTCATCAGCAGTCTTGCTGGGTTCGAATGAACGGCCATCTAACTGAAAGGTTCACTCTGTTTTTCTAAAAGATGGTGAAGAACCGGCATATAGAAGAAAGATTAAACATCTGACTGAATGATAGCACAACAACCTCTCTCTCAATGTTAGCAAAACCGAAGAGCTCATTATTGACTGCAGGAGAAAACTGAAGATCAATGACCCAGTCCTCATCAAGGGATCAGAAGTGTAACTTTAAATTTCTCAGCATTATCATTTCAAAGGATCTGTCTTTAGTCCAGTACACAAGTGCCATTACCAAGAAGACACAGGAATGCCTCTACTCCCTGAGATGTTTGCAAAGATCCAATATGTAATCAAAAACCTCAATAAACTTCTATAGATGCATGGTGAAGAGTATACTGACTGGTTGCATCACAGTCAGGTATGGAAACATAAAATCCTACAAGTGGTAGTGGATACAGCCCAGTCCATCAGCAGTAAAGAGGATGCTGTCTAAGTTGCATGCCATCTTAGACAATGTCTCCCATCTACTACATAATGTACCGGTTGGGCACAGGAGTACATTCAGCCAGAGACTCATTCCACCGAGATGCAACACAGAGCGTCATAGGAAGTCATTCCTGCCTGTGGCCATCAAACTTTACAACTCCTCCCTTGGAGGGTCAGACACCCTGAGCCAATAGGCTGGTCCTGGACTTATTTCCTGGCATAATTTACATATTACTATTTCAACTATTTATGGTTCCATTACTATTTATTATTTATGGTGCAACTGTAACGAAAACCAATTTCCCCCGGGATCAATAAAGTACGACTATGACTATGACTAAAGCACTCCCCATCAATGAGCACATCTACAAAGAATACTGTCACAGGAAAGCTCCCTTCTCAGTGCTACCATCAGGACGAGGTACAAGGGCTTTAGATTCCACACCTCCAGGTTCAAGAACATTTATTACCCCTCAGCCATCAAGCTCTTGAACCAGAGTGTATAACTTCACTCACCCCAACACTGAACTGATATCACAACCTGTGGACTCACTTTCAAGAACTCTGCAACTCATATTCTCAATATTATTTATTACTTACCTATTATTATTTTGTTATCTTTTTGTATTTGCCCAATTTGTTGTCTTTTGCACATCGGTTGGGTTGTTTCTCTTTGTTATGTGTGTTTATTTTCCACTGATTCTACTTTTTTTATGTTTGTTGTTCCTTTTCACACTTTGTATTTCTTAGTATTTAATGTGAATGCCTGCAAGACAATGAATCTCAGTGTAGTATCTGGTGGCATATGTACTTTAATAAATTTACATGGATGCTACCTGAGCTGTTGAGTATTTCCAGCACTTCCTGTTTTTTTAAAATCCCTGCTAGTTATTAAGCTGGTTTGTCAACTCCCTAACGCAAACTCAACTCCAGCCCAAGAGATGTACAAGTTCAGAAATCCTTGCAATCTTTCACAATGTTCATAACAATAAATATAGCTCAGTGATTTTATATATACATAAAAATGACCTTAGGGTTTGATAATAAAAACTCTTCACTGCTACCCAACTTGCTAGATCCACTGCCGGATGTGCAAAATCATACTGATTTTAAAGGTTAGCTTTATTTCTCACATCTACAGCAAAACATCGAAACATACAGTGAAATGTGTCATTTGCATCAATGACCAACACAGTTCGAGGATTGGCAACTCAGCAAGAAATGTTTTGCACTGAAAGCAGTTCAAGAGAAAGACTACCACACTAATACATGGATTGAGCAGAAAGGCTCACACACAAGCCTTGTATCCGCTGGGATTTTGATAATTTAAATGATTTCATTGAAACTGAAGATCCTGAGGGGGTCTTGACAGAAAGGACATTCCAACTTGTGCAAGTAACTAGAATTCGGGGGCGGGGAATAGCTTAAAAATAAGCAATCATTCATTTATGACTAAGATAAAGTGCTTTTTTTTTTGAGGATCAGAAGTCTTTTAAATTCATTTCCCCTGAAGTATCATAGAAGCAGTCTTTAAATAATTCTGAGAGAGAAGTAGAAAGATACTTGATAATCCAGGGTTGAAAGATTCAGGCAAAGAGACAGGAATGCAGAATCAAGATTATAATTCGATCAGTTCATGATCTTATTAAAAGATGAAGCAGGCTTGAGGGGCAAAATGGCCTACTGTTGCTTCTTATTCATATGTCTTTCAAAACACCCATGTGGTGTCAAAGTCACACTGTATACGTTAGATTACTCATTCAGTAAAAAAAAAATCAATGCACACAAACTGCTGTGGGAGCTCAGCAGGATCCAAGGAGGGAAATAAAAAACCAATGTTACAGACTGAAACCCTTTGGAAAGGTGTCACTCTAAAAAGTCAGCTGTTTATTTCTCTCCGTAGCTGCTTGCTAATCTATTGAGTTCCTGCAGTATTTTGTGCATGTTGCTCAAGTTTTCCAGCATCTGCAGAAACCTGAGTCAGTAAAAATCATCTCTGTTAATCACAGTTCAATGGGAAGTGCATGTTACAGTAGTACAAACTACAAACCTGGGTGCCTTTGTTAATCCAGGCAACTTTTGGGAAGAAGGTGCCATGTCAGTTTTTGGATCTGAATTGGGCTATTGCTCACTTTCTTTCTGATAGGTGTTATACAACCTAGGTAATCACTTGAAGTGAGCAGGAGGGCTTGTGCCCATGTGCTGGCTTCCCCAATTCTCCAAAAATACTATCTCATCCCTCTCTTGGAAACTAGGGCTTTTCCTGTCACTGAGTCAAGGAATTTGACGATTATAATCCATGATACACAATTCCTGAATGGATACTCTTAAGTCCCAGCAATCTGAAAATAAAACATTGATTTTAATTTCAGCTGACAAATGCCAAAGAAGGATGTTATGGACGAAATGGGAGGTGAGGACCTCGATAAAATCACCGTCACTAAAGAGATAGTGATGAGCAAACTAGAAGGCCTGGAGGTAGGTAAGTCCCCTGGTCCTGATGGGATGCATCTCAGGGAGCTGAAGGAATTGGCGGAGGTTATAGCAGACGCGTTGGTAATCATTTATCAAAACTCTCTAGACTCTGGGTAGGTCCCGGCAGATTGGAAGACAGCAAATGCCACATTTTAAAAAAAAGTATGTAGGCAAAAGGCAGGCCAGTTAGCTTAACATCTGTAGTCAGGAAAATGCTTGAAGCTGTCTTTAAGGAAGAAATAGCAAAACATTTAAAAAGGAGTGGTTCCATTAGACAGACACAGCATGGATTCAGAAAGGGCAGGTCCTGTTTGACAAATTTACTGGAGTTCTTTGAGGACATAATGAGTGTAGTGGATAGAGGGGAACAGGTGAATGTCGTATACGTGGATTTCCAGAAGGCATCCAAGGTGCCGCACAAGGGACTTATAAATAAGATATGGATGCATGGAGTCGGAGCAAGTGTATTGGCATGGATAGTGGATTGGTTAACTGATAGAAGGCAGAGGGTTGGTATAAATGGGTGTTTCTCTGGTTGGCAGTCTGTGGTGAGTGGAGTGCCGCAGGGGTCGGTGCTGGGCCCACAGCTGTTTACCATTTACATTGATGATTTGGAAGAGGGGACTGAGTGTAGCGTAGCAAAATTTGCTGATGACACTAAACTGAGTGGAAAAGAAAATTGTACAGAGGATGTGGAGAGTCTGCAGAGAGATATACATAGGTTAAGTGAGTGGGCCAAGGTCTGGCAGATGGAATACAACGTTGGTAAATGTGAGATCATCCACTTTGGAAGGAATAATAGAAGAGCAGATTATTATTTAAATGGTGAAAGATTGCAGCATGCTGTTGTGCAGAGGGACTTGGGAGTGCTTGTGCATGAATCACAAAAAGTTGGCTTGCAGGTACAACAGGTTATTAAGAAGGCAAACGGAATGTTGGTCTTCATTGCTAGAGGGATTGAATTCAAGAGCAGGGAGGTCATGCTGCAACCGTACAGGGTACTGGTGAGGCCGCACCTAGAGTACTGTGTGCAGTTCTGGTCTCCATACTTGAGGAAGGTTATATTGGCTTTGGAGGCACTGCAGAGGAGGTTCACCAGGTTGATTCCAGGGATGAAGGGGTTAACCTATGAGGACAGATTGAGTCGCCTGGGACTATACTCTCTGGGGTTCAGGAGAATGAAAGAGGATCTTATAGAAAGATACAAAATTTTGAAAGGGATAGATAAGATAGAAGTAGGAAAGTTATTTCCATTGGTAGGTAAGACTAGAACTAGGGAACACTGCCTCAAGATTCAGGGGAGAAAATTTAGGACGGAGATGAGGAGAAACTGTTTTTCGCAGAGAGTGGTGAATCTGTGGGAATTCTCGGCCCAGGGAAGCAGTTGAGGCTTCTTCACTAAATATATTTAAGAAACAGTTAGATAGGTTTTTACATAGTAAGGAAATTAAGGGTTATGGGGAAAAGGCAGGTACAGTAGATGGAGCTGAGTTTACAGACAGATCAGCCATGGCGGGGCAGGCTCGATGGGCCAGATGGTCTACTCCTGCTCCTATATCTTGTGTTCTGACCACTAGGCCTACCATGTGTGCCACCTCCAACCTTACTGAATTCAGGATTGAAAGCGTGTACAGACAAATCTTACTCATTTATATTTGCGCTGTAGAACTGAGTGCTGCAGATTGATAGGATAAAGAGGTACGGCGGTTTACACTAATGGGAACCATTGAAGTTCCTCATTAATGAATAGTTACTTTGACAGCTCAGCGGTTTAATTCATTGCAATTGCTCAGTTCTCTACTTTCTCTAACTGTAGAATTAAATTCTTGTACTGACAGAAAAACTATAAGTCAATACTAGATTTGTCAAATTCTAATGTTACATGATAGTCAAAGGTATTCCTTTTTATTCTGATTCTTTTATTGAGAAGGATGAGAACAGTTTATTGTGACGGTTCCAAATCTTTTCACAACCCATCTATCATGGATTTTCTTTTAAATAGCTGAGGATAATAAAGACCCACATGTTCTCAAGTGATATCAAAATGATCAATATCTTAAGAATTCTTTTAAAAAAAATAATCAGTGGTTTAACATTCCCTCAGGCAACAGTGAAAATTTTGTTCAAGTTTAATCAATGTTTTCATTATGTTCCTTAATCTAGCAGAAATAATTGAAGTTTGTGAAGCTAGAAGAAGCTGTGCCACTTTCATACATTTCCAGTTCCCTTGAGTACAAACGTGGAAGAGGTCAGCTCAGTTCTAATACGTACTGTTTATAATGCAGAGGAAATGGTCTCCAGCAAGGGAATGGATACCTTTGTGCACTCGCTGCTAAATGTACTGCACCAGCCTTCAAAATTGCACATTTAATGAGCTTTAAATTACTAGCACGATTGAGCCAATGAATATTTCTGAAAATACATCTACATGCTCGCTACAGTGATTTAAAAATTCTAATTTTTCACCCATATATAATTGAAAGGCCACTTTACTAATGCAAATCTGACACTTACTTGTGACAATCTTCATTATGTTCACCAGCAAGATATACGGCAGTCTTCAATATTTATGCCAATTTTCAAAGACTTTTTGTGCATTCATGGAAATGGGGGACCTCTACTCAGGTACACAAATGAAGCAACAAAAAAACTGCAGGTGCTTGAAATCCAAAGTAAAGGAAGAGAATACTTCAACTGTTCATCGGGCCAAACACAGGCACAAGGTCAAGGTCCTTCTATTAGAACTAGATAAGTGAGATGACAAACTGATATTAATTCACAATGAGGGGGAGGTGTAAAGAGGGAGTTCCTTTGATTGGGTGCAGAGCACAGTAGGCAAGGTAACAGTGACTTTAAAATAGCAGATGGAACCAAATGATACAGAGATAATTTGAAACAAAGGTACAATGGCATCCTTGACAAAAAGAAAGGGGGGGGGGGGAAGAAACTGAATGGCTAAATTTGTTACATTGAATATTAAGTCCTGAGGGTTGAAACGTGCACTATGATAAAGCTTAATCTGGGCAAAACTGTTTCAGACAACGCACACAAATGTTGGAGGAACTCAGCAGGTCAAGCAGCCTCCATGGAAAAGAACAAACAGTTAATGTTTCGGACTGATAAACTTCTTCAAGACATGTTTTGTTTGGTAGTATGCACATATATGGTTGAATGACAATAAACTGAACTTGATTGAGGCAATAAAGGACTTTGGTCTGAGGCGCAGTGAAAGGAGATATTAAGTGACAGGTGACTGGAAGATTTGGGTTGCCTTTACAGACTGAGTGAAAGGGTTCTGCAAAACAATTCTCTAATCTGTCTTTGATTCCTCTGAGGGCCACATTGCAAACACCAATTGACTGCTGCTTCAACCTAGAAAGAAATATTTCGGTGTGTGGATGGTGCAAGGGAAAAGGTGTGTGTCTCCTGAGGCAGTATGGAAAAGTGCTTCGAGCAGGGTCAGTAGTACACTTAATTCCTTTGCGAAAACCATGCCAGGTTTGCGCTAGACTTGATGCGGGAAACATTAAATTTAAAATGCCCTCCATTCCAACATGAACATTAAAATTAACTTGCAAATGGCATCAGTATGAATTTTGCTCTTTCTTGCAACAACTCTCCACACTGCTGCCCAATTAAGTCAAAGCTGTTCATACTTTGAGATGAGGGGAAAAAGCCCATGAGAAGTTGTTAATAACTAAATTGTTTGGCATTTCCAGCATTTACACATTTTCTAGTATTTAAGTCAGAGGAGCAGGAAAGGTCAATTATGCTCACGATTTAAATCTGTTTGACCAAGTAACAAAACTTCGTTCTGATACTGTGAGATTATTAAAGTAATAGTATTTTATAGCAAGTTTAAGAAAATACATTTACCCAATTTACTACATAAAAGCAATGCCAGATGAACTTATTTTCAAAATGTAATAAATTGACATACAAAGAGTTAAGGGAATTAGGCCAATTAGGCCAATATTTACTTGAGTTCAGAAAGATGAGGAAGCAGCTCACTAAAATTCACAAAACCCCCAATAAGACAAGATGCAGGAAAGACCTTCCCCAAGGCAAAGTCTAGGTACAGGACTCACAACCTAAGGATATTTAAAACTGGCATGAGGAAAATCTTCTTCAGCCAAAAAGTGGAATAGGTGTGTAATTCTTTATTGAAAAAGGCAGTTAAGGCCAAAATTATTAAATATAAGGGAGTATCTTATATATTTCAAGAGGTCAGGGAAAAAGGCATGAAAAAGTCAGAAACTTTGGGGCATTTATTTTTTTTAAAATTGAGATACAGCACAGTAGGCCGTTCGAGTTACCCACAATTTAATGCTAGCCTAATCACGGGACAATTTACAATCACCACTTACCCTACTAACTGGTACATCTTTGGACTGGGAGGAAACCCGAGCACCCGGAGGAAACCCATGCAGTCACAGGGAGAACATACAAACTCCTTACTGGCAGTGGTAGGAATTGAACCTGGGTAGAGCTTTGCGCTAACCACTACGCTACAGTGCCACTCCTTAGCATGACCATTGTGAATGACAAGTACCCTACTGCTAATGTCTGTGTTTCTATGTCCTGAATTAGATCTTGCTATCTCAATTTCTCTGCCATACTCTGGCAGAAATATGAATTATTTTCTCTGCCATTATCTAACTGGATACCAAAGCAAATATTGAAACGTAACACATTTTTTGCATTTAACAATGCTGTATACTACAATGATGGGTTAAACTGTGTTGACCTAGACACTGTTATACAGTACTCAGCAGAACAGCTTACTTAACACTGATTAATGATTTTATTGAAAAAGATGAAGTATCATTATTACTTCTTATAAAATAAATACACAAAAGTTAGAAAATTCACATCATTGTGCCTCATTTTTTCCTCCCTCTTCCAGGTTTGTTGATTTTGGAAAATTGCACAGAAAATTCTACTTGACTCACCTAAAGGTTGTGAAGATGGAGCTCCCTCACAAGGGAGCACAGTTAAGGCATTCCAGCAAAATGATCGTACTGACATGTGTAAACCTGGCTGCTAGGAGTACCCAAATTTCAAGTTCATTTGACTAGTATTGAAGTTGCGACTCACACTATAATGGTGAAACAAAACGCTAATACTAAATGATGGTGATGAGAGACCACCTCCCAGTCCTTTGCTGAAAGTTAGTAGTCCCATCACACCCCAACCCATGCCCTCAACACCCACTCTGCTCCCCACAACCACTGGGCACTGTGTCAGAAATCGATAATTCAGTGTGTAAAGATGATGAGTGGACAAAAGGAAATACACAGGCACAAAGACAACAGGAATAATGGCTTGTTTTCTCAAGAAAAGCCATTTGATGAAATAGAAAATAATGTATATTCAATCAACAGGTGCTGCCTGTGCTTGTGAGCTTCGATACCATTTTATATTTGAGTTTTCAATTCTCTGCATTTTCCACCTTGTACAAAAAGCTTGAAGCAGTATCCAAACAACCATGGGGTGACTGTCTGCACTCTTCATTATCAACATCTTTATTACAATACCAAAATAAAATGTATCAAAATACTGGATATGTCATTCTTTACAATTAAGAAAATAAATTGCGGTTGCTCCACAAACATTTTCCTAACATTCCAATTGGCCACCAGCAGAATCCTTATATAAAAACTGATCATGAATGACATCAAATCTATTTTCTCACGACCAACTGTCTAATATATTTGCCATTTGACTTGAGTTACTATTGCTATCTAACAGTTTTGTTATTATATATTCCCTCACAAATTTCAGTCTCAAGGAAATATACATACGGGAAAAAGTACTGATGAATCAGCAACATCTAATAAGCTAAATTAGATATCAGAAAAAGATGTGCTGGCATTGGAGAGGGACCCAAGAAGGTTCATGATATGATTCCGGGAAAGACAGGGTTAACATATGAATAGCTTTTGATGGCTCTAGGTGCTTAGAAGAATGAGGCATGACCTCATTGAAACCTGTCGAATATTGAAAGGCCTAGATAGAGTGGATGTGGAGAAGTGTTTCCTGTAGTGGGCAAGTCTCAGACCAGAGGGCACAGCCTCAGAATAAAGAGACATCCACTTAGAACAGAGATGAAGAGGAATTTGTTTAGCCAGAGGACAGTGCAACTGTGGAATTCATTGCCACAGATGGCTTGAGAAGCCAAGTTATTGGGTATATTTAAAGCAGAGGTTGATAGGTTCTTGATTAGTCAGAGAGTTAAGGTTACAGGGAGAAGGCAGGAGAAAGGGGTTGAGAGGCATAACAAATTAGCCATAATGGAATGGCGGAGGAGATTCGATGGGCCAAATTGCCTAACTCTGCTCCTGTGTCTTATGGTCTAAATCAGGGGTTCCTAACCTGGGGTCCACAGACCCCTTGCTTAATGGTATTGGTCCATGCACAAAAAAGGGCTGGAAACCCCTGGTCTAAACTGTTAGATCCTTACTCTTCCCTACTGGACAATTTCTTCAGGTTTTTAATTCTCAATGTATTCAGTATCTCTCAGTTTCAAGAATGGTTTTATCAGTAAATTAGGAAGAACTCTGAGATGTCTTTCTTCTTTAAAACCACTTTATGCTGTGACAGATCCTCTATTACTCTCACCTCCCTTCCCACCATGGTATTTTTCCTCTACCTTTGCTCAATCCTCTAAGGTTATCAATCTGAAACTCCATTTATTTCTCAATTTGTACGTGCCACCTAACCTGCTGCATATTTCTAGTGTTTTTACTGTTTTAATTTCCAATCTCCAGCATCTGCCACACTTGGTTGGGTATAATGGTACGTAGTTCCAAATCAGTGATTCCCAACCTGGGGTCCACAGACCCCTAAGTTAGTGATAGGGGTCCATGACATAAAAAAGGTTGGGAATTCCTGTTCTAAATAAAGCTTATATTACTTTCAAAATAAATCACATTACTTTCTAATAAAAAAGCAACATTCTATTGATGACACATTCAAGCTCTGATAAAAAGTGAGCAGCATGGTTTCGCAGTCTTGATGTATATTCCCAGTATTTCCAGTTTCCGATGGTAATATAACAGTATTTATCTGATTTACTGTGAACCCATAGAAAACCCAAGCAAAGAAAGGCACAGAAATGACAATCTTTATTTACATCTGGAAGCCATAATGACATCATAACATGGAATCATCTTCCACTGTCTCCCCGGCCTGCTGACATCACAATCCAAAAATAAAACAATGCAGATGCTGGAAATCTGAAATAAAAACAGAAAGTGTTGATAATGAACACAAGAGATTCTGCAGATACGGGAAATCCAGAGTAACACACATTCTTATTCTGGCTTCTTCCCCTTCTTTTCCAAACCCGATGAAGAATCTCAGCCCAAAACGTTGACTCTTTATTCCTCTCCAAAGAAGTGTTGAAGTCTTCAATGGAAAAAGCCTATCCACGTCAACTCTATCTATCCCCCTTCATTCAAGTCTTCTAGTATCAGTGAAAACAGAATCACAATCAACTTTTGACTTGAAAAGTTAGCTAGAGATATGGCACCTCTCTGTCAAGTAGGCACATTACAACCTTACAAGACCAGTACCTTCAACAACTTCAGATATCTAGCAATTCTAGCTTTTGCATTTCATATTTCCAGCATTGTAGGCTGGAAGTGTGAAATGCACACCAACATTCTTCTGGTAACTTATAATTATCCTGCTTCCCCAATGTATTTTTCCCTTTAGACCAAACCTGCTTTTCATTAATATTTTTACAGAGTCACCACATTATAGTTAAAATGAAGATTTGGAGGATGCAGTCTTTGAAAGCACTGTTTGAAGGCAGTCCAGTATCTGCACTAGGTGAGTGTGTTGATTTTGTTAATTTACAGTCAAAAGAACATGTCAGTGTGCACTGAATCAACTCCTCCATTGACAAATATTAGGAACTAATACATAATTTTACAGCACTGTAGTAATTTTGGTAGTGTTCTAATTTATTCTGTACTTAATACACAATTGTTACTCAATGAAATGGTATTCTGCCTTTTTTTTTATAAAGCTTTTAACTATTTCTGTAAAATATTGGCTAATTAAAGCAGCCATTTAATGGGGCTACAATGTACAGGTCCTGATGTGTCCCAATTAACCAGAATCCACTGTACTCCTATTTTTGGCCTTAGAGGCATTAGCTCAGTTAGTCATTTAGTTGCTGATTTAATTAATTTGCCTCAACTTGGTGGGCGAAAGGACCTGTTCCTGTGTGGTACTCTGTTCTCTTTTTTTAGATAAAATTCTACTTGTGTTCAAAATCTCTTCTGCCTTCCACTCTATTGCAAAACTTACCATGTTCTCTCCCCTTCTCCATCACATTCTCTGCATCTTCTTCACACTTTTAATCAGCCCTGATAAAAGGTCACTAATTGAACAAGTTGGTTGGTCTTTATTCTTTGGAACATAGAAGGTTGAGGGGGGACTTGATAGAGGTATTTAAAATTATGAGGGGGAGAGACAGAGTTGACGTGGATAGGCTTTTTCCATTGAGAGTGGGGGAGATTCAAACAAGAGGACATGAGTTGAGAGTTAAAGGGCAAAAGTTTAGGGGTAACATGAGGGGGAACTTCTTTACTCAGAGAATGGTAGCTGTGTGGAACGAGCTTCCAGCAGAAGTGGTTGAGGCAGGTTCGATGTTGTCAGTTAAAGTTAAATTGGATAGCTATATGGACAGGAGAGGAATGGAGGGTTATGGACTGAATGCAGGTCGGTGGGACTAGGTGAGAGTAAGAGTTCGGCACGGACTACAAGGGCCAAGATGGCCTGTTTCCGTGCTGTAATTGTTATATGGTTAATCGGAACCATTAATCTTATTTTTCCCTCCACCGTTACTGCATTATTCCTAGAGCTCTAATTTATTGATCATTTCAAAGGCCTTGGCATGAAGTCAGTCACTTACTGTCATCCCACAGAAAAGAGCTGTGTTGTTTCCTTGAACCTACCACCTGCTGGAGGTAACATCTGGCCAAGGGCACTGCCAGCAAACAGGGACAGCATCCTCCAATCCTGTGCCTCCCTTCCCCCCACCCCAATTTTGACATTTTTCACTCTAAGAAAGCACGAGGATACCACCAAAATGAGCAAATGAAGCAGTCCATTAGTGCAAACAGTCAGGGCAAGACCACACTCACACATAGGCTGATAATTGGCAAAAAAAATAACATTCACATTATAAAAGTATTAGAAAAGACCATCTCCAATACAAGATGATATAACTACCCATTCTTGACATTCAAAGGCATAACTGCCAGTGGAAGTAGAAGCAGCCATTCAGTCTCTCTTGACTGCTCTATTCACTTATATAGAGACTGTTCACACAGTATACCTCAGCACGATACTCCTGCATCATGCCACGTGGTTCAATTTCTCAACATCAAAAAAACTTGTTATTTGAACCGTAAATATACTCAGCAACTATTTGCCTTTATGGCAGATAATTTTAAATGTTTACCACTTGATGAAATTTCTCCTCATAGCAGTCCGAAATGGCCAATCACTTATGGGCATCTCCTGCTTCTCAAAATCCTAGCCAAGGGAAATATAATCCCCACATCTGTCAAAGCCTATCAGAATTTTAAGGTCACCTTTTATTCTTGTAGACTCAAGCTGTATATTTAATCTCTTCTCAAAAGGAAGAAGGTTCCCATTTCAAGATTCAACCAATGAACCCATTGTTGAGTCCCCCTCATCATCAATATCCTAGGAAACATTACTGATGAGAAGCTCAAGTGGACCAGCCACAAATACTACGGCTACAAAAGGACATTCATTTCCTGACATGGCAAAGCTTTTTCACCATCAATGATTCACAAGCCAGGAGCGCGATGAAATACTCTGACTTGCTCCAATAACACTCAAAGCTCAACACTACCTTGGACAAAGAAACCTACTTAAATGGCACTCCATCCACCACCTTAAATATTCATTTCCTCAAACACAACGTACAACAATATAAATCATTAGTCTGTTCTGTTTGCCACACTATAGGAAGGAGAAGATTGCACTGGAGAAGATAACAGAGGGTTGCTTGGGATGGGGCACTTCAGCAATGAGGTGAGACCTGGTCCCTAGAAATGCAGATAGTTACCTGATTTAAGTATATTAAATTATGAAGGGCAAGTACAGGTTTGTAGTGAAAAAGTTTTGCTCTTTGAGAGAGTTGTCTATATGCAGGTGGCATAGTTTAAACCAAAAGATAGAAAGAAAACCATGTAGCTGAAATTTGGAACATGCTATCTGAAGGGATTGTGGAAGCTAGTAGTCTCCCAAAATTTAGGAAATATTTAAATTAACGGTTAAAATGACATCTTGTAGATACAAGACTATAGGCCAAGAACAGGGAGATGGGATAAGTAGAGATAGGAATCTGATGGCCACATAGGCATAAGTGAGTAAAGGTCTTGTTTCCATTCTATGTGTCTATGACACTGTGACAGCTATGTGTATCTACGGACTTAATAGGACATACTCCCTTGGACCACGTTGACAGCATCTCTGTACCAATGGCCTTTCTTATAAAGGACAACAGTTACATAGGAAATTCCATCACTAGTAGAACAGCGAGAGAACCAAAAGGAACGGTCCAGTTGAAAAAAACTACTTAACCTCAACCTTCAAGGGCAAGTTGGAATCAGCAATAAAATGTTAACCTGTCACAGATGCCCAGAATGCGAAATAAAACGAATACATTTAGAATAATCAGATTTAAAGTCGACTCCTTGAAGAAAACACCGGCCGCTTTCTGAGGCAGTGGCAGTGACCCGCTACTTTCTGTCCACCATGCCCAGGTACTACAGTTGAGATGGGTTCATACTGTCAGACTGCTGCAACGCGCAAAGTCGAGCTGGTTCCAGCCTAATTACTCACAGTCACCATGGATCAGGCAGCAGGTCAGAGGTTTTACCGCATTCACACCCACAGCCGGCCCCGGCGCTCACCCCGAAAACGATCAATGCAGAGCATCACTCGCGGGCTGCCCTTCCACCCTCAGTCTTCGGGCGCCTGCCAAATGCTTCATTCGCCGATCCTGGAGCCTCAGTCCCCTCCTAGCAACGCTGCAGGCGCGGCCATGATGCTCCCTCAAAACGCGTGCGCGGCCGCATTGGATTCTGGATGTTGTAGTTCATGGATGAGGCAACGCGCTTCTCTCGGGTGGACTACAGTACCCACAGAGCCGTCCGAGCGCCAGTCCCTCACTAGACCCTGTCTGGATTAACTCTCGCTCTTTCCCAAAGCGAGGAGGCGATCTCCTTTTATTTAAGGGTAAATCTTTGATATTCTTTATTCGAATAGAACAAATATATGTTTGCAAAAAAGAATAATGCATAATATAAATATTGTAAATAAAGAAATAAATGCATGAGGAAAATAATTAAGAGTAGGCTATTCGGCCCCTCACACGTGTTCTGTTCTTACTGCCTCAGTAAAGCAGCCAACATAATCAAAGACCACACCCACTCCAAACATTCACTCTTCTTCCCTCTCCATCGGGTAGAAGATACAAAAGCCTAAAAGAGCCTGTACCACCAGGCTCAAGGACAGTTTCTACCTCACTGTTGTAAGACTATTGAATGGTTTCCTAGTACAATAAGATGAACCCTTGATCTCACAATCTATCTTGCACCATAATGTCTACCCGCACTGTACTTTCTCTGCAATACTTCATTCTGTTTTTATCTTGTACTATTCAATGCATTGTGTTATGAATTGATCTGTATGAATAGTATCCAAGACAAGCTTTTCACTGTACCTTGATACAGTAACAAACCAATTCCCATGTTAAACAAAATCACAGCTAATCTTTGGCACAGAGCCACTTCCCTCCACACCATACACCCTCAGTTAAATTCATATCCAAAAATATACAGTATCTGTCTTGAGTAATACCGTGACGGAACCTGCAGAACCATTCTGGGTAAAGAATAATTAGGATTCATTATCCAATAAGAGAAAAAAAATCATATCACAGTTCTGAATGAATGATCAGTGAACATCCAGGAAGTATTTGGCTGTTCTGGCAGCATCTGAATAGGAAACAACAGACACTGCAGAGTAAATGTTTAAGTGTGCCTCAGGAACTGTGCACCATGTAATATGTTGTAGCAGACATAGTTGTAAATTGAGAATTTACTGCCTTTGGTAAAGGATATTATGTTGATAACACTATCTGTTATCAGTAAGCAAACACTATCTCTGCAAGCTGTACGAGTAAAGGTCCTTCAAATGGTTTATAGTCAGTGAACATCTGAGCTAGAAAATCCTTTAAAGTAAAGCAGCTAGTAACTGGTACTTCTGAGGTACTCTTCTCCAAGGATCATTGCCTTATCATGGTGGAGAGGCTTGCGAGTTCCTGAGATCCCGAGAGGGATGCCGTCTGGAGTTTATCCCTCTGGCAGTAAGGTCAAGGGCAAGGTTCCAGACAAAGAGTGTCCCGACCAGGGCCTCAACGATGGAACTGGTGGTAGGTGATGACACATCAAAATGGCAGTGAAGCCGGAGGAAGGCTGCAGCAGTCACCTTCCATTCCATGCCACTGGGCCCCGGCCAACAGGTGATTGACTGTGCATCAGCCTCCTCAAGTTAAACAAAGTCATGCACAGGTGTTCTCCGATCATGCTGGTGCTGGGTCGGCCTCTAACAGTCACCTGAAGACCCACAACTGTTTAGAAGAACATCACATTCGACTAGAGTGGTCACATTACTACTACTTCTGAAGTGCAACTAGCCACGGTTGCAATTGTAGAATGGTAATGACAGAAGGGAGCTGTTTGACTGTTCAAATCCATGGTAGTTGCCTACCAGTGCAATGCAGCTTGATACAGCCCCCCTGCACTTTTCCTGCAGCCCTCCAATTTTCTTTCAAATACTAATCACATTCCCTTTTGTAGCTAAATTATGCCACTTACTAATTACTTTTTACATGAAAGTTTATTCCCCTTGTCACCTTTATCTTTTTTACCAACCCTTTTAAATCTGTGAACTCTGGTTCTAGATCTTTACATCTACTCTATCTACTCTGTCTAATCCCCTCCTTATTCAAAGTTAAAAGTTCATATATCTCAATATATGATTCATTTTCTTATAGGTATTCACACAATAAATACAAAAGAAGCACAATAGGACCAGTGAAAAACTGCACACAACAGAGATGCACAAACAACTAATATGCAAAAGACAACAATTCTATAAAATGCTGGAAAGGCTCAGCAGATTGGCTGGTATCTGTGAAAACAAAAAGGAGATTTTATTTTCTTTGACTGCTTATTCCTCTCCATAGATGCTGCCTGATCTGCTGAAGCCCTCCAGCATTTTGTGTGTGTTGCTCAAGATTTCTACCATTTGCAGAATCTCTTGTGATTATAGAGTCAACATTTTAGGATGGATTTTCCTCCTGCTTATCTGCTCTAGCACAGTTAGAGCACAGAATCTGGGTGGAATTCTCAGCTGTCTGTAATTCCTGGATTTGTCCACATAAAAATTACATCTCTCCATTAGCTTCCATTACCAGTGCTCCCTCAGTTCTATTTAAGTTCCTCAGCTGCATACTTTGGTTAAAAACATCATTGAATCATGGAGAGATACTGCACAGAAACAGGCCATTCAGCCCACTTTGTCTGTGCTGACTACCGAACATCCGTTTACACTAATCCTATATTAATCCCACTTTTCTATTAGATCATAAACCTATAAAACCATAAGACATAGGACCAGAATTCGACCATCTGGTCCATTGAGTCTGCTTCACCATTCAATCATGGCTGATCCTTTTTTTTCTCCTCCTCAACCCCAGTTCCCAGCCTTCCCCCCTTAACCTTTGATGCCATGTCCAATCAAGAACCTATGCCTTAAATACACCCAACGACCTGGCCTCCACAGTTGCATGTGGTAACAAATTCCTCAGATTCACCACCCTTTGGCTAAAGAAATTTCTCTGCATCTCTGTTTTGAATGGACACCCCTCTGTCCTAAGACTGTGCCCTCTTGTCCTAGACTCTCCCACCATGGGAAACATCCTTTCCACATCTGCTCTGTCTCAGTCTTTCAATATTTGAAAGGTTTCAATAAGATCCCCCCCATCCTTCTGAATTCTAGCGAGTACAGACCCAGAGCCATCAAACGTTCCTTGTATGATAACCCTTTCATTCCTGGAATCATCCTTGTGAACCTCCTCTGGACCCTCTCCAATGCTAGCACATCTTTTCTAACATCAGGCAGCCAAAACTGTTCACAGTACTCAAGGTGAGTCCTCAACAGTGCCTTATAATGCCTCAGCATCACATGCTTGCTCTTGTATTCTAGACCTCTTGAAATGAATACTAACATGGCATTTACCTTCCTCACCAACGACTCAACCTGCAAGTTAGCCTTCAGTGTGTTCTGCACAAGGATTCCCAAGTCCCTCTGTATCTCAGGTTCCTGGATTTTCTCCCCTTTTTAAAAATAGTCCACACATTTATTTCTACTACCAAAGTGCATGACCATGCATTTTCAAACATTGTATTTCATTTGCCACTTTCTTGCCTAAATCATTTATACACAGCATAAAAAGAAGTGGTCCCAACACTGACCCATGCAGAACACCACTAGTCACTGGCAGCCAACCAGAAAAGGATCCTTTTATTCCCACTCACTGCCTCCTACCTATCAGCCAATGCTCAAACCATGTTAATAACTTTCCTGTACTAACATGGGCTGTTAACTTGGTAAGCAGCCTCATGTGTGTTACCTTGTGAAAGGCCTACTGAAAGACCAAATACACAACATCCACTGCATCCCCTTTATCTATCCTACTTGTAATCTCCTCAAAGAATTCCAATAGGTTTGTCAGGCAGGATTTTCCTTGAAGGCAACCATGCTGATTTTGTCCTATCTTGTCCTGTGTCACCAAGTACTCCATTACCTTATCCTTAACAATTGACCCTAACATCTTCCCAACCACTGAGGTCAGGCTAACTGGTGTATAATTTCCTTTCTGCACCATGCCAGAGTCTAATGACTTTTGAAAGATTATTTCTAATGCCACCACAATCTCTAATGCTACCTCTTTCAGAACCCGGGTCCGGATGACTTATGTACCTTTAGGTCTTTCAGCTTTTGAGCACCTTCTGTCTTGCAACAGTCACTACACCCACTTTTCTTCCTTCAAACTCTACAACATTAGGCATACTGCTTGTGTCTTCCACAGTGAAAACCGACGCAAAATACTCATTTAGTTCATCAGCCATCTCCTTGTTCCCTGTTATTATTTCTCTTGCCTCATTTTCTAGTGGTCTATATCCATTCTCATTTCTCTTTCAATTTTAACATTTTAACATACTTTTACTATCCACTTTGATATTATTTGCTAGCTTGCTTTCATATTTCATCTTTTCCCTTGTAATGATTTTTTTAGTTACTCTGTGTAGGTTTTTAAAAACTTCCCAATCCTCTATTTTCCCACTAATTTTGGCTTTGTAGTATGCCCTTTCTTTTGCTTTTACAATAGCTTTGATTTCCCTTGTCAGCCATGGCTGTACTATTTTACCATTTAAGTATTTCTTCAATTTTGGAATACATCTATCCTGCACGTTCCTCACTTCTCCCAGACACACATGCCATTGCCGCTCTGCTGACTTCCCCACCAGCAGCTCCTTCCAATTTACTTTGGCTAACTCCTCTCTCATACCACTGTAATTTCCCTTACTCCAATAAAATACTGCTACATCAGACTTTACTTTCTCCTTATCAAGTTTCAAGTTGAACACAATCATATTGTGATCACTGGTTCCTAAGGGTTCTTTTACCTTAGGCTCTCTAATCACCTCCAGTTTATTACATAACACCCAATCCAGTATAGCTGATCCCCAGTAGGCTCAACGACAAACTGCTCTAAAAAGCTATTTCTTAGGCCTTCAACAAATTCACTCTATTGAGATCCATTACCAAATTGATATTCCCAATCTACCTGCATATTAAAATCTCCCATGACTACCATAACATTGCTCCTTTGACTTTCCTTTTCTATTTCCTGTTGTAGCATGTAGTCCACTTCCCAGCCATTGTTGGGAGGCCTGTATATAACTGGCATCAACATCCTTTCACCCTGGCAGATTCTTGACTCAACCCACAAGGATTCAACATCTTCTGATCCTATGTCACATCATTCTTCTGATTTGATGTCATTCTTTACCAGTAGAGCCACACCACCCACTCTGCCTACCTTCTTATCCCTCCGATATAAAGTGTAGCCTTGGACATTCAGCTCCCAACTACAACCATCATAGAACATAGAACATAGAACCACTGAGCAGAGGAGCAGGCTCTTTGGCCTATGATATCTGTACCAATCTTGATGCTAAAGTAAACTGATCCCATCTGTCTGCACTTGATCTATGTCCATCAACTCCTGCATGCTCATATGCCTCTCTAATGCCACTTAAATGTCATTATTCTATCTGTTTCTGCCAGCCCCTGATCCCTCTCCCCCTGCTCCAACACACTGCGTGTAAGAAAAATCTTGCCTCACACATCTTGAAAATTTCCCCATCTCAGTGTAAATCTACGACTTTCTGTGTTTAACCTTTCCACCTGGGATGCAGACTGACTATGTAACCCATCTAAGCCTCCCATAATTTTATAAACTTCTATCAGGTCTCCCCTCAACCTCTGACACTCAAGAGAAAACGTTCCAAATTTGTTCAACCTTTTTTTACAGCTGATCCCTGGTGAACCTCTTGTCTTCAAAGCTTCCATATCCTTTCTATAATCCGGTGACCAGAACCACGGACCAACATGGCCTAAAAGTTTTATATAGCTACAAAATGACTTTCCAATGTTATATTCATTCCCCCAACCAATAAAGGCAAGTATACTTTATCCTCCTGTCTGTTTGTCTTGCCACTTTCAGGGATTTATGAAATTGCACCCCAAAATATCTCTGTGCATCAATGCTCTTAAAGGTTCTACCATTTACTGTATACTTTCCGCTTACATTTGACCTCCCAGATTTCTCTCTTGTCTGAATTAAATTCCATCTGTCTGGATTGGGGAGCATGCCTTATGAGAATAGGTTGAGTGAACTCCACCTTTTTTCCTTGGAGCGACAGAGGATGAGAGGTGACCCGATAGAGGTGTATAAGATGATGAGAGGCATTGATTGTGTGGATAGTCAGAGGCCTTTTCCCAGGGCTGAAATGGCTAGCACGAGAGGGCATAGTTTTAAGGTGCTTGGAAGTAGGTACAGAGGAGATGTCAGGGGTAGGTTTTTAATGCAGAGGGTGGTGAGTGCGTGGAATGTGCTGCTGGTGACGGTGGTGGAGGTGGATACGATAGGGTCTTTTAAGAGACTCCTGGACAGGTATATGGAGCTTAGAAAAATAGAGGGCTATGGGTAACCCTAGGCATTTCTAAGGTAAGGACATGTTCGGCACAGCATAGTGGGCCGAAGGGCCTGTATTGTGCTGTAGGTTTTCTATGTTTCTGTGTTTCTATTTCTCCATTCATATTTGCAACTGATTGATATCCTTCTCATTTGCTTGTCAGCCTTCTTTACTATCTACAACTCCACCAATTTTGTGTTGAGTGCAAATTTACTGATCAATTCAGATCATAAGGTCCTAGCACTGATCTCTGGAGAGCGGGGTTGGTCACAGTCTATGTCCAGGCCAATTTTGAATCTAATTTACCAAGTTACCATGGATCGCATGCACCCTAATCTTCTGGAACAGTCTACGAGGAGAGACCTTGTCAAATGTCTCACTAAAGTCCATGCTGACATCATCCACCACTGTATCCTCATCAGTCAGCTTGATCACGTCTCCCAAAACTTAGACAATTTCGTAAGGCATGACTTGCCATGCACAAAGCCATGCTGACCAACCCTAATAAGCTAATGTTTTTCCCAATTCTTCCCATATTCTCATCTGCGCCCCCTATGTTTTATCACCCACCAACACACTAGGGCCAACGAATCTACCAACTTGAGTTCATTGTTCGATTTTCTCTTTCGTTTACAAACTCATTCATCTTTTTTTGTTGCTTTAAATATTGGAATTTGCATCACATAGCAGTGCAAATAATGCTAAACCTGGAAAATAAAAAGATAACAAGTTGCTTGCATTAAAATTCCTTAAGACCATAAGACAGGAGCATAATTAGGCTATCCAGCCCATCCTTTAAACCCTCTCCAACATCCTTTCTTCGATAAGGGGTCCAAAACTGCACACAATACTCCAAGTGAGGCCTCACCAGTGCCTTATAAAGCCTCAGCATTACATCCTTGCTTTTATATTCTAGTCTTCTCGAAATGAATGCAAACCTTGTACTTGCCTTCCTCACCTCTGACTCAACACGCAAGTTAACTTTAAAGTCAGGGGTTCCCAGCCTGGGGTCCATAGACCCCTTGCTTAATGGTATTGGTCCATGCAATAAAAAAGGGCTGCGAGCCCCTGGTTAGGGAATCCTGCACAAGGACTCCCAAGACCCTTTGCACCTCAGATTTTTGAATTTTCTCCCCAATTAGAAAATAGTCTATGCTTTTATTCCTTCTAACAAAGTGTATGACCATATACTTAACAAGACTGTAGTCCATCTGCTACTTCCTTGTCCATTCTCCTAATCTATTCTGAGTCGTTTTGTAGCTTCCATGCTTCCTCAACATTACCTGCCCCTCCAACTATTTACATATGATTCACAAATTTGGCCACAGAGCCATCAATTCCATCATCTAAATCATTGATGTACAATGTAAAAAGAGTCAGTCCCAACACTGACACCTGCAGAACACCACTAGCCAAACAGAAAAGGCTCCCTTTACTCCCACTTTTTGCTTTCTGCCTATCAGCCAATGCTCCATTCATGCTAATATCAGCTTCATTTGCAGCACCTTGTCAAAAGACCTTCTGAAACTCCAAGTACACAACAGCCACTGATTTTCCTTTGTCTATCCTGCTTGTTATTTCCTCAAATTATTCTAACAGATTTGGCAGGCAAGATTTTCCCTTAAGGTAACCATACTGGCTTTGGCATATTTTATCATATGCTTCCAAGTACTCCAAAACCTCATCCTTAGCAATCGACTTCAACATCTTCCCAACTACTGAGGTCAAGCTAACTGGCCTGTAATTGCCTTTCTTCTGCCTTTCTTTCATCTTGAAGAGTGGAGCGATATTTGCAATTTTCCAGTCCTCTAAAACCAAGGGTCTCAGCCCAAAACGTTGATTGTACTTTCTTTCCATAGATGCTACCTGGCCTGCTGAGTTCCTCCAGCATTTTGTGTGTGTTGTTTGGATTTTCAGCATCTGCATATGTTCTCTTGTCCATGCCAGAATCCATTGATTCTTGAAACATCGTTACTAATGCCTCCATAATCTCTTCAACCACCTCCTTCAGAACAGTGGGATGTAGACCACCTGGTCCAGGTGACTTATTTACCTTCAGACCTTTCAGTTCCAAAGCACCTTCTCCCTAGTAATAGCAACTGCACTCACTTCTGCACCTTGACACTCTCGAATTTCCAACATACTGCCGGTGTCTTCCATAGTAAAGAATGATACAAAATACTTATTCAGTTTACACGCCATTTTCTTGACCCCCATTACTACCTCTCCAGTGTCATTTTCCAGTTGTCCAATATCTACTCAAGACTCTGTTTCACTCTTTATGTATCTGAAACAAATTTTGATATGCTGTTTGATTTTATTGGCTACCTTACCTTCAACTTTCATCTTTTCACTCCTTATGGCGTTTTATAAACTGCCTTCTGTTGGCTTTTAAAAGCTTCCTAATCATCTAACTTCCCTCCACTTTTTGCTCTATTATATGCCCTCTCTTTTGCTTTTATGCTGGCTTTGACTTCCCTTGTCAGCCATGGTTGCATCATCCTGCTTTAGAATACTATTTCTTCTTTGGTATGTATCTATCCTGTGCCTTCTGATTTGCTCCCAGAAACTCCAGCCATTGCTGCTCTGCCATCATCCTTGCTCATGTCCCCTTCCAATCAACTTTGGTCAACTCTCTCATGCCACTGTAATTCCCTTTACTCCACCGTACTACTGATACATTTGACTTTAGCTTCTTCCTCTCAAATTGCAAGGTGAATTCTTCCATATTATGATCACTCTCTCCTAAGGGTTCCTTTACCTTAAGCTCCACAATCAAATCCGGTTCATTACACAACACCCAATCCAGAATAGCTGATCCCCAGTGGGCTCAATCACAAGCTGCTCTGGAAAGACACCTTGCAGACATTCTACAAATTCTTTCTCTTGGGAACCAAAATCAGCACCAACCCAATTTTCCCAATCCACTGGCAAATTGAAATCCCCCATTATGATCATAACATTACTTTTTTGACATACATTTTCTTTCTCCCATTGTAATTTGTAGCCCATATCCTGACCACTGTTCGGATGCTCCCATCAAGGTTTTTTACCCATGTGGTTCCTTAACTCTACCCACAAGGATTCTATATCTTCCAAACCTACGTCACATCTTTCTAAAGATTTGATTTAATTTTTTACCAAGAGAGCCACCTCACCCTCTCTGCCAACCTGTCTGTCCTTTCAATACATTGTGTATCATTGGATGTTAACCTCCCATCTATGATCTTCTTTCAGCCGTGACTCAGTCATGCCCACTACGTCATACCGCTAATCTCTAAATGCGTAACAAGATCATCTACCTTATTCCATATACTCCGTGCATTCAAATATAACACCTTCAGTACTGTATTCATCACCCTTTTCGATTTTGTACTCATCCCACTGACTGCAATTTTGCCCTATCACCATGAAGATTTGTCTCGGCCAGGAACATCGAGAGTTCATTCATTTTCATTGATGCTGTCTGACTTGCTGAGTTCCTCCCACATATTATGTGTGTTACTGTATCATCACCTGTCCTTCCTGACAGTCTAGCTACACACTGCCTTTGCTTGTATAACAAATACACCATCCTCAGCCCAACAGCTTTAGCAAACCTGCCAAAAGGACATTGGTCCCCCTCAGTTTCAGGTGTAATCTGTTCCTTTTCTGCAGGTCATACCTTCCCCAGAAGAGATTCCAATGATACAAAAATCTGAATTCCTGGCCCCTGCACCAATTCCTCAGCCACACATTCATCTGCCAAATCATCCTATTCTTACCTTCACTGGCACATAGCACAGGCAGCAATTCAGAGATTACTACCCCTGGAAGTCATGGTTTTCAGATTTCTACCTAGTTCCCTAACTTTTCTCTTCAGGACTTTCTCCCTTTTCCTGCCCATGTTATTGGTGGCAATATGTTCCAAGACTTATGGCTGTTTGCTCTCCCCCTTAAAAATGCTGTGAACATGATCCAAGTTGTCCCTAACCCTGGTACTTGGAAGGCAACATACCATCCGAATGTCCCTATTACATCCACAGAATCTCTTGTCTACTCCTCTGACTATGGAATCCCCTGTCAGCACTGCTGTCCTTTTCTCCCCCTTCCCTTCTGAGCCTCAGCACCAGACTCAGTGCCAAAGACCTAGTTGCTGAGGCTCCAGTAGGACTCACCGCCACCACCCCCCCCAGCAGTAAACAAAATGGTTTACTTATTGAGGGGAATGGCCACAGGGGTATGCTGTACTTGCTGCCTATTTCCTTTTCCACTCTTGACAGTCACCCAAGTACCTGCCTCTTGCAACTTAGGGATGACTACCTTCCTGTAGCTCCTATCTGTCACCTCCTCAATTTCCCGAATGAGCTGAAGGTCATTGAGCTGCAGCTCCAGTGCCTTAACACGTCTCTGAAGAGCTATAGCTCAGTGTAGCTGGTGCAGATGTGGTTATTTGGGAAGCAGGAGGTCTCCCAGAATTCCCACTTCTCACACAAAGAACACAACACAGCCTCGGAAACATTCTTACTGCTCTAAGCATGTACAAACAGATGAAGAATGAAGAAGAACTTACCAGATACTTACCTCACCCAAGCCTGTTCCTGCCTAAGCCTGATGAGCCAAAGCCATCAAATTCCACTGACAAATGTACTAAATTTCCTTACGTTTCCTAGATGATGTCAGACCCTAACCCCTTTCCCCATCGTCTCTTTTTTGTTCATGATTTTCTCCCTTGCTTTCTGTGTCTATTGCAAATACAATAGCTTGAACATGTTATTAATGTAATCCCACTGGTGACCATGTAGTTTGGACACATTGTACATATTATGCAGTCACTTGTTGGACCCTGATGTTATTAATCCAGTATGGTTCACAGAATAGCAGAAATACTTGCTTCCTATGGTTGGCCTGAAAGATTTTAACATTTCTCACATGCTTTGAAAAATTTTCAAATCTTATTTTTCTCTAGAGATGCAATTCGGAGATTGAATTATGTTTAAACATTGCATTTTAAAGCAGTATATTTTCAAACATTGAGATCAACAAAAGACATTGAAAAGCACACTTTAAAGACTGAAAGGCAAGACAAGAGAATTTTAGAACACACAGATCTTTTCAAATTGACTCTAAGAAATTCCAAAATAATTTATAATTTGTTTTGAAAGGGTGACTAGAAATGAGAAGCAAGTCCCAATGAAGGGTCTCAACTTACAAAAGGTCATCTGTCCATTTCTCTCCACAGCTGCTGCTTGATCTGCTGAGTTCCTCCAGCAGTTTCTGTTTTGCTTCCGATTCCATGATTTGTAGACTCCATGTCTCCAGTCCACATGAAACAAGATATTATCTTATTATATGCAACAACTAAAATATACTATTAGTTTTCTTAGTGGGCTTAAAGATGTCAATGTCAGCAAGATCAAAGAGCTGATTATTGGCTTCAGAAGGAGGAAGCTAGAGGTGCATGAGCATTTCTCATCGGAGGATCAGAGGTGGAGAGGGTCAGCGAGTTATCATTTCAGAGGAGCTGACCTTGACCCAGGAAGAAAGCATAGCAGCGTGTCTTCTTCCTCAGGCGTTTGTGACAGTTCGATATGACATCTAAAACTTTGGCAAACTTCAATAGATGTATGGCAGAGAGTATATTGACTGGTTGCATCACTGTTTAGTAGTTGAAAACCAATTGCTTGAATGGAAAATCCTACATAAAGTAATGGATGCAGCCCAGTCCATCGTGGGTAAAGACCTCTCCACCATTGAGCGCATCTACACGGCGTATTGTCACAGGAAAACAACAGGCATCATAGACCCCCATCACCCAGATCATGCTCTCTTCTCACTGCTGCCATCAGCAAGATGGTATAGGAGCCTCAGGACTCACACCACCAGGTTCAGGAACACTTACTACCCCTCAACCATCAGGCTCTTGAAGCAAAGGAGGTAACTTCACTCAACTTCACTTGTCCCATCATTGAGATATTCCCACAACCAATAGACTCACTTTCAAGGACTTTTCATCTCATATTCTTGATATTTATTGCTCATTTATTTATTATTATTATTCCTTTCTTTTTGTATTTGCATAGTTCGTTGTCTTTTGCACATTGGTTCAAGGTCCACTTGGTGTGGTCTTTCATTGATCCTCATGGTTGTTATTCTATTATGGGTGTATTGAGTATGCCCGCAAGTAAATGAATCTCAGGGTTGTATATGGTGACACATATGTACTTCGACGATAAATTTACTTTGAACTTTGAGATGCATAAATCCATAGCACTTGATGGAACATATCTCAGCCTACTATGGGAGGCAAGAATGGAGATGATTGAGGCTTTGCCAGAAAATTTCAAGACTTCCCTGACCACAGAAGCAGTGCCTGATGACTGAAGTACCTTTTTCATGAAATTTCAGCAAGGTTACACTGGGTAATTCTAGGCTGGTGAATCAAACCAACATTAGTGTTAACAAAATTATTAAAAAGAGTTCTGGAATAATCTGCATTGGAGAATCAGGATTGATCAGGGACAGCTCTTTCATTAAAGGGAGATCCTATTCGACTACTTATGATTAATTTTTTGAAGAGTTGATTAAGTGTGTTAATGAGAAGTGTGTTGATGTAGTCCTGTGGACTTCAGTAGTGTCTTTGACATATGGAAGACTGGTGCAAATCATATAAAACCAGGAGATCTCAGGAAATTTGTCAACTTGGAACCAAAATTAGCTTAGTGATGGGGGCAGTGAATGGCAGTTGAGGTTGCCTTTGCAATTGGAAATATGTAATCATTGGCCTAGTTCTAGGGCCCTTGCTATTTGCCCTTAAAAGTCTGGACTGAATGTTAGAGGCATGATTAGTAAGTTTGCAGGTGAATAAAGATGGATGATATTGCTGATAGTTTGATTTTCAGATACAGAACTACACTCAGTGGCCACTTTATTGAGTACATCTGTACACATGCTCATTAATGCAAATATCTAATCAGCTAATCATATGGGAACAACTCAATGCAAAAAAAAAGCATGAAGGCATGGTCAAGAAGTCCAGTTGATGTTCATACCAAACATCAGAATGGGGAAAAATGTATTCTAACTGACTTTGACCATGGAATGATTGTTCCGTAGTGCTGCCTGGCCTGCTCCAACATTTTTTGTGTGTTGAATGATTGTTGGTGTCAGATGGGGTGGTTTGAGTATCTCAGAAACTGCTGATCTTCTGGGATTCCCACACACAACATTCTCTAGAGTCTACAGAGAATAGTGCAAAGAAACATCCAGTGAGTGGCAGTTCCCTGGGCAGACACACTTTGTTAATGAGGAAGGTCAAAAGAGAATACCGAGACATGTTCAAGCCGACAATAACTCAAGTAACCACACATTGCAACAGTGGTGTGCAGAAGGGCATCTCTGAGCACACAACTCATCGAACCTTGAAGTGGATGGGCTACCGCAGCAGAAGACCGTGAACATGCACTCATGGCCAATGAGTGTATATTGTACAATGGGTATGACGGGAGGAGAAGAATGAGAGGTGACTCATTTTGGGATGCTATGGTGCACATAATGAATGGCAGTGTCCCAGGAATTAATGAGGAACAGAGGAGTCCCAGTGGACATGTCTAAGGATCTCTAAATATTTTGAACAAAAGGGCTATAAAATCTAGCTTTTGGCCAGAACAGGAAGTAATGAACATTACATTTCATTAAGAGAAATTTCACGGGGAGAAAGACATTATAAAAACATGCAAGGCACGCCCAGGAAGGGCCAAAATATGTGGATTAAAATATTTTCCCATTCTTCAAAGTTTGCTTTGTTTTAATGCTTTGTCTTATTCTGGTTTGGTTGTAACCATTCAAAGGAAGCAGCTTAATCATTGTCATTATGTTTTGTTTCTCAGGATTTTTATTAGTTCATCCACAAAATATTGGGGAATGAGTTTATGTGTAAGAGAGGAGATTAAGGATAAAGATCAGCTTTATTTATCAGATGTACATCAAACCATTGAAAAATACAGTGAAATGTGTTGTTTGTGTCAACGATCAACATAATCTGAGGGTGAGCTGGAGGCAGCCCGCAATGTTGCCATGCTTCCATTGCCAGCTTAGCTCACTAACCCTAACTCGTATGTCTTTGGAATTTGGGAGGAAACTGAAGCAGCCAGGAGAAACCTATGCAATCGCGGGAAGATTTATTTGTAATTTCATTTTGTCCTAAACTTAACATTAATTAATGACAATTTCTACTGTTCTAATAAATACATAAAATGGATGCCACGGTTGCATAGCCGTTAGCGTTAAGTTATTAAAGCTCGGAGCATTAGAGTTCAGAGTTCAAATCCGATGACATCTGTAAGGATCCTTCTACCTCTCGGTGTGATGGTATTCCTGAGTCTCCATCTGGGATTTGCATGACCAACAGTAGTGAAAACAGAGAGGAAGTTGCTGACATGACGAAAGAAGCCCTTAACACCACCAAAGATGGAGGATCCTCAATGCCAATGACATAATGGGCAGTAAGCATTTTTAAGTTTGGGCATTCATAAATTGTAAATACTTTTTTGTGCTAGCTCTCAAGATTGCTAGCATCTTGCTTTTTTTAATGTTGGTGTATGTACTTAAAAAGAAAATTTTCATAGCGGTCATAGAGTCCATTCTCACGTATGGATGCAAGACGTGGACACTCACCAGGATGATGTGAAAGTCTCTAGATGGTTGCTATACACGAATGCTCCGGATGGCCCTTGACATGAGTTGGCAACAGCACACGATGAACGTCGAGCTCTATAACAACCTACCGATGCTCACCACTAAAATCAAGGCGAGAAGACTGCAACTAGCGGGACACTGTTTACGCCACCCCGAGCTACCTGTCAGCCTAGTCATCATATGGGAGCTCAAGCACGGGAGGATGAACCCTGGGCGCCCTCCCAAGACTATGGTCAACACGCTCCTAGAAGACAGTGGCGCGGCTAATGTAGATGAACTGAACACACTGATGACGGAGAGGGAGAAGTGGAGAGTCCGTCATCGTGCCCGACGCCGGCCCCCTAGGCCTGAGTCGACGTAGTAGTGGTTTACGTACTCAGGTCTTGTCATTCATGGGTAAGCAGATATGAAACTTATCAGGCAAACAACATTCTTTTCACTGCCCGCTCTATTTGGCACAGTGCTTCAGAGGTTACATTTTTACATATGTCACTTTATGTTATTGCAAGCACATGCAGCAGCTACCTAGCACTGCCAGTAGCTCGGGTCTCCAAAAAGGCCCATAATTCTCTGAACCAGGTTTGAAAGCACCAGTGCAGCTGCTCACGTCCCAAAGGATGCAACTAATGAGTGTGAGGAGGCAGCACCAGGTGATTCAGAAACCCTCTGGTCCAATGAATACCCAAAAGAATCTCTCAAATTTAGTAGCTTTGGGAAATTATACAACTCCCTCGATCTTCTGTCACATTGCGGTGAGGAAAGTAGGTGAAAGAGCAGGCCACGCTGCCCTGGAATGAATTGAAAATATAAAAATTGATGGTGACCTTCACTGACTTCGACAACACAGTATCATTGTCTTCGGTAGGTCATAATTGTCATTACAAGAGTTAATGAGACTATGCAGTTGACATGGAGCCTGTAGAGGTATCTCTCAGTCAAAGGTAGGTAATCCATCAGTCCCTGTATATTATGGTTTAAAATTCTACCGGTGTGCTGTTGTGCATTTTCAATAATAGGATTGTCAGAGATTTAAGTGGAGAAAGGATGGAGCATACGGCTGTTCCAGCATTTAATACTATTGCACAATTTTCTTTCCTTCATTCCTTAAGTATCCTAGAACCCACTGACCTGTCTTCAACATGTACAGGAAATCTGGTGGAGGTTTCATAAAATATTTTTATGGTAAGCCCAAAAAGCAACTCATTCTTAATTTTGTTATATTTTACCAAGGAACTTTTTATTTTGCAAGTTCATGCACCGTGGCTCTCTGAGCTCTTGGGTGAAACGTTTCAGATTATTCCATTGTCATGCTTTTAATCGCTTTGTAGGATCTTAATGTTGATAATGGCACTTTTACCTCAAACCTGAGAAATCAAAATGCCAAAAGATATAGGAGCAGAATTAGGCCATTTGACCCAATGAGTCTTCTATGCCCTTCCATTATGGCTGATTTCTTATCCCTCACAACCCCATTCTCCAGTCTTCTCTCCATAACCTTTGATGCCTTGACCAAATGCTCATTTTTTCCCCTCAGGATTTGTAACATATTCTTAATTAAGTAATGATAAATATACCACAAAATAGTTCGAAAACTGTGAGGTTTTGTAACTCCAAAACCTAATTGAAAGGATAATGCAGAGGCAGGATGAACGTGTCTCCTTCAGTAGGACTCCATTCACGTACTTTTACATATAACTCATAATGAATTATGTAAACAACAAAGGATGCTTAATCAAACAATATATTTGCAATATTACTCAAATATTGAATACGAAACAAAGACAACATTTGAAAGTATACTAAAGATGTAGCAGAGGTATTCATCTCCTGTTGTGAGTGCTAAGTAAGCATTGTGTTGAAATATGCATTGGGTTCTGCTTTAGAAATTCACTTTCAATGGAGTCAGCATAATTCAAAGCTCCGTTAAATTTTCCACAAGCCAACTTGACTTGCAATTTGGGGGCAAGAACTGAAAGAGCAGAAATGAAATTTGGCAAGATACCATTTTAAATATTTTTATTTTGCACAAATCTCTGAAGTATAAAATATGCAGTACTGTGCAAAAGTCTTCGGTACATACAGCTAGGGTGCCTAAGATTTTTACACAATACTATAGTAATTTTATGTATTGCAGTTACTGTTGCTGCAAAAAAAAAACAAATTTCATGACATGTGTGAGTGATGGTAAACCTGATTCTGTGGATTTGTGGATTGAAAGTACAAAGGGGGTATGGAGAGAGGAATTGGGAAAAAGGGGAAGGGAGAGGGGAGGGAACTGGAAACACCAGAGGCATTCTGTAATAATCAATAAGCCAATTGTTTGGAATAAAATGACCTTGCCTCGTGCATCAGATCTGAACGAGTCTGCACCCACCCCACCACTGCCCCGGTACTCCTTTTCTGCCGCCTGTCCCATTCCCCTCCTGAGGTGCTCCACCCTTGGCATTCCACAACATCCTTTGCTCCCGCCAGGTTTACAGCTTCACTCCATGTTGACAAATACAGTACTGTGCAAAACTCTTAGGCACCCTAGCTATGGTATATATATGTGCTCAAGGCTTCACGTCATCAGAAAATTTAAGGAAGATGGAAAATTGCGGTGGGCGAACCTGCTTAATCTTATTTTCTGGCTTAATGAACACAGTTGCTCGAGAGAGGAATGAAAGGAGTAGGCATTCTTATTTTTCTTCTCCGAGATCAATATCATTAAGCCTGTTTGCAAATGTTTGCATGTAATTCAGACACATCTGCTTGTTAACTTGCCAATGGGTATAATTAGCATTTAATTTCAATATTTCCCTTTGATTTATATTCCTTTCATGAGCAAGACTTTAGTAAATCTTATTTTATCAATACAAAAATTAATTTGAAGTAGTTCTGTGTTACTTCTGCATATCCCAGGCATTTTGCATTAAAATAATGATATTTGTAATTCATTCTTGGTTCTACTTTGCTTTCAGCAATGCTTTACTTTTATCTTGTCAGCTTGTGATTGGGTCTTCAGAGATATCAAAATGTGAGATTTGGGAACGTTATTTCTTCCCCTTCTTGCGTGGCTCCAGTGGATTGGGGATCAACTGCTCCCAATCTAGAATGACTGACAAGGTCAATGTGGGAATCTCAGACACTTCAGCAGTTGGGGCAGGAGGTGACTGATGGGGTAGGTGGGCAGAGGGGTTACTTTGTCAGGTGATGTGCTTCTTCTGCAACTTACATAGGTGCCCCATCTAATTCTAATGCCTGGACTTTGTTACCGATGCCATTCCCATTGATCTTTCTTCAATTTAAGTCAAGAGTTCCCAACCTGGAGTACATGGGCTCCTTGCTTAATTGTATTTGTCCATGGCACATAAAAGGTTAGGAACCCCTACTTTAAGTGATCACGGGCCACAGATTCCCAGGGGTCAATTTTTTGTTATTTTACACTGGGAATACAAGTATTCATCGCTCATTCTCAATTGCACTTGTAAAGGTTGGATCAATCATCTACTTGAGGTGCTGCAGATCATGTATTGAAAATACTTCTTTCCTTAGATTCTCTCTGCACACCACTTTACAGAATGATCGATCAGCCATAGGGGTTCAAATCCCCGGAGAGGTGACATGACTGAGGTATGTGGAATTATGATAGGCATAGGTATGGTAGGTAGCCAGAGATCGCTTCCAATAGTAGGAGAGTCTAAAACTAGAGGGCATAGGATTAAGGTGTGGGGAAGGAGGTTAAAGGGGGTCTGAGGGATAAGTTGTTTCTTATACAACGCGTGGTTTGTATCTGGTATGAGCTGACAGTGGATTTGGTGGAAGCGGAATGGAAACAACATCTGGGTTGACACAGTAGCAGTTAGCTCAATTGCTTTAGAGCTCCAGTGATCAGCAATCGAGTTTCAATTCCCACCGCTGTCTGCAAGGGAGTTTTGTACATTCTCTCCATTGTTGCATGAGTTTCCTCTGAGTGCTCCAGTTTCCTCCCACATTCAAAGACAAATCCTTTGGGTTAAGGTAAGAACTTGTGGGCATGCTACGTTGGCATCATAAGCATGGTGACACTTGTGGGCTGCCCCCAGCACATCCTCGCACTATGTCCATCGTTGATGGAAATGATGCATTTCACTGTCTGTTTCGATGTTTTTGATGTACATGTGACAAATTAAAAGATTAAAGAACTTATCCTTAATCTTTTAATTTTTTGGTACAGAGGATGGTTTGTTTCAACTCTGTGTCTGTGGGGTCAGAAATTACGAATGAAGTAAATGTGGAAATCTTTGACTCTTCCATAGACAGGGCAGCTGATGGCCAAGGAAGTAGGACAGTGGGCTGTTGGTGAAGTGGTGTGCTCTGTTGGTGGTTGTTAGGAATTCAAAAATGAGGCATAAAGCATGGTGGTTAAAGCTGTTTTATTAAGTGTTACAAGAACAAAGAAGGAACAAAGAAAGACAAATAAAAAGATATTGTGGTCATTTCATATTCAGGCCAGAGATAAAGCACATTCCATTGATAACATGCAACTTATCAAATAGCCAGATTTAAGTGGTGTGACATCTGCTGCAGAAAAAGCAAGTGTTGGAAAGTTAATCTACAAAAAAAACCTAGAAAAATAACAATTCTACACCCTAATCCAACAGCTCCTACTGTTTACTCTGGGCTTCTGTGTGCTCTTGATACATGGCTCTCAACACCATGCTGAGTGCTCCTTCTCCACTTTGAGCAGTAATGGTCCAGAGATTCTAAAAAGTCAGGGAGCGGTAGTGTAGCGGTTAGTGAAATGCTGTTACAGCACCATCAATATGGGTTCAATCCCCGCTACTGCCTGTAAAGTGTTTGTATGTTCTCATCAAGATTGCATTGATTTCCTCCAGGTGCTCCAGTTTCCTCCCACATCGCGAATCCGTACGGGTAAGTTAAGCAACACACATCAAAGTTGCTGGTGAATGCTGCAGGCCAGGCAGCATGTCTAGGAAGAGGTACAGTCGACGTTTCAGGCCGAGACCCTTCATCAGGACTAACTGAAAGAAGAGCTAGTAAGAGATTTGAAAGTGGGAGGGGGAGGGGGAGATCCAAAATGATAGGAGAAGACAGGAAGGGGAGGGATGGAGCCAAAAGCTGGACAGTTGATTGGCAAAAGTGATATGAGAAGATCGTGGGACAGGAGGACTAGGGAGAAAGAAAAGGGGGAGGGGGGGAAGCCCAGAGGATGGGCAAGGGGTATATATCCTTTTTCTCCCTCTGTCCCTCTCACTATACTCCTTGCCCATCCTCTGGGCTTCCCCCCCTCCCCCTTTTCTTTCTCCCTAGTCCTCCTGTCCCATGATCCTCTCATACCACTCTTGGCTCCATCCCTCCCCCTCCTGTCTTCTCCTATCATTTTGGATCTCCCCCTCCCCCTCCCACTTTCAAATCTCCCACTAGCTCTTCTTTCAGTTAGTCCTGACGAAGGGTCTCGGCCCGAAACGTCGACTGTACCTCTTCCTAGAGATGCTGCCTGGCCCACTGCGTTCACCAGCAACTTTGATGTGTGTTGCTTGAATTTCCAGCATCTGCAGAATTCCTCGTGTTTGTGGGTTAGTAAGTTTAATCGTCACATGGGTGTAATTGGGAGGCATGGGCTTATTGGGGTGTAACTGTGCTGTGTCTCTAAATAAAAATAAATAAAATAAAATAAAACAAATAGTTGTTGGGGGGGGTATTGCAACTTTAACAGAGGCTTTGAGTACATCCTTGAATCTTCTGTCCACCTGTTTTTCTCACCTTATAACACTGTTGTAGATAGTCCAGCTTTCCAGGCTTGGAGGGCAGGCATCACTGATGCCTGGTTGTTCATGAGTTTTTTGCCAGGGCTCAGGACTTGATTTTCAATGTGATAATTGGTACTTGGTGATTGGTTTATTATCGTCAGATATACCAAGACCTTAATATCAAAACATAAAGCTAATCGCAAGAAAAATACAGGAGCCAAAGAGAAACAAGTCTTAGTTTAGTCTTTACTAAAGTGCACATGTATCACTTGGTAGCATATTGACACTTGCAATTCATATATTTTCACATAGAACTTGTAATGAATTATTTAAATGAACAACATTGCTTAATCAACCAATATATTTAGAAGATTACTCAAATATTACTGGAACATTAAATACACAACACAAGATATGGTAAAAAAATTTTATTTGTTTGCCATCTTTCCATACATTGAGGTGGTACAAAAGCAAATAGCAGAGAAAGTGCAGTGCAAATAGACAGTTAAAGTACAAGGACCATGACTAGGTAGACTGAGGGATCAAATGTGCTCATTGTAACTGATTCGACCATCTCCTCTGGTAGCACAGTCCAGATAGCAGCCCTTCTCTTTGTAGTGGAGTGATGGCTAGACTCTTAATCAAGCTGACTTTTTTATCCTGGAGCTATCGAGCTGTCTTGTATTCAGTCAGACAAGTCAAATATGTTCCATGATGCTCCTGAGTCACAGAATGGTGCAACATGGACTCAAGACCTTCAGCCCATCACATCCATGCCAACCTCATGCTGATCTACACAATTCCACTTGCCTACACTAATTCTATATTACTCTGTGCCTTGCTCATTCAAGTGCCTTTTTCAATGCCTCTTAAAGAGTCTTTAAAGAGATTAGCTTTATTTGTCACACGTACACCAGAATATCGAAACATACAGCGAAATGCACCATTTTGCGTTAACGACCAGCACAGGGTTGTGCTGGGGGCAGCCCGCAAGAGTCACCACACTTCCAGTGACAACATAACATGCCCACAATTCACTAATCCTAACCCTAACCGGTATGTCTTTGGAATATGGGAAGAAATTGGAGCACCTGGAGGAAAACAACACGGTCATGTATAAAGGCTTTACAGATAGCAGCACGAATTGAACTGCAATCAGTGATGTGGGGGCGGGAGGAGCAGGTGGAGCAGCATGATGGCATAGCGGTTAGCACAACGCTCTACAACGCCATCTGTAAGTTATGGTTCCGATACCACTGCTGTGTGTAAGGAGTTTATAGTTCCTCCCCATAACTGCATGGGCTTCCTCCGAGTGCTCTGGTTTCCTCCCACGCTCCATCGACATACAGTTGGGGTTAGTGAGATGTGGGCATACAGCGTGGCGACATGTGCGGGCTATCAGGCGATCCTGGCTGATCTGATTTGACACAAAATGATGCAATTCAGTCCTGATGAAAGGTCTCGGCCTGAAATGTCCGATTCATAGATGCTGCCTGACTTGCTGAGCTCCCCCAGCACACAGTGTGTATTGCAAATCACTGCTTGTTTTGATGTACATATGACAAATAAAGCTAATCTTCATCTTTTCTATTCCCTTTATGAGATAAAGCCTGTACAAACTCTCCTAATAATTCAAGCCCTTCAACTCATAATCTCTCCTTTTAACACAAAATCCTCCAATCCAGTGTGGACAAGTTATAAAGATAGATCACGTCGTATAAGTGGTGAAAATATTTGAGTGATTTAGAAGATAAGTTACTTCCTGCAGTGAAATTATCAGAATATCTTTATATGACAGTTCTAGATTATTGGTTGTTTGTGTTGAATTTTACGGCATTTATAACACTGCCAAATATTATGAAGAGGTGATAAATCAAAAGCCAAGACAGCCTCATTTTGTGAGGAACTGCAAATTAAACTAAACGCTGCACAATCATTAGTGAATGATCCCATTTCTATCCTCATAACGGACAGGTGGTAGGCTGTAATGGTTGCTGCATACTAACTGCATTAAAAAAAAGATTCTCTGATCTCTCATTCCAAGAATAACTTCCTAAAGCTATGACATCTGTGCTTATAAAAACAGAAAGCACAAGAAACACCCAGCAGATCAGGCAACATGTGTAGAAAGAGAAATAGAATTAACATTTCAGATCAAGACCCATTTTCTTTGAACATAGAGGATAGAATGCAGAACACTACAGCACATTACAGGCTCTTCAGCCCACAATGTTGTGCCAACCTATCTTAAGATCAATCTAATCCTTCTCTTCAATATAGCCATCCATTTTTCTAGCATGCATTAGCCTATATAAGAGCTTCTTAAATGCCCCTAATGTATTTGCCTGTACCACCACTGCTGGCAGGGCATTCTCTGTGTGAAATACTTATTTCTGACATCACCACCCTATACTTCTCTCCACTCACCTTAAAATTATATCCCATTGTTTGTTTGTTTGTTTATTTATTTATTCAGATACAGCATGGAGCAGGCCCGTCCAGCTCTTCATGCCACGTCCAGCAGCAATCCCCGATTTAAGTGTAGCTTAATTATGGGCACTATATTAGTTACTTCAGCCCTGGGGAAAAGTCGCCAGCTATTTACTTGACTTGTGCTTCTTATCATCTTGTATGTCTCTTGTATGATTAAGTCACCTCTCGTCCTCCTTCTCTCCAAAGAGAAAAATCCTGGGTGGTCAACCTATCTTATTTATTTATTTAGCGATACAGTGCAGAGCAGGCCCTTCTGGCCTGTCGAGCCGCACCACCTAGCAACCGACCAACTTAGCACTAGCCTAATCACAGGGTAAATTTGCGATGACCAATTAACCTACTAACCAGTAGGTCTTTGGATCTTTGGGCTGTGGGAGGAACCCAGAACATCCAGAGGAAACCCACACGCTTGCAGAGAGGATGTACAATCTCCTTAAAGATGGAGCTAGAAATGCCATGAGTCTTAATAGTGCTGAGCTAACCACTATGCTACTGTGACTCCCCATCTTCATAAGAAATGTTTTCTAATCCAAGCAGAATTCTGGTAAATATCCTTAGCACCCTCTTTGCTCTCATCCTTGTATTTAAGTCCACGGACTTCTAAGTTCCAAAGTCAATAGTTGCATGTTTATTTCCTCCCTTTTTTTTTGTTTTATGGGCCTCTCTCAGGTATTCTCAGTTCAACCAGATATTAGCTCTTGAAGGACTAGTTTCAAGGAAAATCCTACAAAAGGTAGTGGATTCAGTTTAGTACATCATGGGTAAAGTCCTCCCAACCATTGAGCACATCTCCATGAAACAGTGTCATAGGAAAACAGAATCCATCATCAGAGATCCTCACTACCCAGGTCATGCTCTTTTCTTGCTGCTGCCGTCAGGTAGGAGTTACAAGACTCTCAGGACTCGCCCCACCAGGTTTCAACAACAGTTACTACTCTTCAACCATCAAGCTCTTGAATAAAACTGGATAACCACATTCACTTGCCCCATCATTGAAATGTTCTCGCAACCGATAATCTCATTTTAAGGACTCTTTATCCCATTATCTCATGTTCTCATTATTTATTGCTATTTATATTTTGCATTTGCACAGTTTGTTGTCTTCTGCACTCTGGCTGACCTTCCATTGATCCTGCTGTAATTACTATTCTATAGATTTGCTGAGTATGCCCACAGGAAAATGAATCTCAGGGTTGTATATGGCGACATATACAGTATTTACTCTGATAATAAAATTAGCATTGATCCTCGCAAAAAATCAAAATGCATAGATCTTGTTCATGTGTGATGTGCAATCTGCAAGTGCAAGAAACTGAGCTTTGCTCTTTCTGTTTAGAGCAAGAGTTCCAAAGCTTTTTTATGCGATGGGCCCCCACCATCAACCGTGGATGAAGTTCCATATGACTGATGTCTCATGTCCAGTCTACAGGAAGGTAATAGAGCATTTTGTTCTATGTTCTATATCGCTGTTCTTTTCCACACCTTGTGGCGCATCGGGTGGCAACCTTGCCATTTCTTTACCATTTTTGTCTTTTTTTAAATGAAGCTGAGTTGCTAGCTCAACGCTCAACCCAGCACAGATGGAAAACATGCAAGGAGCCAGCCGGATTTGAACCCGGGACCATTCACCCCGAAATTCGGTGCCGGTGCCACTGCACCACTGTCACAAAAAACTGTGGGTCAATTGTTTAAGAAAAATAACAAGATGGCTTGAGTCGCAAAACTAGATTGAGGTGCTTTTATCTCCCTCAAATCGAGACAAAAACTGGAAAAAACAATATATATAGCTACCCTCAGACTAAACACAAAAGAAAACTAACCCCAAAGCCTTGGTAACCTGAGGCTTACCAACACCCACTTGATTGCTAGACACTCCTTCTCGATTGTGGAGTACCGGGTTTCGCGGGGCAGAAGTTTCCTGCTGAGATATAACACAGGACGTTCCTCACCTGGCTCTCCCTGAGCCAGTTCTGCCCCGATGCCTACACCTGAGGCATCCATCTGCACCAGGAAGCGGTGTTCAAAGTCAGGACTGTGCAACACAGGGGAAGAGCATAATTTCTCCTTCAGGCCCTGGAAAGCACTTTCACACTCCTCACTCCATTCCACAGGATTACGGGCCAACTTGCAGGTGAGGTTGGTCAATGGGGCCGCCAGGGTTGAAAAGTGAGGGATGAACCGTCGGTACCAGCCCACTAGGCCAAGAAAAGACCGGACCTGGGTCTTGGTACGGGGCCTGGGGCTGTTCAGAATGGCCTCAACTTTATCCACTTGAGGCCAGACTTCTCCTCTCCCCAACTGATACCCCAGGTACCGTACCAATGGTAGCAGTGGTGGGATGAGTGTTTTACAGGGTGCGCCATGTGCCGTCCGTAGTCAGTGACGGGCCTTCGTCAAAACCACCATTCGGTTTCGGTTCTATATTAGGAAAGGCATAAAACTTGTGTTTAGTACTGTTATTGACACAACTGAGGAAAGAAAACGGATAAAAAAAATTAGCTTTGGGATTTGTGGAAGCAGAAAAGAGGTAGTGAATACAAACAAATAGCTGTCAGGCTTTCAGGTATTTGTTATCCAGAAAAGCTGAAGTAAAGGAAACAAAGGCAAACAGATTTCTCCTGTTTGCCTCTATTGGCAGCCTGCTGGGTAAAACAGCTGAGGTAATAAGCACCACACAGTGTCCATAAAGCAAGTGTTGCTGCCATCTGTGCTGTTGAGAGATGACTACAGAGAACAGAAACATATCCAATTTAAAACTAGGTGAGCTGCTTTATAATTGCTTCTTGGTACATTTCAGTATTTTATAATGAAAAGCAAAACAACAGAACTGTCAAATAGTGTCACATCCTTATTCCAGAAAGCACCAGTGGTTCAATCTGAAACACTATTAATTAGTGAAATCTCCAGGGTGGAAGGGAAGGTATTGAGTATCCTACACTGTTCAAATGAACTGATTTTTTTTCATCCTTTGGAATGAGAAAGTCAAAAGTGATTAAAAATTTTAAAGACATAGATTCATCGCTTTGAATTTTAAAGACTCTTTGATTGACTTTCTCCTTACACTTATTCATTTATGGGTCCATAGGCTCTGGTCCATGAATGACAGACAAAGTAAAAACACGTTTAATGCTATTGAATTAATACACAACTACCTGATTTCCATAACACAAGAGATTCTGAAGGTGCTGGAAATCCAGACTAATACACACACAATGCTGGAGGAACTCTGCAGGTGAGGCAACGTCTATGGAGAGGAATAAACAGATAACAATTTGGGTTGAGACACTTCATCAGGATTGTAAAGGAAAGGGGATTAAGCCTGATTTCAATGTGTTTTTGACAAAATTTTGTGTCAGATCACTGTTGCAATGCTTTTGATCGAAAGAAAGAAATATCCACGTCACAGTACATTGAAGCACAACGGGGATGATAAATGGGCTCTATAGAATTTCTATGAGATCCCAAAAATTTTATTAATCTGTAGTGATGGCACAGACGGTATATTATCTCCAGATCTCCCATTCATGAAAGCTTAGACCATAAGACAGTGGAACAGAAGTCAGCCATTCGGCCCATCGAGTCTGCTCCGCCATTTTATCATGAGCTGATCCATTCTCCCATTTAGTCCCACTCCCCCGCCTTCTCACCATAACCTTTGATGCCCTGGCTACTCAGATACCTGTCAATCTCTGCCTTAAATACACCCAATGACTTGGCCTCCACTGCCACCCGTGGCAACAAATTCCACAGATTCACCACCCTCTGGCTAAAAAAATTTCTTCACATCTCGGTTCTGAATGGCCGCCCTTCAATCCTTAAGTCATGCCCTCTCGTACTAGACTCCCCCATCATGGGAAGCAACTTTGCCACATCCACTCTGTCCATGCCTTTCAACTTTCGAAATGTTTCTATGAGGTCCCCCATCATTCTTCTAAACTCCAAGGAATACAGTCCAAGAGCGGACAAACGTTCCTCATATGTTAACCCTCTCATTCCTGGAATCATTCTAGTGTATCTTCTCTGTACCCTCTCCTTTGTCAGCACATCCTTTTTTAAATAAGGAGACCAAAACTGCCCACAGTACTCCAAGTGAGGTCTCACCAGCGCCTTATACAGCCTCAACATCACATCCCTGCTCCTATACTCTATTCCTCTAGAAATGAATGTCAACATTGCATTCGCCTTCTTCACCACCGACTCAACCTGGAGGTTAACCTTAAGGGTATCCTGCACGAGGACTCCCAAGTCCCATTGCATCTCAGAACTTTGAATTCTCTCCCCACTTAAATAATAGTCTGCCCGTTTATTTCTTCTGCCAAAGTGCATAACCATACACTTTCCAACATTGTATTTCAATGTTTACTGGAAACTCAGTACAGAAATGGCCCTCTCACCCCATCATTTCAACGTTGACCATTTACACTCATCCCATTTATCCGCATTAAGTCCATGCCTTACAGTTCTGTGCAAAATTCTTAGGGACATGTAAGAAAATTCTGCAAATCAAAGATGCTTTAAGAGCATAAGAAATAGGAGCAGGAGTAGGCCATCTGGCCCATCGAGCCTATTCCGCCATTCAATAAGATCATGACTGATCTGACCATGGACCCACCTCCACCTGCCTTCCTTTTCCCCATAGCCCTTAATTCCACTACTATGCAAAAATCTATCCAACCTTGTCTTAAAATATATTTACTGAGGTAGTTTCAACGATCTTTCATAAACAATGAATTGAAAAATTTCTACATATCAAAAAAAATTGCTCTAAGAGCAGTAAACAGTAAAAAGAAATCAAATCAATATTTAGTGTGACCACCCTTTGCCTTTGAAACTGCATTAATTCTCTTAGGCACACTGTAATGGAGTTTTATAAGAAAATCAACTGGTAGGTTACTCCAAGCATCTTGAAGAATGGGCCATATTTCTACAGATATTGGCTGTCTCGCTTACTTCTATATCTCCAGGTAATCCCAGACAGCCTCGATGATGTTGAGAACAGGGCTCTGGGGAGGCCATACCATCTGAAACCATATAAAAAAATCTAGAGTGCCTAAGAGTTTTGCACAGTACTGTATATTAGAAGAAATGGAAGTAAATTTCTGCTTCACCTGGAAATATTTGCTGTAATAAAGGTGTACATTCTCACAGTCTATTGTATCTGACTGATGTCTCAAGTCCAATCTACAAGAAAGTAAGAGAGAATTTTGGCCATTTGGTCCCCTTGAAACTACTTCACTATTCAGTAAGATTATGATTGATCCGATCGCTTCAACACTCTAGTGGGGTGATGTTATATTTTGCAAATTCAATACTTTAAAGTAATTCAAAGAAGCTCACAGGAATCCAAAAATATAGGCGTAGTTCAAGTTTACTTTAATCAAGGCGTGCACATATCACATAGAGTGACGCTGTATACAATTAGCAGATTTTTACATAATTAATTGTTTAAGCAAACAAGAATGCTCATCAACCAATATACGTACAAGATTACTAAAATATCACTGAAATATTAAATACACACGAGGCAGCACAGTGGTGTAATTGGCACGGCTTCACCCTCACAGTTCCAGAGACTGCCTCGTTCTCCAATGTTGCCTCTTCTTTCTCCCCGTACCCTCAGATTCCTCCCGTATCCCAATGCATTGCAGGTTGGTAGAATAATTGGTCTCTGTAAATTGTGTAGAATGGGGGGGGAGAATAAAAATAAGACTGGTTGTAGAATCAATATAAATAGGTGGCTGATGGTCGGCACGGATTGGTGGGCTGAAGGGCTGGTTTTTGGGCTGCAGCTCTCTGTGACTGTGACTGTGTGTGGCTAAAATGAGCAATAAGGCAGATTCGAATTGCCTCCTTTAAAACTGTTTCCATAATACAGATGAGGATCCAGGTGTTTCCATGAACAATACAGAACTGACCAGCTTGTCCAGCTTAAACTTGATCCAGTTAATTCAATAGAATTGCATACATGGGTAGGAGAACGGAAAGTAAAGTCATTAGGTGAAAATACTTTCTGATTAGGGTCACATATTTAAAGGTTTCAGAGACAGGTGCCAGCAAGAGGATCTTTGCACTTGTAACTAAAGCATTGCCCAGAAAAGAACAAACAAATTTCGTGTTTTACCTACAAAAGGATTAGATATTGCACATTTCATGAAAAATACTCCCATGTCTCCACATTCTTTAGGATTTTGTTTGAGCAAATAAAGTTACGAAGGTGCCGTCAAGAAACTCTAAAATGTTCCGAACATAGAAAAGTTAGTGCAGTTTATTGTCTGTATACGTGTTTACAGCTAAATTAAACAACGTTCCTCGGGGACCAAGTTGCAAATCACAGTACATAAATCACAGACAGTACATGAAATAATATTAACACAATAACGACAGCAGATTTTTAAAAATATTCTGTAGATGGACAAGTCTACGTATATCTAATAGATGTATAAGTAGATAGCCTTATGTCTGATCATTTACTATTGTGCAACACCAACTTCCTATAACCTGTCCTGGTGTATCTGTAGATTCAATGGAAGGCCCACTCTTGAACAGATTGGATATAGGCCATGTCACTGTTAAAATGATTTCCCCTTATGTTTGTGAGATCTGGCATGGACTTAATGGGCTGAATGGCTTCTTTCTATGTTGTAAGAATATATATGGTACATCGGAATGGTTTGTGACTTGGAGGAACCTGCCAGGATTCTATCCCTCCAACCATGCATTCTTTCATATGGTTGGGAGTCGTGTAAGAGCCGCCTGGGTGAGCAACTGCAGGGCACTTTATGCTGTGTATTGATAGTGGGGGCAGTGAATATTTAGAGTAGAGGGATGCTAAAAAATCAGGCTGTTTTATATCTCCATGTGACATCTTTCCTCCTCATCCTGTATAGTGTCAATCTCTGAGGAGATGTTCTGTGATGACAGGCATAGCAATGATCATCATCAGGTCAGGCAGCCCCTCTGGAAGGAGATGGACAGTCCACCTATCACCTGCCAGCTCTTGCTTCACCCCTTCCCTCTACCTTTTTATACAAACTGTTTCCCCTCTGACTTCAGTCCTGAGGAAGTCCCTCAACCTGAAACATTGACTGTCAGTTTCCTCCATTGACGCTGTCTGACCCTTTGAGATCCTCCAGCCTTTTGTTTCTTGGCCTAGATGTCACTATCTGCAGTCTCTGATGTTTCCACAATACTCATCACCACTGTCTTCGCCACTTTGCTTCTCCTTTTTTTCCCATGTGGATTGTTTAGTGAAATGACCACTGCAAAATACCCTAGTGTGCTTTGATGCTGGGGGGTAGAGTGAGTTGCGGGAGGTTTATGAGAATATAGTGAGAACAGATATGGAGTTAATGTAGGTTTAGTTTAAATGGATTGTAGACGGTCATTGTGGACTTGGTGGGCTGAAAGGCCTGTTTTTGCCCTCTACCTTCCTCTAAAGCAGAGCAGCAATGGCATGATTTTCTGGGAAAAATGAGGAAGGTGCAGGATAGATGTATTCCAAGAGCAAAGAAATACTCAAATGGCAAAGTAGTACAACTGTGGCTGACGAGGGAAGTCAAAACTAATGTAAAACCAAAAGAGAGGGCATACAACAAAGCAAAAGAAAGAGGACTGGGAAGCTTTTAAAAACCTACAGAGGGCAACTAAAAGAGTCATTAGGAGAGAAAAGATGAAATATGAAAGCAAGCTAGCAAACAATATCAAAGTTTTTTCAGGTATGTAAAAAGAAAAGAGAGCTGAGTGTGGATACAGGACTGCCAGAAAATGAGGCTGGATAAATAATAATGGAGGACAAGGAGATGAACTAAATGAGTATTTTGCATCAGCTTTCACTGTGGAAGACACTAGCGGTGTGCTAGATGTTGAAGGTTGTGAGGGAAGAGAAGTGAGTGCACTTACTATTACAAGGAAGAAGGTGCTGAAAAAGGGTAACATGAGTCACCTGGGCCAGATGAACTGCACTGTAGGGTCCGAAAGAGGTAGCGGTAGTGATTGTAGAGGCATTAGTAATGATCTTTCAAAAATCATTGGACTCTGGCATTGTATATTTAGACTTCCAGCAGGCTTTTAACAAAGGGCCACACATAGGGCTGCTTACCAAGAGCCCATAGTATTACAGGAAAGTTGCTGGCATGGTTAAAGCATTGGCTGATTGGTAGGAGGCAGTGAGTGGGAATAACAGAATCCTTTTCTGGTTGGCTGCCAGTGACTAGTGGTGTTCCGTAGGGATCAATGTTGTGAATACCTCTTTTTATGCTGTACATAAATGATTTAGATGATGGAATAGATGGCTTTGTTGCCAAGTTTGCAGATGATACGAAGATTGCTGGAGGGGCAGGTAGTGTTGAGGAAACAGGTAGGGTGCAGAAGGACTTAAACAGATTAGGGGAATGGGCAAAAAAGTGGCAAATGAATTATAATGTTGGAAAATGCTTGGTCATGCACTTTGGTAGAAGAAATAAATACGCAGACCATTTCTAAACGGGGAGAAAATCCAAAAAGCTGAGATGCAAAGGGACTTTGGAGTCCCTGGGCAGAACAACCTAAAGGTTAACCTGCAGGTAGAGTTGGTGGTGAGGAAGGCAAATGCAACGTCAGTATTCCTTTCACGAGGTTTAGAATACAAAAGCAGGGGTGTGATGCCGAAGCTTTATAAGGCACTGGTGAGGCCTCACCTTGAGTGTTGTGAACAGTTTTGGTCTCCTCATCTGAGAAAAGATGTGCTGGCATTGGAGATGGTTCAAAGGAGGTTCACAAGGATGATTCCAGGAATGAAAGGGTTATCATATGAAGGACATTTGATAGCTCTGGATCTGTACTCACTGGAATTCAGGAGGATGAGAGGTGATCTCATTGAAACCTTTAAAATGTTAAAAGGCCTAGACATGGTAGATGTGGAAAGGATGTTTCCCATGATGGGTGAGCCTAGGACAATAGGGAATAGCCTCAGGATACAGGGGCGTCCATTTAAAACAGAGGGACGGAGAAATTTCTTTAGCCAGAGGGTGGTGAACTTGTTGAATTTATTACCACAGGCAGCTGTGGAGGCCAGGTTGTTGGGTGTATTTAATATTGAGCTTGACAGGTTCTTGATTGGATATGGCATCAAATGTTATTGGGAGAAATCCAGGGAGTGGAGCAAAGGAAGGAAAAAGGATCAGCCATAATTGAATGGTGGAGCAGACTCAATGCGCCAAATGGCCTAAATCTGCTTCCATGTCTTATGGTAACTCAGTGGCTCTGTTTAGAAACAAACACGTGTGTGGATGATAGAATGCAAGAGGATGCGCTAATCACAGTGAATCTTTGTTAGTGAGCTTACCTAGGCCTTGGTGACCCTTCAGCCTATTAGTCTGAAGATAGTCTCTTCCATGTGTGAGATGCCAAAGTCTCAAGAAGGCAGCTGTGCTTTGATGGAGGTCTCCATTCTCTTTCTGGCCAGATTCACCTTAATGAAGATGGGGACAATGAGTATATGTTTAACAGTGGCCATTTTGAAAGGTTGAGCTTTGTGTGAGTTGTGGAGGGTTAGAGTGTGAATGGTCGGGTGAGGGTTGACATGGGAAGAATGGGGTGTGTGCAGGATCGATGAGTGTCAGTATAAATAAATGCTATTGAAATAGTCGAGAGTTACAAATCTTAAGGAGCTTGTAATTTCTTCTGGTATTGACCCACTGTTCATGTAGTTGCAACTCCGGAGGTGACTGCTGTGCCCATCCCGTGGCTGGCTGGTCTCCTTGTCTCCCAGTGCAGAGAAAATTACTCCAACCTCCATCACTACTAACAGTACCACAATGTCTCTGTATGTAGATCTGAGTGTTCTATCCCTCTTTCTGAGGGATCTCTGCACCTTTCTGTTAGCCACCATATGTATTGCTGCTGTCTGCATACGATGAGAACTTGTCTTCAAGGGTTGAGGCCCCTGCAAGATAACGACATAGGGCAGGTACTGCAAGTGCACTAAATTTGTTGCAGTACCTGTGAAATAACATGTACTTGTATGTCTTGTTTTAATATATGACATTCTGTAAAAACCATATTGACAATTTTTTTAACGTGAAATTTGTACAGAGAACATGGAACATTACAGCACAGTACAGGCTCTTCATCCCACGATGCAACCTTTTAAGCGTCTCTGAGATCAATCGAACCCACTTGCATAACCCTCCATTTTCCCATCATTCTTGTGCCCATCTAAGAGTTTCTTAAATGCCCTAATGTATCTGTTTCTACCACCAACCCTGGCAGGGCATTCCATGCACCCAACATTCTCTGTGTAAAGAACTTACCTCTGACATCCCTCCTATACTTTCCTACAATCAGTTAAAATAATGCTCCCTTGCATAAGTCATTTCTGCCCTAGGAAAAAAGCCTCTGGCTCTCCACTCTATCTGTGCCTCTTATCATCTTGTACACCTCTATTACGCCACTTCTCATCCTCCTTTGCTCCAAAGAGAAGAGCCCTAGCTCGTTCAATCTATCTTCATAAGACATGCCCTCTGAGCCCTCTCTAAAGCTTCCACATCTTTCCTATAATAAGGCAATCAGAACTGAACCAAGTGTGGTCTAACCAGGGTTTTATAGAACTACAGTGTTACTTTGCAGTTCTTGAACTCAATCCACTGACTAAGGACACCATATGTCTTCTTAACAACCCTATCAACTTGTGCGGCAACTTTGAGGGATCTACGGATGTGGAACCCCAGGATCCCTCTGCTTCTTCACTCTGCTATTAACCCCGTAGTCTGTCTTCAAATTTGACCTTCTTCCAATTTCAAAAATTTTTTATTCCTTAAATATGCATAAGGCAAGAAGACCTGTAATCCCTCCAGTTGTAAATGATCCCAATGCAGCCAAGGTTAGAAAATCATTCAAAATTGCAGCTGTTGACTTAAGATCTCTAAGCAACATTTTATAAAGGTGCTTTAGTATTAATTATGATAACTAATGGGATTAAGTAGAGGCTGTATATAGATTTCAACATAACAAGAAAATTGAAGGAAAATTATTTGGTTCAACAAAACAAATATAATGATATAATCCTTAATTGCTTTCTGCATTGGTTATTGCTGCAAATTTTCTGCAAAAGTCAGGCTAAAATAATCAATATATGTTTAGCAGTAAAATCACTGTTAGTGGCAGGTATAGTATTTCAGGAAGTGTCTTTCTCATTGGATTATATGTCTCACTGTCAGGAAATTGCTGGCCTTCTCAATTCGGTATTCACACACCATTAAATTACAGCTTTGTCCAGTTCGAATCTTTTTGTGCCAGTTCATAGTCAATCTTCACTCTCTCATAAGCTCACTTCCAGTACAACATAACTTTCAGGGGTCTCATTATTTTTGGATGTCTGTGATGGATTGGAAATGAGAAGATTACCTGCCCAGGGAACTAGCAGATATGCATGTCATATTTGTCAGCTACAAACCAGTTCAGCAGAGAGGAGGTTATCAGGGCGTGTGGAAGGAGAGCCATTAAAGTGCTGTTCCATTACTTACAGCCTGTCTGATTGGTGAAATATAGGCTGGCGAGCATAGAAAATTCCCCATGGGAACTATCTTCTGTGTAATGTGCCCAAGTATGAAAATTCAAAATGACAGCTAGAACTGTAAGGAGCTTTCAGCAAGAGCTCCCTGTGTCATTTCATTCCTCACTTCCATCTTTCTTTCGGTCCTTAAGATCAGTTCACTAGTTCACATCTTTGAAGCTGGGGAGGCTTTTCTTAACAAAACAGCTTAAATGCACTTGTATGGGTTGACTGCCAAGGAAGGACATCTGAAGCTAAAAAAAAAGTTTGTCCTTTGATATACTTAATAAGCACACTAGCATTGGTCACTGTACAAGGATTGCAGGAACAGACAGGAATGCTAAGTTAATTTTCCATTATTTTGATCAGGACGGAAATATAACAGTCTCGATAAAAGTGAGGTCATTGTATGCATCATTCAGGAAAAAAAAGTTCAGAAGCTGGTAAAATATTTCATTCCAGCAGCAGAGAATGTAGGAAAGACAAAATGCTGAAGTTGAGTGCTTTTTCCTTGTTATAGAATCATTCAATTTAGATGTAAATTAAATACACCTGCACTCCACAAATACATACACTCAGTGGCCACTTGATTAGGTCTTCTGCTGCTGTAGCCCATCTACTTCAAGATTCGGCACCTTGTGCATTCAGAAATACACTTCTGCACACTACAGTTATAAAATGTGGTTATTTGAATTACAGTCGCCTTCCTGTCAGCTTAAACTGGTTTGCCCCTTCTCCCCTGTCCACTCATTAACAAGGTATTTTTGCTCAATGAACTGCCAGTCACTGGAATTTTTTTTTGTTTCTTGCCCCATTCTCTGTAAACTCTATAGACTTTTGTGTATGAAAATCCCAGCTCGTCAGTTCCTGAAATACTCGAGCCATCCTGTCTGGTACCAACAATCATTTCACAGTCAAAGTCACTTAGATCACATTTCTTCCCCATTCTGATGTTTGATCTGAACAACAATGAACCTCTTGACCCTGCCTGCATCCTTTTATGTATTGAGTTACCTGCCACATGAGTGGCTGATTAGATATTTGCATTATAAGCAGGTGTACATTGCACCTAATAAAGCGGCCACTGAATGTATAATAGAAATAGAATTTGCCTTCTTAAACACAGAGTCAACCTGCGCAGCATGGACTCGGACCCCAAGATCCCTCTGATCCTCAACACTGCCAAGACTCTTACCATTGATACTGTATTCTGCCATCATATTTGAACTACCAAAATGAACCACTTCACACTTATCTGAGTTGAACTCTATCTGCCACTTCTCAGCCCAGTTTTGCATCATGTCGATGTCTCACTGTAATCTCTGAGAGCCCTCCACACTATTCACAACACCCCCAACCTTTGTGTCATCAGCAAATTTAGTAATCCATCCCTCCACTTCCTTATCCAGGTCATTTATAAAAATCACAAAGAGAAGGGGCCCCAGAACAGATCCCCGAGGCATACCACTGGTCACCGACTTCCATGCAGAAACTGACCTGTCTACAACCACTATTTGCCTTCTGTGAGCAAGCCAATTCTGGATCCACAAAGCATTATCCCCTTGGATCCCATGCCTCCTTGCTTTCTCAATAAGCTTTGCATGGGGTACCTTATCAAATGCCTTGCTGAAATCTATATACACTACATCTACTGCTCTACCTTCATCAATGTGTATAATCATTAGATGGGACGAATGGCCTAATTCTGCTCCCATGTCGTATGGTCAATAAGGCTAAAGTTAACTAACTTTAAGGAGTGATGAGGAATTTGATTTTAGGAAGTCTACATAATTATGTACTGTTCATTTTGAGCTAATTTACTTGCCGATATAGAGGAGGCCACTTCAGGAGCACTGAATGAAATGGACTTGGCTGGAGAAGGGGCACATGAATTATTACCTTCCCTGCCAGGGTTATGCAGGTCCCTGTATTTTGTGCAGAGGTGTGTGTTAGTTGAATTAGTTGCCCCCCATAGGAGCACAGATTCTGTAATATGGAATTCCAGGGCTTGGATTAGGGAGTTCCAGGAGAAGTGGCACTGTGGAGGCCAAGTGTTTTGGGTATATTTAAAGTGGAGGTTGATAAGTTCTTGATTAGCCAGGGTGTCAAATATTATGGAGAGAAGTCAGGCGAATTGTATTGAGAGGGATAATAAATCAGCCATGGTGGAATAGCTGAGCAAACTTGATGGCCCACAAGGCCTTAACTCTGCACCTACAGTATGATCTTTTGGTCTTATGGAATGGATGATAAAAAAAAATGGAGGACTATGTAAAAGGGCTGTGTTAGATTGATCTTAGAGTAGGTTAAAAGGCCGGCAGAACACTGTGGGCCAAAGGGCCTGTCCTGTGCTGTAGAGTTCTATGTTATAGAACATAGAATATTGGGTATATGTTATAGACTAAGGAGCTGGTGGTAGACCTGAGGAGAGCTAAGGTACCGGTGACCCCTGTTTCCATCCAGGGGGTCAGTGTGGACATGGTGGAGGATTACAAATACCTGGGGATACGAATTGACAATAAACTGGACTGGTCAAAGAACACTGAGGCTGTCTACAAGAAGGGTCAGAGCCGTCTCTATTTCCTGAGGAGACTGAGGTCCTTTAATGTCTGCCAGACGATGCTGAGGATGTTCTATGAGTCCGTGGTGGCCAGTGCGATCATGTTTGCTGTTGTGTGCTGGGGCAGCAGGCTGAGGGTAGCAGACACCAACAGAATCAACAAACTCATTCGTAAGGCCAGTGAACGCGACTCTCTGACGGTGGTGTCTGAAAGGAGGATGCTGTCCAAGTTGCATGCCATCTTGGACAATGTCTCCCATCCACTACATAATGTACTGGTTGGGCACAGGAGTACATTCAGCCAGAGACTCATTCCACCAAGATGCAGCACAGAGCGTCATAGGAAGTCATTCCTGCCTGTGGCCATCAAACTTTACAACTCCTCCCTTGGAGGGTCAGACACCCTGAGCCAATAGGCTGGTCCTGGACTTATTTCCTTGCATAATTTACATAATTACTATTTAATTATTTATAGTTTTATTACTATTTAATTATTTATGGTGCAACTGTAACGAAAACCAATTTTCCCCGGGATCAATAAAGTATGACTATGACTATGACTATATGAATGCCATTGAAATAGTCATCTACAACCACTGCTCTCACAGTAGACAAGGCAGCAGCTCCTTTGCATGGATGCCCCTTTCCCCCATGTGCTTTCTGTGTTGTCCTCCTGTATACCATCAGGCTCAGCGACTCCTTCCTCTGATGTCTACTACTGTGTCCAGGTAAAATGGCCACCCTAAAAAACTGTGCAGCACCCAGCAGGTTGTAATGCATGACATGCACAGTTGGAGCATTCGAAACCCAGTGGCAACTCCTAGTCTGAGTCTGCTGGAGGCTGGGGACCAAAGAAAGAGGCTTAACTTTGGGATTAGAGGACTATGTATGAGCGTGGGTGGGAGGGAGGAATGGGGCTTGTTTTGCTGTTGTTGTTTTGTTGTTTGTTGTGTTCTGCTGAGCATTGTGGGTATGCTATGCTGGCGCCAGAATGTGTGGCAACAAATGCAGGCTGCCCCCAGCACACCCTTGGGTGTGTTGGTTGTTAGCGCAAATGAAGAATTTCACTGTATGTTTAAAAGTACAGATTCTTGAATTTTGAACATCCCCGAGCTCTGGAATCACAACTATGTTCCCCAAAGCCGTCCCAGTACTTGTATGGTTGCGGCTGTACTGGTATTCTGCTGATGTGGTGTAAGGAATTAGGGAAGGAGAGATTATCTCTTGTACCCCACTTCCTATGACTTTGGTGGCTGCCAAAAATCTCTGATGGTTTGCTGTTCCTCAGGATGAATGCCAGGGAATATGACATTCATAAATCCCATGTACTCCACATTGAAATGAAAGTAGGACATTTCAACTCTCCTTGTGGAGGGTTTCTGTTTGCCCTCTCTGATGCTGGAATAAGCAGCAAATTACAAAACATGAGAGAAGTTCATGGCTGTTAAAATGGACTAATAAACTGAAGTGGAGGTTAGGTGGTGAAGCAGTATGCTTGCCTCTGTTGGTCAGGGTTGGTCCAGAGTTGGGACGAAGTTTCTGTGTTGCACAACTCTATGGCTCTTTTGACATTTAAAGAGGCCAGGAGTTAAATCACTGAAAGAATAGTCTCATTGGTATTACAGAGGGATCCAGAATCTAAGAGGCAGATAACAGTCACCCAGGAAAAGGCTTTTCTGCCCATAATTTCTGTGCTAACCATGATGGGAGCTTAAACTGCCTACGTGGCGATGTATGGTCTGTATCTTTCAATACCCTGCCTGTCTATGTGTCGGTTTGAATACTTCTTAAATTTGCTTCTTCCACCCCCCTGGCTGTACCTCACAAACTGTTACAGCACTCTGCCCTACAAGACATCTTTAAATGTGAAATACCTTTAGAGAGTAAGACCGTATGTTTTGGGTATATACCTCAAGAATGGTTGAAAAGAGATAAATATTTGATGAATGTACTGCTGGTGGCTGGTAAAAAGTCCCTTACCAGGAAATGGTTATCACAGGAGAGCCCAACTTTAAGTGTATGGATGGAAATTACAATGGACATTTACAAAATGGAGAAGATAACAGCATCTGTTAATCATAAGTTGGAACATTTTTATTCCTACTGGAAAAAATGGTTTAACTACATAACACCTCATAGGCCTGATTTTATTCTCACAAGTCAATGAATATGTTGTAAAAAAAAGATCACTCCCTACTCTGTACATAGTTTTCTTCTTTCGATTGTTCTTTCTTTCCTCTCCTCTCTATAAGTGTGTACCTCAGATAAATATCATGTGGAGATTTGTGACAAATATGATTATATGATATACAAACGATGTACAATATCTGAAATACATCTTATGGAAATGTTTGAGAATTATGGAAGAGCCAGCTCTTGGCTCCATCCCTCCCCCTCCTGTCTTCTCCTATCATTTTGGATCTCCCCCTCCCCCTCCCACTTTCAAATCTCATACTATCTCTTCTTTCAGTTAGTCCTGACGAAGGGTCTTGGCCTGAAACGTCGACTGTACCTCTTCTCATAGATGCTGCCTGGCCTGCTGCGTTCACTAGCAACTTTTATGTGTGTTGCTTGAAATTCCAGCATCTGCAGATTTCCTCCTGTTTATGGAAATGTTTGTTTGATGATGAAATTCAATAAAAATAAATAACCAAAAAAAAAGTCTGCTTTGCACATCTCCCTTAAACTCTCCCCCTCTCAGTTCAAAGCTTTACAACACTTTGCACTTGTCTGGATTAAACTCCATCTGCCATTTCTCTGCCTATATTGCCAACTGGTCTAAATCCTGCTGAATCCTTTGGCATTCTTCCTCACTATCTGTCAAATTTACTAATCAGCTCACTTACATTTTCATTCGAAACTGAGGTTCCAGCACCAATCCTTATGGAATACTACAAGTCACAGATCTCCAGTCAGAATTGAATCTTCCACCATTATCCTCCGACTTCTACAGCCAAGCCAATTTTGAATCCAATGTACCAAGTCTCCATGGATTTTGTGTCCCTTATCTTCTGGATCAGTCCACCATGAGAAACGTTTTCAAAAACTTTACTAAAGTCCATGCAAACAAAATCCGCTGCCCTGACCTCCTCAATCACCTTCATCACCTCTTCAAAAAACTCAATCTAGTTTGTAAGACATGACCTCCCTGGTAAAAAGCTACACTGACTAACACTAATTCCAGCAACAGATGCTAGAAGAATGGAGCAACAGATAAAAAGCTGGAGAAACTCAGCAGCAACTATGAAGGGAAATGGACAGTCAACATTTTAGGTTGAGATCCTTCATCAGGACTGGCCTTGGGTGACCATGTGGTCATAGAGCTGGAGAGCAACAGAGATCCCAGAGCAGGAACAGTGAGAAAAGGTCTCACAGAACTTCCATCGAAGAGAGGAGGGAGACTTCTTTAAGGCAGGCATTCCTTGAAGAGACTTTGCAGTGAAGCAGTGAAGCAGTGAAATGGAGATACAAGAAACTGGTGGAAATCAAGGACCACACAAAAAGCTGGAGGAACTCAGCAGGTTAGGTTAGAGATGTCCTGATGTAAGGTCTTGACCTGAAATGTTGACTGTTTATTTCCCTCCATAAATGCTACCCGACCCACTTTTTGTGTGTTGCTCTTAATAAGTTTATGTTTTTCCAGATGCTAGTAGATGTTTGATTTTATAAATAGTCAACTGCTCTTAACTGTGGTGCAGGTTAGATTCCTTTCTCCAGATCATTGGTCCAGCCCCCTGGACCATAAGTACTGCACCTCCATCCTTCTGCTTATGTGCATAAAGGTTTGGACTCAGAGCTCTGGAGCATCTGATGCTCTTTTACGACCGAGGCTGAAAGTCTAGCAAAAGGAGCATTTTGAAAAATTTGCTGTCAACTGGTTTAGTGGTAAATAGATCTTTCAGCAGCAGATGGATAGAATTAGGGCATGAGGATATGATATTTTGTCAAAGGAAAAAGTTTGTCTTGATGATGGACTGGATGTCAAGATTAATTCGACATCAAACACAAGACAAAGTAAACACCTCCAGCTTCAACTTGAATAGGCATAATGAATTGATGTATAAAGTAAACGATGACACTGAATAATTTGGTCTCAAATTTGGAATGTTAAATCATGGAAAGCTGTGAATTAGTGATGGTGAGCAAATAAGTAATTTCCCCGGAGGGAGTGGTGGAGTGGATACATGGAATTGGATATAGTTGCAACATACAGAAGATGGCCTTGTGCTTGTTTGCATTGTTATTGGGAGTCACATATAGATGATAAATAGAAATGGGCTAAATGTGGAAATTTGTACATTGGAGAATACCTTACATAGTGATTTTGTCTTATTCTCCATCAGCAGATCTGTTATAGTTGCACAGAAAATGAAATGTAGATTGGAGTGGAGCCAGTGGAGAAGAAGGTACAACAATGTTGAGAGTAGCTGAGGGACTGAGGAACAAAAGGCTTTGACCAACCCATGAACACTACCTCATTATTTTGGCCTCTTAAAGCTTATTTAATTTAAGTTTCATATACAGTGACTATTAAAAAGTATTCACTCCCCTTGGAAGTTTTCATGTTTTATTGTTTTAAAACATTGAATCACAATGGATTTAATTTGGCTTCTTTTGACACTGATCAACAGAAAAAGACTCTTTCAGTCAAAATGAAAACAGATATCTGCAAACTGATCTAAATTAATCACAAATGTAAAAAAACAAAATAATTGATTGCTTAAGTATTTACCACCTCCCCCTTTTAATATGATACACTAAATCATCACTGGTGCAGTCAGTTGGTTTTAGAAGTCACATAATTAGTTATATGGCGATCACACTATGCAGCAATGATGTTTTAATTGATTGTAGTAAAAATACACCTGTATCTGGAAGGTCCAACTGCTGGTGGGTCAGTATCCTGGCAAAAACTACACCATGAACACTCCAAGCAACTCCACAAAAAGTTTATTGAAAAGCACAAGTCAGGCAATGGATACATGAAAATTTCCAAGTCACTGAATATCCCTTAGAGTACAGTTAAGTCAATCATCAAAAAATGGAAAGAATATAGCACAGCTGTAAATCTGCCTAGAGCAGGTTGTCCTCAAAAACTGAGTGACCGTGCAAGAAAGGGACTAGTGAGGACCCATGACAACTCTAGAAGAGTTACAAACTTCAGAAGTTAGGGTGCGAGAGATTGCGCATCTAACAGCTGTTGCCTGGGTGCTTCACCAGTCGCAGCTTTATGGGAGAGTGGCAAAGAGAAAGCCACTGTTGAAAAAAATTCAAATGAAATCCCAGCTATGGTTTTCCAGAAGGCACGTGGGAGACTCTGAAGTCAGCTGGAAGAAAATTCTATGGTCTGATGAAACCAAAATTGAGCTTTTTGGCCAGCAGACTAAACACCAGACATCATCAGAAACACACCATCCCTATTGTGAAGCATGGTGGTGGCTGCATCAGGCTGTGGGGATGCTTCACTGCAGCAGGCCCTGAAGGATGTGAAGGTAGAGGGTAAAATGAATGCAGCAAAATACACAGAAATCCTGGAGGAAAACCTGATGCAGTCTGCAGAAGAACTGCGACTTGGGAGAAGATTTGTTTTCCAGAAAGACAATGACCTCAAGTATAAAGTCAAAGCTATACAAAGGCATCCGTTAGTCTTGCGAGACCGTGGATCTGCACCTGGAAAGTCTTCACTCTCCAGGGCGCAGGCCTGGGCAAGGTTGTATGGAAGACCAGCAGTTGCCCATGCTGCAAGTCTCCCCTCTCCACGACACCGATGTTGCCCAAGGGAAGGGCATTAAGGACCCATACAGCTTGGCACCAGTGTCGTCGCAGAGCAATGTGTGATTAAGTGCCTTGCTCAAGGACACAACACGTTGCCTCGGCTGGAGCTCAAACTCACGACCTTCAGGTCGCTAGTCCAGTGCCTTAACCACTTGGCCACATGTCCACAAGCTACACAGGAATGGCTTAAAAAACAATGACATCAATGTTCTGGAGTGGCCAAGTCAGGGTTCAGACCTCAATCCAATAGGCTAGACTTGAACTGGTTGTTCAATCTGACAGAGCTTGAGCAGTTTTGTAAAGAAGAATGGGGAAAAATTGCAGTGTCCAGATGTGCAAAGCTGATAGAGACCTATCCACACAGACTCGAGGCTGTAATTGCTGCCAAAGGTGCATCTACTAAATACTGACTCGAAGGGGGTGAGTAATTACACAATCAATTATTTTGTGTTTAATAATTATAATAAATATAGGCCAATTTGTTTTTACTTTTACATGAAAGATTCTTTTATGCTGATCAGTGTAAAAAAAAGCCAAATTAAAACCACTGTGATTCAATGTTGTAAAACAATAAAACGTGAAAACTTCCAGGGGGAGGGGGGTGAGTACTTTTTATAGGCACTGCACATATTTCTTATTTATAATTTATAGTATCTTTTATGCATTGTACTATACTCCTGCCACAAAAACAAAAATCAAGTTCCACAATATGTATCAGTGATAATAAACCTAGTTCTGATTCTGACTTCAGCATATTTTTTTGTGTGCTTGACTAGCTGGAGATCGGACTTATCTGCTAAAATAGTGTGATCAGAGTTGTTCAAAAGTAAATGGCAATACAGCGAAGCATGTGGTCCTGTGTCAAATATGTATTTAAGGGAAGTCTGAGTTGAAAATGAAATAGCACCATCTGAAAATAAAAAGGATTCTCATGGGCTGCATTAGGTAAGGAGGATAGCTGGAGCGCAATAATATTTGAAGAGCGGAGAGATTTACAGTGTCAATGAAGGGAAAATGGTTTCAGCTGGATATGAAGAGTCTTTTGGAGGAAATTGCTTCAGTGTGAAGGAGTCAGAAGATCCACAAAATATTGATTTTCAGAAATGAAGAACTGTTTTTGCTATAACATTTGCACTAAAGATGAAGATAGTTTTAATTTAGTCATTTACAGGGTGCAGAATCTTACAAGATCAACATTTATTTGTCATTTTATAATGGTGATTGAAAAGAATCGTTTGTCAGGCAGTAAAGTTGTGCATTTAAGGCATATTGGGTTAGAACAGTTTTTTAAAATTTGGTGACTATTAGGGTTTTCAGCAAAATCTGGTACTTTTGCCATGACTATTTCTGGTACTAGATTTGAATTTACAGAATTTATTTTCATTAACTGAATCTAGATAACTCAGCTGTTGTAATGGAATCTGAACTGATTAATCATTGATCAGGCCCTGCTCAGACGATCCAGCAGCACAAACATCATAAAAATGAAATTGGGGGAGCTAACTTAAGGATTCAAAGTAAATTTATTATCAAAGTACATTTCCATCACTATATACTAACTCGAGATGCATTTTTTTGCGGACATTTACAGTGGAACAAAGAAATACAATAGATAGACATATATCCTCCTTACAAAAGGTGCTGATCACTTAGCAGAGCTTGGAACGAACTGCAATGGAGCTCCTTGTAATGGCTTCAAAGGCAGTGGTATCAATCCCAATTTCTCACCTATATTTTTCACTTGTGCATACAGCCTTCCACCTTATTACCCATCTGCACTGCTATTTCTGTAACTGTATTGTCAATGTGATGAAATGATCTATGTGCATGGCCTGCAAAACAAAGATTTTCGCTGTGCCTTGGTATAATTGACAATAATAAACTAATTTTCTAACTTTACTTTAAGGCAGGGGTTTCAAGCCTTTTGTTTATGCCATGGACCGAGGGGGTCTGTGGACCTCAGGTTGGGAATCCCTTCTTTAAGGAGTGCATGTGCTTTACACAGTCATTTCGAGAGATGGAAAATGAAACCTTGAGAATTCTGACATACTTCAAGTTTGCCAAGCTGAGGCCAGGAACAGGCGAGTGGAAAATGCATTCTTCAATGCTTACTAACAGTTATGTATTTAATTAAAGCTTGGAAGACTGAAAACAACTGGGAGAAGATCAATAAAATAGATGGAAGTAGACCCCATGAGGGTGTCCCTTGGGAGAAAATGATTAAAAGCTAAATTGCAAAAAATGTCAGTCATGTGGCCATAGTGTTTTAATTATGGTGCTATTGAAATAATGAGAGGTTCCCCTACTTAACTTTGGAAGACAGAATAACTGAGTTTAAGGTCTTGAAAGGATCATACCTAGCCACCTTCTTGACACATATTTGAGCTAAAAGTCAGTAAAAATATGTAGTTTCATATATTGGCAAATCTAATTTTATGACTATGTTTGATGTACACTTTTGAAACAAACAGCCCTAATTTTGTTTTTCATCCTCTTTTTGGTGCTCGGACTAGCTGTGTTCAAGAATGTGAGGCTTCATACTAAGAGCATAGGCTCACGACACATTTTCTAGATGTTAATTCAGTAACTGCTGTGAATTGACAGAAAAATGGGCTTGACTTGGCAGTGGTGAAGTGTTCCTGAAGCTCTATTTTTAGCGGTTAGCCCTACAGTTACTGTGCAACTAAAGACAGATCGATACCAAAGCAATCTGATAGGTGAGGGTTGTAATACCACTAAGTGCACTCAGGTGCCACTGTATTAAGTACATCTGTACACCAGCTCTTTAATGCAAATATTTAATTAGCCAATCATCTGGCAACAACTCAATACATAAAAGCATGCAGGCATGGTCAAGAGGTTCAGTTGTTCAGCCCAAAGAGAATGGGGAAAAAATGTGATTTCAGTGACTTTGACCATGGAATGATTGTTGGTGGTTTGAATATCTAAGAAGCTCCCAATCTCCTCAGATTTTCATGCATGATAGAGTTTACGGGGAATGCAGCAAAAACCAAAAAATAAACACCCGGTGAGTGGCAGTTCTGTAGGTCTTGTTAATGAGAGAAGTCAGAGGAGAATGGGCAGACTGGTTCAACCTTGAAGTGGATGTGCTACAGCAGCAGAGGACCATGGGCATACACTCAGTGGCTACTGTATTAGATACAGAAGGTACCTATGAAGTGGTCACTGAGTGTACAATGACAAATTTTCCATTGGATCCATTCATATAGGATACAATTCCTGCAGATTTCTTCCTGCTCTTGAAGGGACCTTTTGAATTCAGGATGTTGTGTTACCCATGCCAGCTTCAATAACTACTGGTAGTTAAAAGGATGTCTTAAATAACCTGACTGATTATTATACTTAGTATTAATTAATTGAGCAATGGTATTTGGACATATGTTTTGCATGACTGAGTGCACAGGCATTCCTTCCGGTTATTCTGCCATAATTTATTCCCACAACTATGGACTCATTTTCACTAACGATCTATCTCATGTTCTTGATATTTATTGCTTATTTATTTATTTCTTTTTGTGTTTGTGCAGTTGTTGTCTTTTGCACACTGGTTGAACGGCCAAGATGTACAATGAGGTCTTCCCATTGATTCTATTATGGTTATTATTCTATTATGGATTTATTGAGTATGCCCACAAGAAAATGAATCTCAGGGTTGCATATGGTGACATATATGCACTTTGATAATAAATCTAATTTGAACTTTAAGTAGGAACATGATGGAAACTACATTTAAGCATTTATCTGCTAGTCTTCCATAGAAACTTTGAAGGAAGTAGTCTTGAACAATGTGATGGTCAGTTTATCCATTCTTATACCAGACAAAATGCCAGCCAGTGGTGTAGTGGCATCAGTATCGGACTTCAAGGCCAGTGGTCACAGTTTCGAATCTAGCTGGCTCCTTGCATGCTTTCCATCTGTGCTGGGTTGAGTGTCGAGCGAGCATCTCAGCCTCGTTTAAAAACAGACAAAATGCTAAAGGACACGCAAGGTTGCTGACTGATGTGCCGCAAGGTTGCTGACTGATGTTTCACAAGATGCGGAAATGAATAACATTATTTGATAAAATAGAGTATACAGTGCAATCAAGTACTGGTCCTATCTGCCAGAGTTGATTACTACTTCACGGTCATGCAAGACAGTGAAGAGAGCATGCTGGTTGCCTTTTTCTACTGTAATCTATCTCCTTAAATCCTTGTCTTCTCCAACTTTACCTCTGCCAGTTTTCTTCCAACTTCCAACTTATGAACTTAAGCTTCTTCTGTTCTGCCTTATCTCAGTTTCTAGTTCTCTTATTTTTCTAGAACTCTATAAAAATCTTGTCCATGAGACCCCTTTCTTGCTCTTTTGGCTTCATTCCATAAGGCCTTTAGACATAGGAACAGAATGAGACCTTTCTACTCTCTGGCTAAAGAAGTTCCCCCTTACTCTACTCTGAGGCTGTGTTTTCTAGACCCCCCACTATAAGGAACATCGTCTCCATGTTCACTCTATCAATGCACTTCAATATTTGAATGAATAGGCTTAAATGAGATTCCCCTTCATTCTTCTAAACTCTAGTGAGTACAGGCCCAAGAGACATCAAACCCTCCTCGTATGTTATCCTTTCATTCCTGGGATCTTTATTGTGAATCTCCTCTGGACACCAGCCCAAGCCAAGTCATCCCTTCTCAGATAAAGGGCCCAAAACTGCTCACGGTACTCCAAGTGTGGATTCCCTCTAATCAGTTGATTGCTCAACGTTGTTCCCCACCCCTTTCTTAATTCATATACAGCAGTTTGTTTGAAACAATCCTGTGGAGTAGCTTGGTTTGTTTACTGGATACATAAATGTTGCTGATGGGAAAGACTCTGGAGATAATTTTCAGTGACTGAGTGTGGGTGAATAGATGCACAAATGTCAACAACAAATTGTAACTCAAAATAAATAATGCAATGCTATTATTTAAACTAAATATAAAAATACATTCAATAATAATTTATATATATATATATATGTATGTATGTTATGTATTGGGGAGAAAGGTGTTGGCTCTCCACTCGATCTTTCATTGTTTTCATTGTATTTCTTTGCATCCACTGTGAATGCCTGCCAGAAAATGATTGTCAAGGTAGTATACAGTACTGTGCAAAAGTCTTAGGCACATGTATATCAAAATGCAGAGATGCAAAAGGACTTGGGAGTCCTTGTGCAAGATACCCTAAGAGTTAACCTCCAGGTTGAGTCAGTTGTGAAGAAGGCGAAAGCATTGTTGGCCTTCATTTCTAGAGGTATAGAATATAAGAGCAGGGATGTGATGTTGGGGCTCTATAAAGCACTCGTGAGACCACACCTAGAGTACTGTGTGCAGTTTTGGGCTCCTTTTTTTAGAAAGGATATACTGACGTTGGAGAGGGTTCAGAGAAGATTCACTAGAATGTTTCCAGGAATGAAAGGGTTACCGTATGAGGAACGTCTGGCAGCTCTTGCGCTGGATTCCTTGGAGTTCAGGAGAATGATGGGGGATCTCATAGGAACATTCCAAATGTTAAAAGGCCTGAACAGATTAGAAATGGCAAAGTTATTTCCCATGGTAGGGGATTCTAGGACAAGAGGGCATGACTTCAGGATTGAAGGACATCCTTTTGGAATTGAGATGCGGAGAAATTACTTTAGTCAGAGGGTGGTAAATCTGTGGAATTTGTTGCCACGAGAGGCTGTGAAGGCCAAATCATTGGGTATATCTAAGGCAGAGATAGATAGGTTCTTGATTCGCCAGGGCATCAAAGGGTATAGGGTGAAGGCAGGGGAGTGGGGATGACTGGAAGAATTGGACCAGCCCATGATTGAATTGCAGAGCAGACTCGATGAGCTGAATGGCCTACTTCTACTCCTATATCTTATGGTCTTAGGGACTTTTGCACAGTACTGTATTTCCTAATGCGGAGTGGCGAGCGAGTTTGTAGATCTGGCGAGAGCAAAGGGTGTTGGGAATGGCGAGGGTGGAGCACCGTGGGATAGATGAGCAGAGAAAGAGTGCCAGACTTGGGGGTGGGGGAGGGGAAGAGTGCGGATTTAGACACACCCAGTCCTGAGACACCAGGCAAGGTCATTTGATTCCAAACAATTGGTTTTTTTGATCATTACAGAATGTCTCTCTGATGCTTCCCACTCCCTCCCCTCTCCCTTCCCCTTTTCCCAACCATGATCACCCTCTTAATAGAGACCCATATCAGGTTTATCATCACTCACACGTCATGTTTTTCTTTGTGTGGCAGCAGTACAGTGCAATACATAAATTTACCACAGTACTGTGCAAAAGTCTTGGGCACCTAAGACTTTTTGCACAGTACTATATATAAATTTTCTTTGTTCAAGACTTCATACCTTAATGTTCTTTTTGACAGCTTTAACAATGAATTGTTTCTGAAGTTAGATAAAATAACGCATGATGGATTATCGGAACTCAATTTAACAATAGACTGAGCAGCAGAAATGTATATTTAATTATATTATGCACAACAGTCTTCATTTCGGGTTTCAATCATTTAAATAATTTGTTTCCAGGTAGTTGGTATTAGTAATTAGGCATTCATTATGCAGTATAAATGAATCTTGAAGTAATTTATCTTACATACTTCATTTAATGTTTCAGTGCTTCCAGAAAATCACTGATTAATAATCCTTTGTGCCAATTACTTCAACTTTCTAATGGATAAATACTACTTTCAGTTAAAGACACTAAGGTCCATTTTATAATTATTTACAGGAGTTCCAAACACTGCACTTTCAGGCTCAAAATTGTATGCAAATATGTTGATGATGTTGTAATCAGAATCAGTTTGACTGTTATTGACATATAGTGTGAAAATTGTGGCAGTGGTACAGTGCAATACATTAAAAAAACTATAAATAACAATAAGAAATAGATATAAAAAGTAAATTAAATAAGTCGTGCAAAAAGAGTGAGGCAGTGATCATGAGCTGGTTGATTGTCCGTTCAGAAATCTGATGGTGGAGGGGAAGAAGCTGTTCCTAAGATGCTGAGTGTGTCTCTTCAGACTCCTGTACCTCCTCCCTGATTATAGCACTGAGAAGAGGGCATGTCCTGGGTGATGGGAGTTCTTCATGATGATAATGTTGCTATCACATGGGCTGCATGAAGACAGATAGCAGATGTCAAGAGACATTTTAATTCTTCATTTATTTCCTGCAGCCTATTTATTACAGTCTCATTGCAAGTCAGCCTTCACTCTGGTGACAAGCCTGAAGTCCAGCAGAACGTAGACTACATGGAAACCATCACAATAATATTGGGTCAGTCTGAAACCTCACAAAAAGAAAATACAGCATCCAAAAGCTGGAATCTAGTTTGGAAGCTGAGAAGGTAGTGCATAAGAAATAAAGCACGAGGAAAGTAATGACAAACTACAAGCAAACCACACAAAATGCTGGTGGAACGCAGCAGGCCAGGCAGCATCTATAGGAAGAGGTGCAGTCGATGTTTCGGGCCGAGACCCTTCGTCAGGACTAACTGAAAGAAGAGCTAGTAAGAGATTTGAAAGTGGGAGGGGGAGGGGGAGATACGAAATGATAGGAGAAGACAGGAGGGGGAGGGTTGGAGCCAAGAGCTGGACAGTTGATTGGCAAAAGGGATACAAGGCTGGAGAAGGGAGAGAATCATGGGATGGAAGGCCTAGGGAGAGAGAAAGGTGGAGGGGAGCCCAGAGGAAGATGGAGAGCAGGCAAGAACAAACTACATGAATGCTTTGGAACCAAGCAAGTGTTCAATATCTTTTTGATGGGAATAGTAATGATTTTCAGCACTTGTATATTACCGTGCAGAAGTCTTTGGCACATGCTGTATGTATAGCTATGGTGCCTAAAACTTTTGTACAGTATTGTAGTAATATTATGTATTGCACTGTACTGCTGCAAAAAAAAAACAACAAATTTCATGATACATGAGAGTGATGGTAAACCTGGTTCTGATATGGGTCTCTACTGTGGACTGAGAGTGGGAAGGAGCAGGGAGAGAGGTACCGTGGTTGGAGAAAAAGGGAATTAGTAATCAAATGTTCAACTAAACCAATCCCTTCTCCTGCACAATGTCTGCAGTATATCCTCCCCGTTGCTGTTTGTCTACAGCAATGGCAGTGGCTTCGTCTATCGTCACATGGATGCAGGAGACGGCTTCAAATGGAAACCTTTACACAAATATCAGGATAACCGTTTAGCTTCCGACTGTCATTTAGGACAGGTTGTTGCTTTAACTGCTTTAACTCACTTGCCCATCCATTGAGATGTTCCCACAACCAATGATCTCACTTTAAAGAGTTTTACTTTGTTATCTCATGTTCTCGTTAATTATTACTATTTATTGATATTTGCTTTTGCAGAGTTTGTTGTCTCCTGCACTCTATTTGATCTTTCATTGATCCTGTTACAGTTACTATTCTATAGATCTGCTGAGTATACCTGCAGGAAAATGAATCTCGGGGTTGTATGTGGTGACATATATGTACTTTGATAATAAAATTTACTTTGAACTTTGGAAATGGAACAGGTAGGATTCATCTGCTAAACTAGATGAAGGAAAATGACAGCAGTTAACAACAATTCGCAGATGTCCTCATAGTAAGGCAATAAATTCCATAAGCTACTACTCTGCATGTGCTTAGTGGTTGAAGACTTTAAAAAGATGCTTTTCTAAAGTCAGAGAAAGGGTGACAGTAGTAATTTCAAGACCATTATGATAGCAAATAGCCAAAAACCTGAGATAAAATTGACACTGTTGCAGATTGCTTTATTATGGGAAGAAAACACTTTCATCAAAAATTCAGCAAGACCCTATTAATGTGCAACAGTACAATATCCCTATGAAACACAGAAGTGATTGTAGTGGATGTTGTGTTCAATTGCTCATGAATTGGAATCGGTTTGTTATTGTCAGTGAAAAGCTTGTCTTGCATACTGTTCATACAAATATTTACACATTGTGGTTGAACAAAGTAAAACAGTAATAATGCAGAATACAGTGTAAAAGCTACAGAGAAAGTTCAGTGCAAGGGGTGGCATGGTCAACACAACACTTTTGAGTACCAGTGACCCGGGTTCAATTCCCAGCACTGCCTGTAAGGACGTATATGTTCTTTGGTAATAAAATTTACTTTGAACTTTGGAAATGGAAAAGGTAGCATTTATCTGCAAAACTAGAAGAAGGAAAATGACAGTAGATAACTGTTTGCAGAATGCAGTCACATTCTCCCCCCGACCGTGTGGGTTTCCTTGGGGTGCTCCAAAGACATACTGGTTGGTAGGTTGGTTGGTCTTCTGTAAATTTATCCCGTGATTAGGCTAGGATTAAATTGGGGGATTGCTTGGCGGCGTGGCTCGAAAGGCCAGAAGGGCCTACTCTGCGGTGTATTTCTATAAAAATAGAACAATAACGAAGTAGATTGAATTGAATTGACTTTATTACTTACATCCTTCATATACATGAGGAGTAAAAATCTTTACATTATGTCTCCATCTAAATGTGCAATGTGCAATTTATAGTAATTTATAATAAATAATATGTACAACAGGACAGTCAATATAACATAGAAATACAATTGTACCAGCATGAATTAATCAGTCTGATGGCCTGGTGGAAGAAGTTGTCCAGGAGCCTGTTGGTCCTGGCTTTTGTGCTGCGGTACTGTTTCCCGGATGGTAGCAGCTGGAACAGTTCGTAGTTGTGACTCGGGTTCCCAATGAACCCTCGGGCCCTTTTTGCACACCTGTCTTTGTAAATGTCCTGAATATTGAGAAGTTCACAACTACACATGCACCCTACAGTTCCCGTACCAGGCAGTGATACAGCCAGTCAGGATGCTCTCAATTGTGCCCCTGTAGAAAGTTTCTAGGATTTGGGGGCGCATACCAAACTTCTTCAACTGAGGTGAAAGAGGCGCTGTTGTGCCTTTTTCATCACACAGCCAGTATGTACAGACCACCTGAGATCCTCAGTGATGTTTATGCTGAGGAACTTGAAGTTGTTCACTCTCTCAACCCCAGATCCATAGATGTTAATAGGGGTTAGCCTGTCTGCATTCTCCTGTAGTCCGTAACCAACTCCTTTGTTTTTGCGTCCATTTGACACAGGACTACACATGTTTTGATGTACATATGACAAATAAAGCTAATCTTTATCTTAACTTTTATCTTTTCTTACTAGGAGATCATCTAATAGTCATATCTAGCAGGGTAGGAGCTGTCCTTCAGCATGGTAGTACGTACGTGGAATTCTAATATGAATAATTTTTACCAAATACTCACACAAAACTACTTTATTGGGCAGAGGTCAGCTAAAGACACTAAACTTTTCTGGAAACAAGTGTTCATTCTTCACCAAGGTCTGACTTGGCTCTTAATGTGTGATATACAGCTGCTCATGGATTCTCATATTGACTTTGAGGGTCACCTGTCCACTTTGCTTGAGGCGAGATACAATATATTGTCAGCTGATATCTGTAATCAATGCCCACCAAATGCAAGCAGAACAACTGAAGAAACTTGAACCGCATGAAGTGCTGGTAGAAGTGCAGCAGAATAACTGGGTATTGCCATTCTGGGACGATCCCCAAATTAGGCAAGATTATCTTTCTCTCTGACAACACAGCTACAAAGTGACCTTAAACATAGCAGTGGATAGTACATTCAGCCTACAGTATATCCAGTAAACTTGATTTTCACCACATGCATAATCAGCTTAAAGCAGATCAGGCAAGTCATTGCTACTTGAAGTGAATTCTCATAAAGGCTTGCACACAGATTTACTGCATTGTTTGAATCTTCCCCAAGACTTTACCAACCCATTATGGACAAGCTATCATCCTTGTCTCTGTTATCAAGAAGATGGTTTGCAACGGTGGGTAAAAGTACGTTTAATGGGATGTTCAAAAGACCCCATTATGACGCTGTGAAATTGAAACAAACACGTGCTCTTTACTCCAAAGAGAGATCATGTTCTGCTGTTTAAAGATGGATGAGAATAGATGGCAGCTAGTTTAGAAGAAAGTGACAGTGATATAAAATCCCTGAAGATCAGCGAATGCTATATGCTATGCAGCTGAAGCCAAAGGCACAGTGTTCTCTTCTCTCATTTTTGTAGTAGCCTGGGGTATGTACCCCCTCTTACATAACCCTACATGCCCTACACCCTAATCTAATCTAACCTAATAATCTAATTTTTCTCTCATCTATGTGCCTATCTAAGAGTTTCATAACTGTCCCTAATGCATCTGCCTCTTCTCCCACTATTTGTCACAGGGCATTCCACACACCAACCACTGTCTATATACAGAACTTACCTCTGAAATGCCCCCCCCCCATACTTTTCCCCAACCATTGTAAAATTACGCCCTCTCATATAAGCCATTTCCACATTAGGAAAATTCTGCCCATCCATTGATCTATGCCCCTTATCATCTTGTACACCTCTGTCAAATCACTTCTCATCTGCCTTCACTCCAAAGAGAAAAGCCTTAGTCCATGTAACTAATTTTCAAAAGTCGGGATGGCATCCTGGTAAATCTCCTCTGCACAAAACTCTAAAGTTTCCACATCCTTCCTCTAATGAGGTGACCAGAACTGAACATAATACTCCAAGTTTGATCTAACCAGGGTTTTATAGAGATGCAACATTATCTCATGGCTCTTAAGGTCAATCCCCTGACTTATAAAGGCCACACACCATATGCCTTCTTCACAACTCTATCAATCTGTGTGGCAACTTTGAAGGATCTATGGATATAGATCCCAAGATTTCCAGCATTTGCAGTTTTTGTTGTTACAAGAATCTAGCCCTTGGTAACAATGATCAGAGAGGCACAGAGAGAATCTGTATGTATTGACAAGTAACTTTTATTGTGTCAACTAAAAAGCACTTGGGTTCACAAACTAGCTACCTGTGTGCACACCCACTAGAATTCCTTGACCTTCCAGAGAAAAGGTATTACTCAGGAAAGAAGTATACACTGGCCAGGCATTCCTCATGGTTCTGATCTCCATGTGTCCACAGGGTCCTCCATTTTTGCAATGGTTGTTCTCTGGAGAGTTATCGCTGATAGTGCAATCAAAATGTCCACTCTTTTATTCATTCTTTATCAATTCAAATGTAGTGTTCCAGTGTTATTGAATATATATCACCTGACAGGAATAGGAAGAGGAATAGAGGGATAGGAATATAGGAAGAGGGGGTGGTGTGGCTCTGCTGGTAAAGAATGGCATCAAATCAGTGGAAAGAGGTGACATAGGATCGGAAGATGTTGATTCCTTGTGGGTTGAGTTGAGAAACTGCAAGGGTAAAAGGACCCTGATGGCAGTTATATACAGGCCTCCAAACAGTAGCTGGGATGTGGACCACAGATTGCAATAGGAAATAGAAAAGGCGTGTCAAAAGGGCAATGTTATGAAAGTCATGGGAGATTTTAAAATGCAGGTAGATTGGGAAAATCAGGTTGCTCATGGATTTCAAGAGTGAATTTGTTGAAGGCCTATGAGATGGCTTTTTAGAGCAGTTTGTCATTGAGGTTACTGGGGGGATCAGCTATACTAGATTGGATATTATGTAATGAACCAGTGAGGGAGCTTAAGGTAAAGCAACTCTTACGAGGCAGTGATCACAATTTGATTAAGTTCAACTTTAAATTTGTAGGGAGAAAGTAAAGTTTGACAGCAGTATTTCAGTGGGGTTAAGGAAATTACAGTGGTATGAAAGAGGAGTCGGCCAAAGTAAATTGGAAGGAGCTGCTGGCAGAAATGACAGCAGAGCAGCAATGGTGAGAGTTTCTGGGAAAAATGACAAAGGTGCAGGATAGATGTATTCCAAAAACAAAGAAATACTCAAATGGCAAAATAATACAACAGCGGCTGACAAGTGAAGTCAAAGCTAATGTAAAAGCAAAAGAGAGGGCATACAACAAAGCATAAATTAGCGGGAAGATAGAAGATTGGGAAGCTTTCAAAATCTCCAAAAGAATCATTAGGAGGGAAAAAATGAAAGATGAAAGCAAGCTAGCAACAATATACCAAGGTGGATAGAAAAAGCTTTTTCAAGTATATAAAAAACAAAAGAGAGGTGAGAGTGGATATAGGACTGCTAGAAAATGAGGCCGGAGAAATAATAATGGGGGACAAGGGGATGGCAAATGAACTAAATGAGTATTTTGCATCAGTCTTTACTGTGGAATAAACTAACAACGTGGCAGGTGTTGAAAGATGTGAGGGAAGAGAAGTGAGTGCAGTTATTATTACAAGGGAAAAGGTGCTCAAAATACTGAAAGACCTAAGGGTACATACAGTGCCTTTAAAAAAGTATTCACCCCCCTCAGAACTTTTCATGTTTTATTGTGTTACAGCATTGAATCTCAGTGGATTTAATTTGGTGTTTTTGACTCTGATCAACAGAAAAAGACTCTTTTGTGTCAAAGTAAAAACAGATCTCTGCAAAGTAATATAAATTAATTACAAATATAAAACACAAAGTTATTGATTGCAAAAGTATTCTCCCACTTCAAGTCAGTATTTAGCAGATGCACCTTTGGTAGCAATTACAACCTTGAGTCTTTGTGGATAGGTCTCTATCAGCTTTGCACATCGGGACACTGCAATTTTGCCCATTCTTCATGACAAAACTGCTCAAGCTCTGTCAGAATGGATGAGGTTTGTGAGTGAACAGCCAATTTTAAGTCCAGCTACAAAACCTCAATGGGATTGACATCTGGACTCTGACTTGGCCACTCCAGGAGATTAACTTGTTCTTTTTAAGCCATTCCTGTGTAGCTTTGGTTTTATGTTTGGGGCCATTGTCTTGCTGGAAAACCAACCTTCTCCCAGACCATAGTTCTCTTGCAGACTGCATCAGGTTTTCCTCCAGGACTTCCCTGTAGTTTGCTGCATTCATTTTACCCTCTACCTTCACAAGCCTGATTCAGCCACCACCATGCTTCATGGTAGGGATGGTGTGTTTTTGATGATGTGCAGTGTTTGGCTTACACCAAGCATAGTGTTTAGTATGATGGCTTAAAATCTTAATTTTGCAATCCAGACCATAGAACCTTCTTCCAGCTGACTTCGGAGTCCCCCACATGCCTTCTGGCAAACATTATCTGAAATTTCATATGAGTTTTTTTCAACAGTGGCTTTCCTTTTGCCACTCTCCCATAAAGCAGTGACCGGTGAAGCAGCCAGGCAACAGTTGTATGCGCAGTCTCTCCCATCTCACATCACTGAAGCTTGTAACTCCTCCAAAGATGTCATAGTCTCTTGGTGGCCTCCCTCACCAAGAGTCTCCTTCTTGCACAGTCACTCAGTTTTTGAGGACGGCCTGCTCTAGCCAGATTTACAGCTGTGCCATATTCTTTCTATTTCTTGATGTACTCCAAGGGATATTCAGTGACTTGGAGATTTTCTTGTATCCATCTCCTGACTTGTGCTTTTCAATAACCTTTTTGAGGAGTTGATTGGAGTATTATTTTGGCTTCATGGTGTATTTTTGCCAGAATACTGACTCACCAGCAGTTGGACCTTCCAGATACAAGTGTATTTTTACCACAATCAATTGAAACACCTTGACCACACCCAGTGATTACATCTTAACTAATTATGTGATATCTAAAACCAGTTGGCTGCACCAGCAATGATTTGATGTGTCATATTAAAGGAGGATGAATACTTATGCAAACAATTATTTTGTGTTTTACATTTGTAATTAATTTAGATCACTTTGTAGGATCTGTTTTCACTGTGATACGAAAGAGGCTTTTTTCTCCAGCTGATCAGTGTCAAAAAAGCCAAATTAAATCCACTGTGGTTAAATGCTGTAAAACAATAAAACATGAAAACTTCCAAGGGGGTTGAATACCAAGGGTGTTGGGACTGCTTCTTTTTATGCTGTATACCAATGATTTAGATGATGGAATAGATGGCTTTGTTGCCAAGTTTGCAGATGATACAAAGCTTAGTGGAGGGTCAGGTAGTGCTGACAAAACAGGAAGGCAACTTAGACAGATTAGGAGAAGGGGCAAGAAAGTGGCAAATGAAATACAACATTGAAAAATGCATGGTCATGCAGTTTGGTAGAAGAAATAAATGTGCAGACTATTTTCAAAACGGAGAAGATCCAAAAATATGAGATGCAAAGGGACTTGGGAGTCTTTGTGTAGAACACCCTAAAAGTTAATTTGCAGGTTGAGTCGGTGGAGAGGAAGGCAAATTAAATGTTAGCATTTATTTCAAGTGGTCTAGAATATAAGAGCAGGGATGTAATGTTGAGGCTTTATAAGGCACTGGTGAGGCCTCACCTTGAATATTATGAATAATTTTGGGCTCCTCATCTTAGAACAGATGTGCTGGCATTGGAGAGGGTTCAGAGGAAGTTCACAAGGATGATTCCAGGAATGAAAGTTTTATCATACCAGGAATGTTTGATGGTTCTGGGCCTGTACTCGCTGAAATTTGGAAGGATGAGGGGAAAACTTCATTGAAACCTTTCGAATGTTGAATGGCCTAGACATGGTAGATGTGGAAAGGATGTTTCCCATGGTGGGGAGTCTTGAACAAGAGGGCACAAACTCAGGGTAGGGGGCGTCCATTTAAGGCAGAGGTGCGGAGAAATATCTTTAGCCAAAAGGTGGTGAATTTGTGAAATTTGTTACCACAGGCAACTGTGGAGGTCAGTTCGCTGGGTGTATTTAAGGCAGAGATTGACAGGTTCTTGATTGGACATGGCATCAAAGGTTATGAGGACTAGGCCAGAGAGTGGGGCTGAGGATGGGAAAAAAGGATCAGCCATGATTGAATGGTAGAGCAGACTGGATCAAACAAGATGGCCAAATTCTGCTCCTGTGTCTTGTGGTCTTATATAATTGTGTGTATATATAAATTGTAATTTATAATTTTTTTATTATACATTGGGTGAACTGCTGCTGCAAAACACCATATTCCACATCATATGCCAGTGATATGAAACCTGATTCTGATTCTGATTTCAGCTGTAGAAGTTTGCCTACTGACACATATACAGATTCCTTTGTAATTCCTAGACTATTGCATCAGATTTTATAAGCCTCGTTTAATTCAATAGGAACTTCAGATTATGTTAACATCCAGTAGTCGGGAGCCTGGAGCTGAGTTCAAGCTCTGCTTATGTGTTTTTCCTCTTGGCCTAGAATCAACGTTTGCCACCGTTTTTAAGGCAATTTTATCTGAACCCCTTTAGCTTGAACTTTGGGTGTCCTGGATGACCTTGAACTCATTTTGCATTTGTAATGGTGAAGTTCAAATGGAAGTTTCAACTGCTATCCCAGAGCTGTGGCCTCCATCACACTACTGCCACAGAACAATGACTGAAACTGTGAGCACACACAAGGACTCAAATACTTGCACTAACCGCACTTTGTGCATTACTGTGATATCCTGGTGCTACTGCAACTTAGCTATTTAATACTGTTTTTCTATTACGGTCTTGTTTTTATCTACCGCTTTATTTAATTGCCTGAGAGGACGCCAGACAGAGTTTCATTGTACCTATATATAATGACAATAAAGATCATTCAATTCAATGCTTGTTATCTTCACCAAAAGTTCGAAGTAAATTTATTATCGAAGTACACATATGTCACCATATACAACCCTGAGATTCATTGTCTTGTGGCCATACGGAATAAATCCATAGAATAAGAACCATAATGGAATCAACGAAAGACTGCACCAGCTTGTTGCAAAAGACAGCAAGCTATGCAAGTACAAAAAGAAAGAAATAATAATAATAAATAAATAAGAAATAAGTATTGAGAACATGAGATGAAAGTAAGTCCATTGGTTGTGGGAACCGTTCAATCATGGGGTAAGTGAAGTTATCTCCTTTGGTTCAAGAGCCTGATGGTTGAGGGGTACCTGAACCTGGTGGAAAGGATTGAAGATCAAGTTTGAGCACTAGCAGATTATATATCAATATCTGTAATAGCACTATTGTAGACATCTCTAATTTTCCCATGGTCATTTCAGTTCTTAAATAGGGCTGTAATATTATAATAAATTCTGGACTTGTATATGCCTTGCAAGGTATGAAACAGAGATGGGCCAGAAGGGGTTGTTCTGCACTGTATCTCTAAATAAACAAAAAATAAATTTTAAAAAATGGCAGCTGGGCTGCAACAAAGGCATAGTAATTAAGTTTGTCATATTCTGTGTTGCAAGCCAAGATAATGAACAAAATTATTGAAAATAAACACAAGAGATGCTGTGTTACACACACAAAATGCTCAGCAGGTCCGGCAGCATCAATGGAAAGGAATAAACGGTGAGTGTTTTGGGGTGAGACCCTTCATCAGGATTGGAAAGGAAAGGGGAAGAAGCCAGGAAAATAAGGTGTGGGGAAGGGATGGAATACAAGGCGGCAGGTGATAGGTGGAACCAGGTGACAGGGCAATTTTGGCAACATTGTTTTGAAGTCTGAGTAAATTTCATACAGGTGCCAATCCCTGGGAGCGAAAGTATATAATAAAATCAAAACTCCTCAGGCCTGTCCTGGTATTCAGTCTGTTCCTGGCTGATGTACCCCAGGACTCCTCTCTGTGCCATTTCCAGCAGTCCTTTATATCTCTGACCTTTCAATAATGTATCTGTTTCCTGCTCCCAGTGATCTTGCATCCACAGTGTTCCAGGTAGAGATTCACCCAGCTCAATCTGAAAGTAAATTTTTATGAAAGTGTGTAAATGTCACCATATATTACATTGAGATTCATTTTCTTGCAGGCATTCACAGTAGAATGAAGAAAGACAATAGAATCAATGAAAAACTCCTCATTAAGCCTGACAAACAACCAATGTGCAAAAGAAGACAAACTGAATAAATGCGAACAATTATAATAAATACATAAATAATACTAACGAGTTAAGGCTGATTTGTACTTCTGCGTCAACTCGACGCCGTAACCTACACAAATGACTTACACGTGTTGTGAGCATTTATACTTGTGCATTGGTGTGTCTGCGTCGCTCTGCAATTCGCGCACGTCACGCATGCGCACACACCTGCCCGTGCAAGGCTTCATGGTCATGGTAGTCTTTCTCGGGGTAAGAAAGAAGCGAGTGTCTTTTTTCGTAAGAGTGAAATGTGTCCTTCATAATTTCAGAGGTCTGTAAAGCTTTATGAAAGCATTGCAGCCAGTTTCCTTCCCTGCCCTTCAGTCGCCCAATGGGAAGCTATTGCAGCGTAGGAGGAAATGCGATGCTACCAAGCGGACCAATCACAGTTGTCGCGGTCTGCGTTGCTGCGACGCGTAGTTACATTTTGGGAGAGGTGCGCCTCAGGCTAAGGCGTAGGGATCCGCGTAGGCACCGCGTAGGGTTCGCGGCTACGCCGTACCTACGGCGTCGAGTTGACACAGAAGTATAAATCAGCCTTTAGAGCCATCAAATCATTGACAACTGCAGCACAGGAACAGGCCCTTTGGCCCATCCAGTCCGTGCCAATCCATTTAAACTGCCTAGTCCTATTGACCTGCACCAGGACCATAGTCCTCTATAACCCTCCCATCCATGTACCTACCCAAACAAGTCTCAAATAATGAAATCAAAATCGCATCCACCACTTGAGCTGGCAGATCATGTCACACTCTCACCACCCTCTGAGTGAAGAAGTTCCCCCACATGTTCCCTTTAAACATTTCACCGTTCATCCTTAACCCTTGACCTCTAGTTGTAGTGAATCCACTGGCTGTGGAATTTGTTCACAGTTGGGATGAGTGAAGGTATTCACGCTGGTTTAGGAGCCTGACGGTTGTAGGGTGATAACTGTTCCTGAACCTGCAGGTGTGGAACCTGCTTCCCAATGGCAGCAGTGAGAGAAGAGTGAGGATCACCCCTACTTCTCCTAAACTGTAAAGAATAAAGATTTAGCTCTTTGGACACTCATGATAGGGTCTCCATTAGCCTTCAGATTCCTCAGGCAGTGCTAACTCCTCGACACATCCAATTTGTGAGAGGAACTCTGTGGATCAAACTGCATCTGCGGTGCTTTATCAAGCAGATTGTTATTGCTCCAGACTGCAGCATCTTGAGTCCCCTGTGCCTCCTAACTCGCTGAAAAGTGGGGTGACGTATATCTTCGGAAATATTCAATAATCTGTAAAGGTTAAAATGTGATTGGCTTAAAATCTATCATGCGTGAAGATATTTTTCATTATCTGCTAATGATCTCAGTGGACAAATAATCTGTGATGGATGATGTTCAAACTCAGTACAGCAGAGGCTTTGGCCATTAACATCATGAAGTACAGGTTGTTATTGAGTCTTGGAGAGGTAATAATGCAAATATTGACACAAATGTTTCATCCTGCAAGGTAAATGGTTATAAAGCTGACCTCAAAAATGCAATAATGCCCTCAGCTGTACTAACATTCTCCGTCAGTTCTGTAAACCTTGGGTCAATAACCTTCTGCTATCCCCCCAAATGTGATCAATGTTTGTACAATATTGATGACAGTGTAATATTGCAGCCTGTACTGTTTTCAGAGAACATAAAATGATCTCTGATATGGTGTCAATTTTTTTTTTAACAGAATGAGTTTGCAACTGAAGTATTTAACAAAATACTTCTGATTTCACTAATACGCTAGATCTGAAAATGGTTTCTTTGAGAGGTATAAGCAACGATTTTGAATAACATGAAAGTGAGAATTTAAGAAAACACAAAATATGACATTTCATAGCTCTTTTCCATTAAAAATACTCAAAAAGACACAGATTGAAAGCAACACCTGACTCAGGTTTCTTCTCTTTAATTGCTAGGAGCATGCAGTAGAAACAAAGCAGGGTTTCTGCTGGTTTACATATTTTGGGCCACTGAGAATCATTTAAAAATTTTAGCAAACTAACCCCTTCCTCCTAAACCCTTTTCTGATTGATTTACGCAGCATCTAAGTTTGTCTCATTGCAGAAATAAGGAGGAGGGATTGTTAAAAAGCATAGAACTACAGTCCCTTTGGCTCACAATGTGTGCCAACTCTTTAACCTTTACTAGGATCAATTTAGGCCTTCCGTCCCACATAGGCCTCCACTTTCCATTTATCCATGTACCTCAGAGTCTCGTCAATGACCCTAATGTATTTACCTCCACCACCACCCCTGAGGCCGTGTCCCACATACACTCTGTGTGTAAAAAAGAGAAGACCTCTGACATCTCCCCTATACCTTCTTCCAATCACCTTAAAGTTATGCCTGCTTGTACAGCTATTTCTGCTCCAGGATAAAGTCTCTAGCTGTTCACTCTATCTATGTCTGATCACATCCTGTGCACTCTGGACTGTTCAGTCATGTTATCCTTCGATAGCAACTGTTAGAGTAGTTATAGAGTAGAAGAAAGTTCAGATAGAGGCAAATATGGATATGCAAAGAGCCATCTGTGGCAGTGTAAGAGCTGAAGTATGTAGTCTGAATGATGGTAGAGAAAATTAAATGAATTTAATTTTAAGGATCTGTATATGGAAATGAAGATGGGGGACTTAAATATGGTTAGTGAAGTCATTGAGGGTACAATTAGACCCAAGCATCTAAATTAATTGAATATCCAATATGTAAAACTGTCACAGAACTTGCCACAAAGTAGATAGGATGATAAAGGAGAAGCATGGTATGCTTGCCTTCATTTGTCGGGCCACTGTAACTATATAAAACTTTGCTCAGGCCACAATTGGAGAATTGTGTGCAGTTTTGGTTTCCTCATTATAGAAATGGTGCAAAAGAGTGTTTAAAAGGGTGCTGCCTAGATTAGAGGGTATGACCTATAAGGAGAGATCAGACAAACAGGTTATTTTTACTGGAACACCGAAGACTGAGGGGGAACCTGATAGAGGGTTTATAAAACTATGACAGGTGTGGACAGGATAGACAGTCAGAATCTTTTTCCCCAGAGTAAAAAAAAAGCCAAACACCAGAGGACATGCATTTAAGGTGAGCGGGAGAACGTTTAAAGGAAATGTGCAAGGTAAGTTTTTCTACAAAGAGACAGGCAGATGCCAGGGTGTAGCCATGTACACAGGTATGATAGTGGTGTGTAAGAGGCTGTTAGACAGATGGATATGCAGGAAAAGGATGAATGTGGGCCATATACAGGCAGACAAAATTTAGATTAATTCACCATTGTGTTCAACTGTAGCATTGTGGGCTAAAGGATCTGTTTCTGTAAACAAATCCAATAGAATAATAAGCTACATAGTCAAAATAGAAGGAAGGGAATTATTTTCAAGTTGTAATGTGCTACAAGGAGGTCGCACCCTTGACACTGTGAAAGAGCCAAGCACAAAGGAATAGGAATTAACCAACCAAATAGCTTGGGTTCAGTTTTCAACAGCTCCATAGGCATCTTAATTTCCAAACGACACTTGATAAAGTTCCACAGAACTTCAATTAAACCTAAAATTCTCATGTCTGTTTCCTCTTCCATATTTGTCCAGCAAAAGCCTGTCATTCTTGGATGTAAAATGATTAATTGAGTTTGCAGCTTTGCTTTTTGGGAGAGTGAATTCCAACCTTGAGCCATTCACAGTATGATAAAATCTCTTTTGAATGACCTATATCCAATACTAACATCATATTTCCATGCAACACACATCAAAGTTGCTGGTGAACACAGCAGGCCAAGCAGCATCTCTAGGAAGAGGTGCAGTCGACGTTTCAGGCCGAGACCCTTCGTCAGGACTAACTGAAGGAAGAGTGAGTAAGGGATTTGAAAGTTGGAGGGGGAGGGGGAGATCTGAAATGATAGGAGAAGACAGGAGGGGGAGAGATGGAGCCAAGAGCTGGACAGGTGATTGGCAAAAGGGGATACGAGAGGATCATGGGACAGGAGGTCCGGGAAGAAAGACAAGGGGGGAGGGGACCCAGAGGATGGGCAAGAGGTATATTCAGAGGGACAGAGGGAGAAAAAGGAGAGTGAGAGAAAGAATGTGTGCATAAAAATAAGTAACAGATGGAGTACGAGATGGAGGTGGGGCCTAGCGGAAGTTAGAGAAGTCGATGTTCATGCCATCAGTTTGGAGGCTACCCAGACGGAATATAAGGTGTTGTTCCTCCAACCTGAGTGTGGCTTCATCTTTACAGTAGAGGAGGCCGTGGATAGACATGTCAGAATGGGAATGGGATGTGGAATTAAAACGTGTGGCCACTGGGAGATCCTGCTTTCTCTGGCGGACAGAGCGTAGATGTTCAGCAAAGCGGTCTCCCAGTCTGCGTCGGGTCTCACCAATATATAAAAGGCCACATCGGGAGCACCGGACGCAGTATATCACCCCAGTCGACTCACAGGTGAAGTGTTGCCTCACCTGGAAGGACTGTTTGGGGCCCTGAATGGTGGTAAGGGAGGAAGTGTAAGGGCATGTGTAGCACTTGTTCCGCTTACACGGATAAGCGCCAGGAGGGAGATCAGTGGGGAGGGATGGGGGGGACAAATGGACAAGGGAGTTGTGTAGGGAGCGCTCTAGGTGTGGATCCCCACCCATAGTGGAAAATATGTCTATCTAGCTGTGCTCCCAACTAACACATTCACTTCATGTTTCACGCCTTCCAGTACCATGGATCTACATCTAAGTAGCACATCTGGATAATGCAATCGTCAAATTGAGTCATTAGAGAGTGAATTAGACAGTTGAATTGAGATCCCAATAAAGATCATCACTGAACACCATTAGTTACTCTTTAACAATCTGTGAACACGTCCATTATCTTTTCACTCTCAGTTTAGTGCCTAAGCCGTTGATTAAACTGACTTCTACTCTCAATCCATTCACATGTTCATGTCAATAACTTACCTTTAATTCCATGAGCTTTTATAATGATCTATTTTGTGGAACCTTTTCTACTATCCATCTAGATGTCTAAATTAACTTTGCTAATGTGCCCCTTCAACCACTATTTCTAGCAACTCATTCCAAATACACACCAATCTGCATGAAGAAGCTGCTCCTGACGTCCTTTTTAAATCTCTTGTCTCTGATCTTAAACCTGTGTCCTTTTATTTTTAGCACTTGTTTCCTGGGTGGCAAAACAGAGATGCGTCCCTTCCCTCCGCTAGCCTGCAGGTCACCCTTGGGCAAGGTGTAGCACCTGCTTGGCCTCCTGATCACAGTCACATGACCCAATGGGAGCAGGTAGTTGATGGTCATACAAGCAGCTGGTGCATATCACAAGACTTGGTTATGTGACCACTGACCCCAGACAGACAATCTCTGAAGAGTATTGATAATGGCTGGGGTCACTTGTCTTGTAAAGACACAGCCCAGAAGAGGGCAATGGCAAAACTACACCTGTAGAAAAATTTGCCAAGAACAATCATGGTTATGGAGACCACCATTGCTTACATAAATGACATGGCACATAATGATGATGGTGATTCCTGAGGAAAAAAGACTACGTGCTTTCATCCTGTTTACACCTTGTCATGTTCTTGTACACCTCTATTAGGTTACCCCTCAATTTCCTACGCACCAGGAGATAAAATCCTCCTCTATGCAACTCTTCCTTGTAACTCAGACCATAAGTCCAGACAAAATCCTGATATATCTTTCTCCTGTCCCCCACCTTTTAAATCTACTCCTCATCTTTTTTTCTCCAGAGAAGGGTCTTGGCCCAAAACATCGATTGTACTTTTTTCCATGGATGCTGCCTGGCCTGCTGAGTTCCTCCAGCATTTTGTGTGTGTTGCTCGGATTTCCAGCAACTGCAGATTAAATCTTTTCTGTACTCTTTCTAACTTCCCCATAACCTGGCAGTTAGCACGACGCTATTACAGCTCGAGGTGTTCTGTAGTTCTGAGTTCAATTCTGGCGGTGTTCTGTGAGGAGACTCTGTACGTCCTCTTTGTGGAATGTGTGGGTTTTCCCTGGGTGCTCTGTTTTCCTCCCTCAGTCCAAAGGCGTATCGGGTAGGTTAATTGATTGTTGGAAGTTGTCCCGTGATTAGGCTAGGGTTAGTAGGGGTTGTGGAGTCGCTGGGGCAATGTGGCTCGAGGGCCCACTCTGCACGATATTGTTAAATAAATAATAAATAAATAGTGACCAAAACTATACACAACACACCAAGTGAGGCCTCATAAATGTCTTCTATAATTACACCATAACTTCCCAACCCCTATCCTTGATGCTCTGATTGATGAGCATAATTCCTTCTTTGCCACCCTATCTACTTGAGATGGCACTTTCTGCAAGCTATACACTTGCAGTTCGTGCTCTCTCTCTTCCATTACACTCTCCAGCCCCCACCTTTGAAGGTAAACAGCGCCTCTACTTTCTCAGAAGCACGTCATTTAAACATTTTTAAAACTTCTATAGATGTGCGGTAGAGAGTATACTGACTAGTATGCAAACATCAATCCTTTGAATGGAAAAGCCTACAAAAGGTAATGGATATGGCCCAGTCCATCACGGGCAAAGACCTCCCCACCATTGAGCACATCTGCACGGAGTGCTGTTGCAGGAAAGCAGCATCCATCATCAAAGACCCCCACCACCCAGATCATGCTCTCTTTTCACTGCTGCCATCAGAAAGGAGGCACAGGAGTCCCCTAAACCACACCAACAGTTCATTTCAGGAACAGTTATTAACCCAAACCATCAGGCCCTTAAAGCAGGGGGAATAACTTCACTCACCCCAACACCGAACTGATTCCACAATCTATAGACTCAATTTCAAGGATTCTTCATCTCATGTTCTCAATATTTATTGCTTATTTGTTTACTAATTGTTTACACAATTATTATTGTGTTCAAGATGGTGCCAGTGAACAATACAACAAAGGCAACGTCTTACAGGCAGTTCACAAAACTACTTCTTTTACTTCTTCTTTCAAATATGATTCTACTACTAAGCTGTGCGATTGGAACTTGTCATTTACGTTTTGATGATGTGTTTTTGGGCCACTAGAGCAATACGATGCTTTGCGCTCTCTGAGGTGGAGTTGGAAACAGAGTGTGCAGCCTGGTGTCCTGGAAGCCCACGTTCGACTCCTTTGCTTTTCTGCAGTTGAGGCATTGAGCAAGGTTGAAGTTGGTGAGTAGAAGAGCGGAGTGTGGGCGGGTGCTCGGCGCTGTCTGCTTCTGTATGAAGGGTCTTCCTCTCCCTCTGGCTAGCTGCTGTTGGAGGAAAGTGCAGGAGTCTTGAGTTCCACATTGCATGGATTGATCAGCGAGGCTCATAGCTGTGGTTTACCTTGGAGGTCTTTGAGGTTCATGTTGCATGCATTTCTAGATTCTGGTTACTCTATTTTGCTGTTTGATCGGGGCAATTGGTGCAGACAGGGGCACCTCAGCGAAGACTGGCTCTGCCGCCTGTTGTCCACTAGTGGCCCAGTGCTGAATACTCCTGGACTCCTGGTTTGATATTCTGATATTCTACGTGTTGTTCACTCGCTTTTTGCTGTTTGCACAATTTGTTCTTTTTTCACGTGTTGGTTGTTCAATGCTTTCTTTGAACAGGTTCCATGCTGTTTATTTGTTTCATGCCTGCCTCCGGGAGGACAAATCTCAGAGTTGTATTCTATATACATACAGTACTTTGTACTTTGAATCTTTAATATTATTTATTTTCTTTCTTTTATATTTGTGCAGTTTGTTGTCTTTTGCAAATTGGTTGTTTGACCATGTCTGTTGTGTACGTCCTTTCATGGTTTCTATTGTGTTTCTTTGTATTTACCATGAAGGGCCAAAAGAAAATGGATCTCAGGTACATGTACATGCTGATATACACGTACTTTGTTAATAAACTTATTTTGACTTTGACTTTGAAATCCTGCTTATATGGTTTGATAGTCCAAAATGCAATTTACCTGGATTAAAAATCAGTCCTCAGCCCACATACCTAGCTAACCAAGATGACCCTGTAATTTTTCAAAGCATTCTACGCTGTCAAAGGAGGAGGGGGAAACATCGACTCAGACCATGAGAGGCCTGCGTCGGGCATTTTCATGCTTTACAAGGCGCAGATTGGAAGTCTGTGTGGGGCAACACTCCTCATACAGACACTAGAGCAATGTGTGGTTAAGTGCCTTACTCATGGACACAAACACGCTGCCACAGCTGAGGCTCGAACTAGAGACTTTCAGATCACTAGACGAACGCCTTAACCACTTGGCCTTGTGCCCAACACCGCAGGTCTCTCATGGTCTGAGTCAACATTTCCTCCTCCTCCTATGCTGTCAACAACATCACCTATTTTAGTATATTTGCAAACTTGTACCTTCAAACCGAAATTGATTATATCAATTACAAACACAGAGGTCCTACCTCTGACCCTATAGCACATCACTAGACTCTAGCCACTAGTATGAGAAACAGTTCTTGACCATCACTCTCTACTTCCTAATACTGAGCCAATAATGAATTCAATTAACTAAATCCCACTGGGTCACATGTGATCTAACTTTCCAGACTAGAATGCCTTTAAGGTCTTGCAAAAGCCCATATAGACACACCCACTGCCCACCAACCACCTTTTCATTGATAAACTTGAGGCTGTGTATTAGGAATATCCAGAAGCCCTATTTAAGTGGTGGAAGAACTGGACTACCTTACTTCCTGCTCTATCTGTGGAAAAACCCACGGTTCCCACATTAGCCATATGAGAAAACTTGGAGTGGAAGCAAATCATCCTCATTCCACAGAGTCTACCTAAGAAAGAATAATTCTGTTCACAACATTGCATGGTTGATTTGGGAGGGTTGAGAGCAGTTTTATGCATATAATGTTAGAACTAGAAAATTTTAGTTTTGGGAAATAAAAAGATTTGATAGGCTTGTTCAATTTGTCTGAAAAACAGGAGGTAGCGGTGAGGATTAATAGAGATGTGTGAAATAATGAGGGTGCCAGTTGAGTGGTTTGCAGAGGCATCTTTCCTGTAACAAGGAGGTCAATTGTCGGAGGAATAGATTTTAAGTAATCAGTCTTTTACAACCTGACAGTGGGGTGTCTGGAAGGGTGGAGGAGGCTAACAAATAAACATTGCACTTGAAGTGCTACACTTCTAAGGGTACAGAAAAAGAACCAAGAATTGGGATTGGGCAGAATAATTCTGTGAAAGATGGCAAGTATACAATAGTGATTCCATAACTTCATTATGAGTCCTTGAGGGGAATTTAAACCTTCCATGGTCAGTGGGAATTTTAAGCATGCTCCCGAGTATCCTCTCACAATAGGATTTACCTGAGGGTGGAACTAACATTGTCAGCTCCTCCACTATCCCATTGATAATGTGGATCAGAATGATCAGATACCATCTGTAAGTTTAAAACAGGATCTCATTCCTTCATTCGGCTCAATAAAGCCAGATAAAATGGGAGTAAAGAAAGTAAATGGGATTTGTAGGCATTGTTTTAACTGCCCTTCCGCATGGATTTTACCAACATAAAAGTTCAAAGTAAATTTACTATCAAAGTTACATATATATCACCATATACTATCCTGAGATTCATTTCCTTGCAAGCAATCACAGACTTTTTTGTAATGGCACTTACACGCTGGTGTCAGGACAGATCCTCTGAAATGATAACACCAAGGAATTTAAAGTTATTGACCTTCTCCAATATCTGTAAAGAATCCATTTATCATGTTTTCTTCTGTCATTGACAGAATGCAAAATTCTCACTTTTAAGATTCAAAGAAACTTCTTTCCTAAAATACCCAAAGGACATCAGGCTAGTATCACTAATTTAACACTAATGAACGATTCTACCAAAAGAACTGGTTAAGATCTTCTGACAAACATGTCATTTTGGCTGATTATCTCCAAACTGTTATTGTGAATTTTTCTAATTAGATTAGATTCGATTCGATTAGATTATGAGGACACACATGCCTCTTTTATTGTCATTTAGTAATGCATGCATTAAGAAATGATACAATATTCCTCCGGTGTGATATCACAAAACACAGGACAGACCAAGACTGAAAAAGCTAACAAAACCACATAATTATAACATATAGTTACAACAGTGCAACAATACCATAACTTGATGAAGAACAGTCCACGGCACAGTAAAAGAGTTCGAAGTTTCTCAAATGTCCCACATCTCACGCAGATGGGAGAAGGAAGAAAACTCTCCCTGCCATGCCCAACCATAGTCCGAAAGGTTTATTACGTCAATGAATGTATGCAAGACAAAGATTTATATTTACTGGTGCAAGTCAGGGTAAAAACAATTACCCAGGTCTTTGGCATTGTAGATTGGTCAATGTAATCATCTATTTTCGTCATTTAGTTTGGAGACAAATGATGCTGAATTTGTACTATCATCTATGAACTGAGTTTCCACCAAACACATCACAGACCATGAAAATAAATTAGGGCAAAAATAATACAATGCAATGACAAAGCTTTTATTTACTAATCTGAGACTAAAACTTCCGTCCCCTGCATTATTTCAATTAACATTTCCTGACAGAAATCAAAAGCTGAAGAAAATGTAGATTCTAGATTACCTGTCCTTTTCTGTGCCAGATATCCAATAACTTAATATTTTTTTAATGGTTGGAATCAACTCAAGGGGTCATTTATTTCTTTTTAAAATGTAAAGTACTTTTGTTTGTTATTAACCTCAGAGAAGTTTGATGTATTATTGCAGAATGTTTTCCTGTTATATATTGTTCTTCTTGTTACTCTTTGGCTTTTATCGCCATACGATCAGATTACCATCAAGTCACTTTATGAACACAAGCTGTTTTTGTTATCCAATTATTTATTGGAGGAAGGAAAATCCTATTTCTCTATTCAAAAGGCACAAACTTAGAAGAAGATACCTCATGCTTATTTGAATGCTTTTCGAGCATTTAATTGTGCAAATTATTTTCTCAGCATAATACATTAACGAAACCCCACATCTGTGATGATTTAAATGAAAATGCAGCTCTTCAAAAATATTACAGTGATATTTTTCAGAGGTTCCTGAAGTTGTCATAGCTGGGGGTGGTAGTGGGGATAAGCTCCAAATGGTGTGCGACTCTAACAGCCTCTGACAACCAAGTCCAACTCTTGGCCTTCATGTGTGGCTTAGCTGCTAGGCCCGCAGAACTGCTTCAACTGACAAGAGAAGGGGCCACTGGCACCTCAAAACCAGTTGCTTTGGGCAGCTGGGGCTCATCTAGGAGAAAGAAAACTCTGATTTTAAACCACTGCCACCCTGCGACCATATCCACCCATGGGAAAGGCTTCGGGAGTAAACCCCGAGAAAGAAATCCGGAGCTGGGGTCCCTAAGGCAGCTTGATGTTGTTTACAGCTTCACTCTGGCAACCTCTGCGACGACACTGGTGCCAAGCTGTATTGGCACTTGCCCTTCCCTTGGACTACATCAGTGACATGGAGAGGGGGAACCCACTGCATGGGCAGTAGCCGGTTCTTCAAATCTTCCTGCCCAGGCTTGTGCCCTGGAGAGGACACAGTCCACCAGAGGCCCAAACTCATGATCCTCTGGGGTCGACGACTGCCTACAATTTTTCAGATATCACACAGTCAAACAACACTGGGCCAAATATTAATATTTTGGCAGCACAGTAACATAGTAGAGAATGATACAAGGCCAACGACCACCAATTGAGGTTTGATTCCCACCACAGTCCATAAGGAGTTGATACGTCCTCCTCATGATTGCTTGGGTTTCCTCCAGTTTCCTCCCACACTCCAAAGACATATGGTTATGGGTTAGTGAGATCTTGGTGCCAGAAGCGTGGCGACATTTGTGAGCTGCCCTCAGCACAATGCTTTGACTGTATTGGCTGTTGACACAAAATGATGCACTTCACTGTAAGCTCTGATGCACATGTGACAAATAAAGCTAATTTTTAAAAAAAACCTCTTAATATTATGACTTTCAAGAACTAGATTTTCCAATAGCATTTGGGAGACTTTGAAAGAATCCCATAATTGTATTAAGAGTATATAGGTAGCTAAGGATATAGCATATCCTTAGATGTAAATATATAGGTCCCTTTAAGGATCAGTGCAGTAATCTTTAAATGCAGTCATGTGAGACTTTGCTTTGTCATGGTGGCACCATTGACCATTGGAAATTTAATGCATCATCAAACCTGGCAATGACGTGCACTTGGATGGTTTCAGAATCGATCTCGCAGTGCAGAAGCATCGATGAAGCACAGAGGGCTTTGAACCTTTTGGATGCAATGATAAGCAAGTTCACAGATGCAATGTTTATTTGCAGATTTGGTAATGTAGTTGTAAGCCATATGATGGTATTTATCAGTTGGTTCTATCAGCAGAGCAATGGCAGATGGGATGTAATTCTGATAAGTGTGAGGTGATGCACGTTGGGAGGACACGCAGGCTAGGACCAACACGATGAATGGTCAGCAAAATCTGAGGAACAGAAGGATCCCTGAAGGTGGCATCACAGGTAGATCAGAACAGCGGTCCCCAACCACGGGGCCGCAAAGCATTTGCTACCGGGCCGCGAGGGAACGATATGATTTGGCGATATGAGTCAGCTGCACCTTTCCTTATTCCCTGTCTCGCCCACTGTTGAGCTTGAACACACGCGAAGTCATTAACAGCACGTCATCCGTGTCAGCGCGGGAAGAAGATCAACTCCTCGAGCTTGCAAATGACGACGGGCTGAAAAGTATGTTTGACATAACATCTCTGCCGGCATTCTGGATCAAAGTCAAGGCTAAATATCCTGAGATAGCCACGAAAGAACTGAAAACGTTGCTTCCATTTCCAACATATCTCTGCAATGAATGCAACTAAAACTAAATAGACTGGACACAAGGAACCTCCTTCGAGTATCGCTGTCTCCCATCACCCTTTTTATAGGACTGTCTTGTTGCAGGGAAACAAGCCCAGGGCTCCCACTGATTCAGTGATACTGGTGTGTTGCAATGATTTTATATGTTCATACGGGGAAAATGTGTGCAGTGTGTTTAATATCCAAACGTTACTTAAAATGTTATCAACACACATCAAAGTTGCTGGTGAACGCAGCAGGCCAGGCAGCATCTCTAGGAAGAGGTGCAGTTGACGTTTCAGGCCGAGACCCTTCGTCAGGACTAACTGAAGGAAGAGTGAGTAAGGGATTTGAAAGTTGGAGGGGGAGGGGGAGATCCAAAATGATAGGAGAAGACAGGAGGGGGAGGGATGGAGCCAAGAGCTGGACAGGTGATTGGCAAAAGGGGATACAAGAGGATCATGGGACAGGAGGTCCAGGAAGAAAGACAAGGGGGGGGGACCCAGAGGATGGGCAAGAGGTATATTCAGAGGGACAGAGGGAGAAAAAGAATGTGTGCATAAAAATAAGTAACAGATGGGGTACGAGGGGGAGGTGGGGCCTAGCGGAAGTTAGAGAAGTCGATGTTCATGCCATCAGGTTGGAGGCTACCCAGACGGAATATAAGGTGTTGTTCCTCCAACCTGAGTGTGGCTTCATCTTTACAGTAGAGGAGGCCGTGGATAGACATGTCAGAATGGGAATGGGATGTGGAATTAAAATGTGTGGCCACTGGGAGATCCTGCTTTCTCTGGCGGACAGAGCGTAGATGTTCAGCAAAGCGGTCTCCCAGTCTGCGTCGGGTCTCGCCAATATATAAAAGGCCACATCAGGAGCACCGGACGCAGTATATCACCCCAGTCGACTCACAGGTGAAGTGTTGCCTCACCTGGAAGGACTGTTTGGGGCCCTGAATGGTGGTAAGGGAGGAAGTGTAAGGGCATGTGTAGCACTTGTTCCGCTTACACGGATAAGTACCAGGAGGGAGATCAGTGGGGAGGGATGGGGGGGACGAATGGACAAGGGAGTTGCGTAGGGAGCGATCCCTGCAGAATGCGGGGGGGGGGGGGAGGGAAAGATGTGCATAGTGGTGGGATCCCGTTGGAGGTGGCGGAAGTTACGGAGAATAATATGTTGGACCCGGAGGCTGGTGGGGTGGTAGGTAAGGACCAGGGGAACCCTATTCCTAGTGGCCTGGTGGGAGGATGGAGTGAGAGCAGATGTACGTGAAATGGGGGAGATGCATTTAAGAGCAGAGTTGATAGTGGAGGAAGGGAAGCCCCTTTCTTTAAAAAATGAAGACATCTCCCTCGTCCTAGAATGAAAAGCCTCATCCTGAGAGCAGATGCGGCGGAGACGGAGGAATTGCGAGAAGGGGATGGCGTTTTTGCAAGAGACAGGTTGAGAAGAGGAATAGTCCAGATAGCTGTGAGAGTCAGTAGGCTTATAGTAGACATCAGTGGATAAGCTGTCTCCAGAGACAGAGACAGAAAGATCTAGAAAGGGGAGGGAGGTGTCGGAAATGGACCAGGTAAACTTGAGGGCAGGGTGAAAGTTGGAGGCAAAGTTAATAAAGTCAACGAGTTCTGCATGCGTGCAGGAAGCAGCGCCAATGCAGTCGTCGATGTAGCGAAGGAAAAGTGGGGGACAGATACCAGAATAGGCACGGAACATAGATTGTTCCACAAACCCAACAAAAAGGCAGGCATAGCTAGGACCCATACGGGTGCCCCTAGCTACCCCTTTAGTTTGGAGGAAGTAGGAGGAGCCAAAGGAGAAATTATTAAGAGTAAGGACTAATTCCGCTAGACGGAGCAGAGTGGTGGTAGAGGGGAACTGATTAGGTCTGGAATCCAAGAAGAAGCGTAGAGCTTTGAGACCTTCCTGATGGGGGATGGAAGTATATAAGGACTGGACATCCATGGTGAAAATAAAGCGGTGAGGGCCAGGGAACTTAAAATCATCGGAAAATTTAAGAGCGTGAGAAGTGTTATGATGCTATTGACTGTTAAGTAACTTATATAACCATATAACAATTACAGCACGGAAATAGGCGATCTCGGCCCTTCTAGTCCGTGCCGAAAGCTACTCTCACCTAGTCCCACCGACCTGCGCTCAGCCCATACCCCTCCATTCCTTTCCTGTCCATATACCTATCCAATTTTTCTTTAAATGATAATATCGAACCTGCCTCTACCACTTCTACTGGAAGTTCTTTCAACACTTCAAGCTCCCCGTCCTCCCCTGGTGATTGACTTATCACTATATTCTTGCGAGGAAAATATGCGCTGTGTGTTTAATATTAAATTCATTAGATAAACTCTTTTAGAAACGAAATTGAGTGTATTAGCCTCTTATTACCAATATTCCGGTCGTGATGAACACCCCCGACCCCCGAACAGAATCGCCAAAAACACTCTGCAGAGAATAATATCGGCAGGTACACGCATGCGCACTGGTGCCCCGCAAGGCTTCATGGTCATTGTAGTCTTTATTGATTGCTACTCTTGTCCGTTGGCAACCCTACCCCCCCGTTGGCCAGTCCGCAAGAATATTGTCAATATTAAACCGGTCCGCAGCGCAAAAAACGTTGGGGACCCCTGGGTTAGCATGTGAAAGAAACATACAAAGTGCTTGCTGGTTCAGAGGAAATATAAGGATAGAAGTTATAGTATGAATTTATAAAACATCGGTTAGATCAGAGCTGGAGTTCTGGGTATAGCTCTGGCCATGATACTCTAGGAAAGTTGTGATTACACTGGGGAGGGGGCGACAGAGATTCACCAGGATGTTGCCTGGGATGAGTACTTCGGTTATGAAGACGGATTGGATTGGGCTACGCTGCTTTTCCTTGGAGCTGAGGAATCTGACTGTGGATTACAAGGTTATGAAAAGCATTGAGAGAGTAGCTCAGAGGAAATATTTCCACATAACTAAAGTATTTAACACTTCACAGCATAGCTTGAGTGTAAGGTGTAAATGATTTAGAAAAGATTTGAGAAGAACGTTTTACACCAAATTTTCAGATTCAGATTCATTTATTTATCTCATATACAGTGAACTGTGCCGTTTGCGTTAACAACCAACACACCCAACGATGTGTTGGGGCAGCCCGCAAGTGCTCTAAGTACATTTATTATCAAGGTATGTACGGTACATTGTACATAGACATCCCACCTCTCCCAGAAGTTCTGGGAGTCTCCCATATATCAATAGTGGCTCCCTGATGCCTACAAATTATATACAATATCCAGCAAATCAAGTTTTTTGAAAGCAAGCGAGCGAGAGAGCGCGAGAGAGAGAGAGAGCGAGCGTGAGAGAGAGCGAGAGAGCGAGTGTGCGAGAGAGAGAGCGCGAGAGCGACCACGAGAGAGAGAGAGAGAGAGAGAGAGAGAGAGAGAATGCGGGCCATGGCAGAGTGTTCCACAAAAAAGAAAATATGAAACGTACGTCACCCCAGACTACCCTAAAGTGTACCCCTGCCTATTAGGGGTCAAAATAATGACAGTGTTGCTCGCTGCACTGTTTGCAACAGTGACTTTTCTATTGCCCATGGTGGGTTAAGACTGTAAAAGACACGTTGAGGTGAGTTTAACAGGTGTCATTTGTTCATTAGCATAGCTGGCGTTATTTAAACTAGCTGGCTAGCTGCTAAGGAGCTACTCTATTGCAGACATCCCACCTCTCCCGGAAGTTCCGGGAGTCTCCCGCAAATTGATGGTGCTACCTCCCTGAAATGAGTTTTTGCAGGAGGGATGTCTGTTGTATACAGCCTTGAGATTCATCTTCTTGCAGGCAGTGACAAAACAAAGAAACACAACCAAACCGGTTAAAAACCCCCAAATAGCACACAATGTATGAAAAAAGGACAAATTGTGTAAACAATAAAAAAGACAAATAATACACAGAATATGAGTCCCTGAAGGCGAGTCCACAGTCATGCAGCCAGTTCAGTGCTGAGGTGAGTAAGCCTCATGGAGTAGTGAGTGGAACACCGTTCATCCTCCACCCTTGACCCCGCAACCAAGTTGTGCAAATAGCAACAAAAATGTAAACAAAAACACATGGAACTTGAACTGCAGAGCCCCCAGGTGTGTGCCATAGCTGCAAGGCCCATTCAGTGCTGAGATGTCCAGGAGAGCAGAGGGTGCAGGGCAACAACTACTCCCAAACCTGACAGTGTTAGACTGAAGACTCCTAATGAGAAGAGAGGGAAACCAGTCAAAACACAGACAGATGACGCTAATCACCTGTTCGTTTTCTGCTCTTGTCCTCGCCTCTTTAATTAGCGTGGAGTAATAGAGCTGACCATGGTTCGACTTCCACTATCAGGCCTCACCACAGCCTCCATCTCCAGCAATGGCCGCGCTGGCCGTACCTGCACTCTCGAGAGTGTAGTTCGTCGAATCCCCCCAAGAGATTGCAAAAGTGCCAGCTCATTTAGTCGGTTCAAAAGCACATCCTAAAAAGAGAAATTACAGGCTGAAATCTGCAGCAATATCAGTACAGAAGAAGTATATTTACTAGAGTATCTCACAGTTTTGTGAGTTGTCTGCATGGCATGCCCACAAAATTCATAATTAAATAGCAATACAAACTCTTTTCCTCCCTGCCACCCAGCCAGTCCTCCAACCCCAGGACGGACTGTCTCCAGCATTCAGCCTCCAGTGGATTCTCAAACTTGCAGACCCAGAACTTCAGACATTGGGCCTCAACTTCCAGACACTCTGAACTGGAATTACTGCCTGAGCGGGTGGCGGACAGAGATACTCTCACAGCATTTCAAAATAAATTCTAGATGATGCCAATACACAGAAGATTATGGTCTGAGTGCTTGTAAATAGATGCTCGGTGGTCAGCTTGAACACAATGGGCTGAAGAACCTGTTCATGTGCTGTATGACTCTGAATCTAACTACAACTGAAGGTTGTAACTTCTTTTTTTTCATGATGTTATTGTTATCAAGGAAAAAAATCTATCGTAGTTTGAATATTGAATAACAGATCACCATCTACATCTGGAAATATTTCTGCCTATGACGTTTTTTTAGGGATTGTGACTTGGTAGAGTGGTCATTGGATATTCTGGTGATGAGTGTATTGATTTAACTTGGGCAGTAAATGAGCTGCTTGAGACAAATGATTTTCATGGTGTTTATTTAGAGACAGTTTATGTTAACAGGCCCTTCTGGCCCAATGTGCCCATTCTGCCCAGTTACACCCATGTGACCAATTAACTGACCACCCATAGGTCTTTGGAATGTGGGAGCAAACCGGACCACTCACAGAAAACCCCTGTGGTCACGGGGAGAAGGTACAAACTCCTTACAGAACAGCAGCTATTGAACCCAGGTTGCTGGCGCTGAAATGGCTTTACGCTGAATGCTACGCCACCTTGTCTCCCACCCCTTCCAATGTATTTTTTTGGCTTCTTTACCTCATGTTGCTTTAGGTCCCTTGATCCCTGTACATACCCTCATTTGGGACGATTTGGAGAACATAAAAACTCATGAACCAGACATTAAACAGTGTCAAATTGAGACCATCACTTGGGCCCTGGATCAGTGAGTCCAGAGCTCAGAGGCCCGACCTCTGCAAGTCCAGGCCACAGTCAGGAGGTTGGAGGTTCAGAGGCAGCCTGACCTGGGTTTGGAAGCTCATATGTGTGAAAAGGGGTTGGGGGGATTGGAGGGGGTGTTGGTGAGAAAGGGGATTAGTTTACTGTTGCTTTTTGTGACGCATTGGTTGTGTGTTGTTTTGCTGACCATAGTGGACACGTTGTGTTGGCACCGGAATGTGTGGCAACACTTGCGGGCTGCCCCTAGCACATCCTCAGACAGTTAATAGAAATGAAGCATTTCACTGCATGTTTCAATGTACAAATGATTAATAAATTGATCTCATTTATTAATAAGTTAAATAAATCTTATCCAAGATTAGGGTTTCACACACACAGCCTAGCTTGTAATTTGATGGGCTCGAGTGTCTTTCTGATGCACTTCATTATGTAACCCTTGTAGCCATGAGACCATAAGACATAGGAGCAAAATGAGGCTATTTGGTCCATCAAGTCTGTTCTGTCATTTGGTTATGGGTGATTTAGTTTCCCTCTCAACCCCATTTCCCTGCCTTCTCCCCATAATCTTTGATGCCCTTACCAATGAAGTACCTATCAACCTCTGTTTTAAATATACCTAATGACTTGGCCTCCACAGCCATCTGTGGCAATGAATTCCACAGATTCACCACTCTACTTTAAGAAATTCCTCCTCATCTCTGTTCTAAAGGAGCATCTTTCTATTCTGAGGCTGTGCCCTCTGGTCCAAGACTCTCCCACTATTGGAAATATCCTCGGCACGTCCACTCTCTCTAGGCCTTTCAATACTCAATACTCTTCATGAAGGCCCAAAATGTCGACTGTTTATTCCTCTGCCTGTCCTCCAGCATTTTGTGTGTGTTACTCTATCCATGCTCCTTACCACTTTATAAACTTCAGTAAGATCACTCTTCAGTCTCCGAGGATTCAGTGAGAATTTACCCAGCCCACTCATTATCACCTTATTAATAAAAACCTCTATTTCTCATTAAACTCTTCCGCACTCATTCTAATGATACTGCATCTTTTCTGTAGTAAGGCAACCAGAACTGTACACAATACTCCAAGTGCACTGACCACAGTTGCAGCTGACATCCCAGATCTTACCTTTATTGGCCAAGCTGAGAAGGCAGGAGAATGGGGTTGAGAGGGATAATAAATCACCAAGATCAAATGGTGGAGAAGATTCAATGGACCAAATGGCCCAATTCTGATCCTATGTCTTACGGTCTTTTGCCATTGAGTACAAGCATGCTGTATGTCTTTTTTGCTACCCGAACCACCTGTGTTGTTATTTTCAGGGCGCTATGAACTTGCACCTCAATATCTCTCTATACATCAAAGCTTCTGATGTCCTTTCTATTTACAATACATTGTATATCCTATTAGTACTCGGCATTCCAAAATACTGCAATTAATATATCAAAAAAGCATATTGATGAATAGAAACGCATGAAATTCTGCAGATGCTGGAAATCCAGAGAAACACACACAAAGAACTGGAGAAACTCAGTGGGTGAGGCAGCATCTACGGAGAGGAATAAACAGTTGACTTTTCGAGCTGAGGCTCTTCATCAGGACTAAGGTGTGAATATTTGCACTATCAAAGTTCAGCAAGAAGTGTCTAGAACAGATCATTCCGAGTCATGCTATTAAATTAAACAATCTGGGAACTCTCCACTTTACCACAAACCCCACCCACAACCACAATCTGCAGAAAATGCTAAAAACTTTGTTGATCTGTTGCCTTGTAAATTTAAGCCAACCAATAATGTAACAATTTCCTCAGTTAAAACTTAACCTGCTAAATGGAAGCCCTTGAATGATGAATGGATCAGTATTAGCTTTAAGCTCGACATAACAGCTTGTGATCTATTATCCAACCTACCTGTACAGCTGCATGGTACCAGATATCTTTTGGATAAAGTTTAGAGAAATTATTTTATTTAACTATGGGTGTGTAACCAGAGTGTGTGACTTTGCAATGAAGTCATTCACAGTCAATTATCCAGCCAATAAAATCTCTCAGATTTCACACATGAATGGTTCAAATGGTTCTATTATCAGAGATTGTATACAGTATACAACCTGAAATTCTTGCTCTTCACAGACATCCACGAGAAACAGAAGAGAACCCCAAAAGAATGAACGACAGAAAATCGTTAGAACCCCAAAGGCCCCGCTCCCCCTTCCCCCGCAGATGCAGCAACAAAGCATCAACCTCACCCCTCCCCCTCCAGCCATTTCATCAGAAAGCGCACCACCCTCCAAGCAACAGCAAAGCCCCCAAAGAGAGACCATGATATGCGGTCAGCAAAAACTATTCTTTACCTGACCCTTCAACATGCCAAAGGCTCTCTCTCTCTCTCTCACTAACAAGGCTCAGAGAGATAGCCATTTCTACAGGTTACTAATACTTGGGAGGAGGAGTAAGGCACTTCTTCCCTCTGCTAGCCTGCAGGTCACCCTTGGCCAAGGTAGAGCACCCATGTAACCACCCCACCCACCCAATAAAGGTCACATGAAACCATGGGAGCAGGTGGTGGATATTCGTATGAGCAGCTGGTGCATATTACAAGTCCTGATTATGCGACCACTGACACCAGGCAGACAATCTCTGAAGAGCATTGATAATAGCTGGGGGTCACCCGTCTTGTAAAGACACTGCCCTGAAGAAGGCAATGACAAACCATGTCTATACAAAAAAAATTTGCCAAGAACAATCATGGTCATGGAAAGACCTTGATTGCCCACATCATACGACATGGCACTTAACAAACAAATGAACAAATTGATGTCCAACAGGGAATTGGTGCCTTCAGAACAAGAAGTAAAGCAGGAGAGGTGGAAGAAAGGAAATTTGGCAGAAGAAGATGTAATCAGCAATTCTTTTCAGTAATTATCACTAAAAATGACAAAAGTTAGATTTATTTATCAATGCTATAAACTCTCCATATTTCTCTTATTTATCTGAACCAAGATATTGGCAAAACTGATTGCAGCACTATATATATTTTTTACCTCTGTTGCGATACAACTAAAAGGTAAGCAATATGATGTGTGGTACTTACGTTGTTTAATGGTGTTAAACACACAGTGTTCATCAACCTTTGCTACCTCTGCTGTAGAATATTTTATGTTGACGTTGTATGACAGGTTGGTGAGGCTTAATTTGGAGTATTGTGTGCAGCTGTCGTCACCTACCTCTGCAGAAGGGATATCAACAAGATCGAAAGAGCGCAGAGAATATTTGAAAGGATGTTGGCAGGACTTGAGGAACTGAGTGTAGTAGCCAAAGGTTGAATAGGTCAGGACTATATTTCCTGGAGCGTAGGAGAATGAGGCAAGATTTGATAGAGATATATAAAATTATGAGGATTATAGATAGGGTAATTGCAAACAGGCCTTTCCTACTGAGGCTGGCTGAGACTAGAACTGAAGGTCATGGGTTAAGGGTGAAATGTGAAATGTTTGATGGGAACATGAAGGAGAACTGGAGGGTGGTGAGAGTGTGGAACAAGCTGCCAGCGGAAGATGTGGATGAAAGTTTCATTTCAATATTTAAGAGAAATTCGCTAAGTAAATGGACGGTCGGGGTGTGGAAGGCTGTAGTCCGGGTGCAGGTCAATGGGACTAGGCATGAATTAAATAGGCCAAGGAGCATCTTTTTGTGCTATGGTGTTCTATGACTTTATGATGAAGAAATTGCAAACTGGTTAAGCTCCTTTATTTCAGCATAAGCACCACTCTGTTAATGTGCACATTTACATTTGTGCTGGGCTGCATTTTCCATGTTCAGACGAGGAATATTTAAAACATAGCTGTAGGGCTCGTGTACTCCCAGCTGAGCAATGATCCAGTTTCTAATTACTAATGATTTTTCACAGGACTCCTTAATTGCCTATTCTTTTCTTTCCCTCTTTCAATAGCCATTTTTCACTTCTTCACACTGATTGGTTACGGTCACTACAAAAAAATTACAGTTCTAAAAAAGATCCAGTTGTAGTATAAGTGTAGTGTTGACATTTTTCAGTGCTGACTTAATGAAAATTACATCCTCCACAACGGATCCCGCTGTCCAGTGTACCACGACTTTGTGTGGAGTAAAGGTCAATTGTCTTGAGACTTTCAACACACTTCTGAAAAACTCAGGTGCTGCCGATGTGAACGCACAATATATTGCAACAACCAGTATCAACTGTTATTTATTGATTTATTTAGGAAAATTAAATATCATCTATTTATAGGAAAAAAAAGCGAGTCAGTTCGGTGCAGATTGAAGCAGAGGTGAAACCTGTCACTACTGTTACAGATTAGAAATCCATAAGAGTACCGAGAATAATGAAATGTGTTAACCCTTTAAGACTAAAAGGCAGAAAAGGTCATTTAATTGTTCATTTCATTTTTTTGATTTATTGTTGATTTAGAGTCATAGACTAATTCAGGACAAAAACAGGCCCTCCTGCCCATCTCATCCTTGCCGACCATGGTGCCCACCAAGTTGTTCTCATTTGGCCCCTATCACTCGAAACCATTCCTCTCAGAGTACTTAGCAAATGTCTTCTAAGCTATTGTTATTGTACATGTTTCATAGGGCAGCAAGGTAGCATAATGGTTAGCACAAAGCTTTACAGTACAGGCGATCTGGGTTCAATTCCCACCGCTGCCTGTAATGAGTTTCTACGTTCTCCCCCGTGACCACGTGGGTTTCCTCCGGGTGTGCCGGTTTCCTCCCCCTTTCCAAAGACGTACCAGTTGGTAGGTCAACTGGTCATTGTAAACTGTCCCGTGATGAGGCTAGGGTTAAATCGGGGGATTGCTGGGCAGAGTGGCTGGAAGGGCCGGAAGGGCCTATTCTATACTGTACCTCAATAAATAAATAATCAAGTTTTATTGCACTGATCCTTTTCTGGACATCTAGAGTCTAAATCATCCCAAGCTCACATCGCGCTGAAGAAACATCTACTTTTCATATAGAGAGAATATATGTTATTTAGTATTTCAGTAATATTTGAGTAATGTTGTAAATATATAGTTTGGTTAAGCATTCTTAGTTTGTTTAATTACTCCATTACGGTTATATGTGCGAAGTGCGTGAATGGCGTACATCATCACGCCACTGCACCATACATGTGTGCCTCACTTGAAGCAAAAATGGACTAAGACATGTTCTGTCGGGCTCCTGTCTCTTTCTTGCATTAGTTTTATGTTTTGGTGTTGCAAAGCGTAACAAACATGTCCGATAAAGAGCTTCCTGAAACAGCTTCCTCTACTTAAAGGATGCATTAGTCAGATGAAGGGAACTGCTTTCTTGATGTGGCCTTCCTCAGGATGCTGAGTAAATTGCTCTGTCAATAATGGAGGCAAACACATCTGGGCTTTGTGATGTTAAAAGAAAGGGAATGCAGATAAAGCTGCGAATATCTGAGCCGTAAAAGTGTCACCTACCATGCACAGTCTTTCACTTTTTGTACTTCTCTAAATGCCAGAGAGATGATTGTCTGGGGATTGACTCTCAAAAAGAAAATGATATAGGAAATGTTCATTCCTGCAAACCACTGTGAGATATTCAGGGAAATAAAGTGTAGGTTGTTAAGCTCTGAAGAAAAGCGCCATTGGGTTCCACAAATACCATCTGCTTAACACCTTCAGAGTCTTGACGAGCAGTAACAATGGCATAAAAAAACAGAAAGCATGTTTGAAACAGGAAACTGGATTAAACAGGCTCGTCTTAGTTTGAATGCTTGCATCCCTTCTGAATAACTTATCTTACTTCCCTTGTTTTTTATTGCAAGTATTCTCATATCATCCACATCAGTGCTTTGATTTAGCCAGATCTATTAATGCACAAATGAAATAAAACTCTCTGAATTCTATTTTACTTAAAGTGTGAGTTATATTTAGTGTTTTAACCCTTTCTCAAAATGGATAATTTATATAAATTAACCCTCAAATTATATTTGCTCTTCCGTCTATGAAAAGTGCATCAGCATGGTAGCGCTGAAATGGTATTACAGTTCGGGGGCATCAGAGTTCAGAGTTCAATACCAATACCATCTGTAAAAATGGTAACAATGACGTTTTAGAAGATTGCTGGGAATTAAATGACAGGAATATGAACAGATAATAGATTTCCATAACTTATTGGGTGATCCATCAAACCTCAGCAAATAATGGCTTTCAGGTCTTTGTTAAATGTCTCTAACATTTCAATGCAAATGGCGCATTTCCGCGTGATGTCTATGTGTGAGAGGCAGAGTCACTAGTAGGAGGGGAGGTGCCTCGAGACCTCATCGCATTTGATCTCTGTTTCTGACATCAGCAGAGCATGCCCACAACCTACAGCCCCGACCCACATGTCTTTGGGATGTGTGAGGAAGCCGGAACACCTGGAAGAGATCCATGCAGTTTCGGGGAGTGTGCACAAACTCTCAGACAGTGACGGAAATTTACCCCAATCGGTGATCACTGGCGCAGTAATGCATTGTGCTCACGTTATACTATTCTGCTACTCTGTCAGCATCCACCTTGCCAAGGTCCATAAAGTCTCTGTGTACTTCAATGAGATGACCTTTCCCTCACCCAAATTAATTGGAACTTGGGCTTGGCCAACTCTCCTCATAGACTCAGCACCTTAGAATCACTGAGTCTGCACTACATTCCCTCTAAAGCAAGTATTTCCTATTCACCTTGCTCTGGTTTTGGTCTCACTAAGGCTGTACAAAATCCAATCAGATTTCTTGTTTGAGACGTTCTGTTGCATCATGCATCATTCTTGTGGTGTCTGAATGCTCACAGAGAAAATCATAGTTACTAAACTGAGTCACAGCAACTCAAGGAAAGTGGAGTAGAAGAAGGCTGCATGGTCTACCTAATGCTCCCCACCATTCATTACTGCCATGGTTGATCGGTCCTAGGCCTTGACTCATTTTCTGCAAGAAATCTGCAAAGCCTTCGATTTCCCCAAGCTTTATCTGCCTCCACTTCAGACTTTCCAATGATTTATTCTCCACAGTGATCCAGGATAGAGAATTTCAGAGAGTCACCACACTGTAAGAAATTCTTATGCACTTCAGTTTTACATGACCACCTCCTTATCTTGTAACTAGTCCCCTTATTCAAGGCTCTTCTATAAGCTGAAATATGTTGCCTGGATTCTGATGATCTTTTATGTTTCAGTCAGCCCTTATTCTTCTAAACTCTGAAGAATATCAGATTCTTCTTCAGCTCTTCACCTCTTCCACCTTTTACCTTCCAGCTTCTCACTTCATCCCCCCTCCTCACCCACCCACATTGGCCCCTCACATAGTCTCATCTATCATTTGCCAGCTTGTACTTATTTCCTTCCCTCCACCTTCTAATTATAGCTTCTCTCTTCCTTTCTAGTCCGAAATGTCTGACTGTTTTTTTTTTCCTTTCCATAGATGCTGCCTGACCTGCATAGTTCCTCCAGCATTTACTTATTTATTTATTGAGATACAGTGTGGAATAGGTCTTTCCGGCCCTTCAAGTCACGCTGCCCAGCAACCCTCCGATTTAATCCTAGCCTAACCACAGGACAATTTACATTGACTAATTAACCTACCAACCAACAATATTCCAAGCGTAGTCTAATCGGGATTTTACTGAGCTGCAATATTATCTTGCTGCTTTTGAACTCAATTCCCCCAACTAATGAAGGCCACTGCATCATACACCTTCTTAACCACCCTAAATATATGTTTATCTGTATTCTTTATTGCATGATGCCTTGGATGCTGGACACATTAGAATACTGCAGCAGAGAATGTACTCAGGCCCAGCATGGTTTGACACCAGTTTAATGTGCTCTTCCAAGCGCAGAACTGTTTCCAGAACTTTTGCTCATACTCCAATTGCTGTATAATAAAGTTTGGTATGCTAACTGCTCCTAAACGCTAACATTTGGTGATTCATGTATAATAATGGCCAAATCCCATATTTCCTAGTCTTCCACATTTGGAAACAGATCTGCTTGTCTGTTTAATTCTACCAAGATGAGGTACTCCAGCTTTTACTCTACCGTGTTTTGTCGGTCATATTCTTGCCATCTCACTTGGCTTATCTGCATGTCTTTCCTTGTGTTCTCCTCATAGCTCATGTTCTCACTCAGATATACAACGATAATGAGTTGGCAGAAAATGTAGTTTTCCTTCAGAACAAATGGCAAGCTCGTCTGGAGGTAATGTACTCATTATACAGTGCATCACATCGCTTATCATACTACTGATACAGAGTCTTGGGACGAGCCTCAAGATAAACTGTTGTGTCTTTTCTTATTGAAGTATTCCCTATACTGATCATAAAGAGAGAGATTAGAAAAGTATAGATATTAGAACTGCTAACTTAATTTTATCTGAGATTCTGTGAAAATCATCTCATTCTCTTTCTTAAACAAATTTCCTTACTGGAGCCAAAGAGTCAGTCAGACACCTTGTATATTGGAAGAAAACTGGTAAAGAAATTCAGGCACATCCTTTTTTATAAATACAAGAGATTCAAATCTCTTGGAAATCCAGAGTAACACACACAAAATGCTGGAGGAACTCAGCAGGTCAGGCAGCGTCTATGGAAATGAATAAACAGTCCACATGTCTGGCCAAGACCCTTCTTCGGGACTGGAAAGGAGGGGGGGAAGAAGGTGGGGGGAAAGTAAGGTGTAAAAACTGGCAGATGGTAGGTGAAGTAGGTGGGTGGGGGAGGGCAAGAAGTATGGAGGCCATAGATGGAAAAAGTAAAGGTCCGAAGAAGAGAGAATCTGATAGGAGAGGGGACCATGGGGAAATGGAAGGAGGAGGGGACCCTGGGGGAGATGATAGACAGATGAGGAGAAGAGAAGAGTTAAGACAGGAGCCAGAATGGAGAATGGAAGTAGAGGGCCTGGGGAATGGAGAAAATTACATCAATTTGGGTCCATTAGCATCCATCCATCCAAATGGAACATCCATTTTATTACACATCTTAAATGTATTTCTTCTCTTTCTTCTTCTCTCACCTTCTTACCACTGGACAGAACAATGAGAGAATAGACAAAATGAGGCTTCTTTCCCTGAAGTGTCGAAAGCTGAGGGGTGATATTACAGAGGTATATGAAATCATGAAGGTGGATGTCATAACCTATTTTCCAGGGTCGGGAAATCTAAAACTAGAGGACATAGATATGAGAAAGGAAGCATTTACAGGAGGCAGAAAGGGTAAACAGAGTTGTGGGTATATGGAATGAGCTTCCTGAGGATATGGTGGGGGTGGGTACACTTATTTGACATGGATAAGAAGGGTTCAGAGGGATATGGACCAAATGCCAGCAAATAGAGCCCCTTGGAGTATAGTGGTTAGTGTGACACTTCTTCAACTCAGGATGTCAGAGGTCAGAGTTCAATTCTGAAAGGAGTAAGGAGTCTGTAAGGAGTTTGTATGTTCTCACTGTGACTGCGTGGAATTCCTCTGGGTACCATGGTTTCCTCCAACAATCCAAGACGTACTGGGTAGGTAGAAGGTTAAATTGTTGATTGTAAATTGTCCTGTGATTAGGCAGGGGTTAAATAGGTAGGTTGCTCATTGAGTTGGAAAGGCCTGCTAAATGAAAATAAATAAATAAATGAATGGGACAGGGTACCTGCCCATGTACTAAGGACTCGTGCTGACCAACTGGCTGGAGTGTTTACTGAGGTCTTTAACTTCTTGCTTTGGCAATGTGTAGTAGCCAGCTACTTCAAGCAGGCTTCAATTACACCAGCGTCTCAGAAGATCATGGTGACCTGCCTCATTGACTATCATCTAGTAGCACCTTCTGTACAGCCACAGTGTTGAAGTGTTTTGAAAAGCTGGTGATGAAACATTTCAGCTCCAGCCTGAGAGCTAACTTGGATCCACTCCAATTTGCAAACTGGAGCAACAGATGCCATCTCATTGAGTCTTCACACAACCCTAGAACATCTGGACAGCAAAGATGCATATATCAGGATGCTCTTTATTGATTACAGCTCAGAATTTAGACTATCATTCCCTCAGAACTAATCAATAAGCTCCAAGACCTTGGTCTTAATTCCTCCATGTGCAATTAGATCCTGGATTTCCTAATTTGCAGACCACACTCAGTTTAGATTGGCAAAAACATCTCCTCCATGATCTGTATCAGCACAGGTGCGCCAAAGGGCTGCGTGTTTAGCCACCAGCTCCACTTGTTGTGTGACTAAGCATGGCTCCAATACCATATTCAAGTTTGCTGATGATGCCATTGTTGTGGGCCGAATCAAAGGTGGTGATGAATCAGCATACAGGAGGGAGATTGAAAACTTGGCTGAGTGGTGTCATAACAACAACTTCTCACTCAATGTCAGCAAGACCAAGGAACTGATTATAGACTTCAAGAGAGGGAAAGCAGAGGTCCATGAGCCAGTCCTCATAGGAGGATCAGAGGTGGAGAAGATTAGCAGCTTTAAATTCCTGGGTGTTAATATTTCAGAAAACCTGTTCTGGAACCAGCATGTAAGTGGAATTGTGAAGAAAGCACAGCAGTGCCTCTAATTCCTCGGGAGTCTGTGAAGATTCAGCATGATATCTAAAGGCTTAAAAAATTTCTATAAATGTGTAGTGGAAAATGTATTCACTGGCTGTATCAAGGCCTGGACACGGAAACACCCCCATGCCCTTGAACAGAAAATCCGACAAAATGTAGTGGGTTTGGCCCAGTCCATCAAGGGTAAAGTCCTCCCAGCCATTGAACTCATCTTCATGAAACAATGTTGTAGGAAAGCAGCATCCATCATCAGAGAATCCCACCACCGAGGTCATGCTCTCTTCTCATCAGGTAGAAGGTACAAGAGCCTCAGGACTCGCACCACCAGGTTCAAGAACAGTTATTACCCTTCAACCATCAGGCTGGTGGATAAAAGGAGATACCTACACACACTAGCCCCATCATTGAGATGCTTCTACAACCAATAATCCCATTTTAAGGACTCTTTATCTCACTATCTCATGTTCTCATTATTTATTCTATTCATTTATGTTTACATTTGCACAGTTTGTTGTCTTCTGCACTGGTTGATCTTTCATTGATCCTGTTGTAGTTACTATTTTATAGATATGCTGAGTAGCCCACAGGAAAATAAATTTCATGGTTGTATATGGAGACATGTATATACTTTGATAATATATTTATTTTGAAATTTGAAGTTCAGGTCCACATTGGGCTAAAGGGCCTGTTTTTGTGCAGTATGACCCATATTTAACACAGTACGGTTAGGCTTCCCAGAACCTATTGCAGTTATACACAGCGGAGAAACATTCTGTAGCATTTGCAGAATAGTGGTCCCACACCTTGGGACCATTCATGGCATAGCACTTGATCTCTGCTGATGATCAAGAATGCCGAGATGGGATTTTACATAAAGTTAAGGCAGTTACCCTTTCCCTGTGTTTTTTGCCCATCTGTAAGGCTGTACCATAGCCACTTAGGAGAGAGTTCTTCAAGTATGACTCAATTTCCACTGTGAAGACTGCTATTTTAAGAGATGTCCTCTTTTTAACTTGTTTGGACATTCTCAATTTAACAATCCACTACTAGAGGAGAAACAAGTTTCAGGTTAGGGGCAAGTTACACAGGGATGCAATCACCCACCTACAGATTAGATAGAGGTATGGGAAGAAGCTTCATTTTTTTAATATAAAGAGGAGATGGGATATTGAAAGATTGATAAAAAGATAAATAAATTGCTAATAATTATCTTGTTTCCCCATTAAAATGTACTCTGCATTCAGTCATTTGTATCAGGTTCAATACAGTCATATTTATCTAAAAATACAATATTGTTGATTCAGTTCTTTAACTGCATGGTATCATCTGAATACATTTTAAAAAATCAACCATATTACTTTAAAGAAAGGAACATAATTTATAGTTTCGTCACAAATTTAAATGTTTATATTCTCTACTACAGTACTTCGCAAAAATCTTAGGCACGTATATATAGTTAGGGTGCCTAAGACTTTTACACAGTGCTGTATTTGTCAATGTGGAGCAGAGAGAGGGTTTGTAAATCTGACAGGTGCATAGGATGTTTGGAATGGTGAGGGTGGAGTGCTGTGGGAGGGGTATGGGACAGGTGGCAGAGAAGGGGTGTCAGGAGTAGAGGGATGGTGGGGTTGCAGATACACCGAGCCCTGAGACACTAGGCAAAGCCATTTGATTCCAAACAATTGGTTTATTGATCATTACAAAATGTCCCTCTGGTGCTTCCTGCCCCCTCTCCTCTCCCTTTCCTTTTTCCCAACCGTGATTCCCCGTAATCTGCCCTCTTCCCACTCTCAGTCCACTATAGAGACCCATATCAGACTCAGGTTTATCATCACTCACATATGTCATGAAATTTGTTTTTTTTTGTGGCAGCAGTATAGTGCAATACATAAAATTCCTACAGAATTGTGCAAAAGTCTTAGTCACCTGTGCCTAAGACTTTTAAACGATACTGTACATGTACTTTTTTACTTCCATAACATCTATATGCCTGAGTTAAGTTTTTCTTGCGCACAGAGTGGTAGGTGCATGGTACGCCCTGCCAGGGGTGGTGGTAGAGACAGATACATTAGGGACATTTAAGAGACTCTTAGATAGACACGTGGGCGATATAGAAATGGAGGGCTACGTAGGAGGAAGGGGTTAGATTGATCGAGGAGTAGGTTAAAAGTTCAGCACAAGCTTGTGGGCCGAAGGGCCTGTCCTGTACTGTAATGTTCTATGTAACGTATTTTGCTACTTCCTGATCTGAGCTGCAACCTCACTTATCTCAGAGCAAACAATCTCACTGATTCAAAGATTCAAAGTACATTTATAATCAAGGTACGTATGCAGAATGCAACCGAGATTTGTCCTCCCGTAGGCAGCCATGAATCAAAGAAAACACCAAACACCCAATGCACACAAAAAAGAAAAAATATTGTACCAGCACTAAAAACAAGTAAACAACACGTAGAATATCAGACTTCAAACCAGTAGAATTAAGCTTAGTTCAGTTCAGTGCTGCACTGCTAGACAATGGAAGCCACAGGAGCATTCTTTGCCCTGATCAAACTGATCAAAAATAGAAAAAAAAGTCACCAAAATCCAGCAGCATGTGCAATGTGAACCTTAAAGTCCCCCAAAACAAGTCCACAGCTTTGCTAATCAATCCTGGCAACGTGGAATCCGAGACTCCTGCAATTTCCTCTGACAGCAGATAGCAAGAGAAAGAGGAAGACTGGTCAAATATAGACAGATGGTTCCGAACACCCACCCATCTTCCGTTCTCATCCTTGTCAACTTCGACCTTGCTCGATGCCTCAGAAGGAGAGAAGCAATGGAATCGATCATGGGCTTGCACCCTCGAAGCCTCAATTGGAGAGAAGCATTGGAGTCAATCATGGGTTTGTGCCCTCGATGCCCTAATCAGGGAGAAGCAATGGAGCCGATCTTGGGCATGGGCTCCCTCTTCAGGCTATCAGGCCTCTAGGTCGCATACTCTTCTCCAAACTTCATTGAACTCCTTTGGAGATAGCAAAGTGCCAAAACACACCATCAAAAAGTCAACCACAGGTTCTAATCACATGCAACTTTGTAGTAGAATCTACTCAATATTGATTGCTTTTTAATTGGTGATGAGGCAAGAGATGTACTAATATGTACCTGAAACCTCAGCTGTCGAATTTAGGGGCTGTAACATAAACTGGTTACACCTATAATTTCTGGAAGGTTATTTCTTCCATTTTATGGGTTGTGTGATTAACCTGCATTAGTGAACGTGTATAGCTCATAAAGAAAATATGCTGTTTGGAAGGGAATCTTGTAATTGGAAGAATTAATTTGACAGTTCTACTCTGCATAGTTCTTTAATCTGCTTTGTCAGTTTGTTCAACATTTACTATCATTTCATGAAGAATAAATTAGAATAAAGACAAATGGAGAGGATGTTTTATATAATGGGGGAGTCTAGGGCCAGAGGGCACAGCTCAGAATAGAAAGATGTCCCTTTAGATCAGCGATGAGGAGGAATTTCTTAAGCCAGAGTGGTGAATCTGTGGAATTCATTGCCATAGATGGCTGTGGAGGCCAAGTCATTGGGTATATTTAAAGTGGAGGTTGATTGGTTCCTGATTAGTAGGGGTGTCAAAGGTTATGGGGAGAAGGCAGGCAAATGGGGTTGAGAGGGAAAATAAATCAGCTACGATGGAATGGTGGAGAGGACTCGATGGGCTGAATGGACTAATTATGCTTCTATATCTTATGGTCTATAACTATTTTGGCATCAGGCATTCATTGCAATTATTCCCTATTACGAATGTAATATTACCCAACATTTTGAATGTCACAACCTGTAACATAATGACCGTGGTCACATTGGAGTCAGGTATGTCCAACCTGATATCTAAAAAGGAGGAGCAAGAGACATGATATGAGATTTTGACCCAAAATGTCAACAACTCATTTCCCCCCAGATGTTGCTCAATCCATTGTGCTCCTCCAGCAGACATTTTGTTGCTCCCTGATATTAAAGTGACATGTATTTTCAAGGCTGAATTTGATTGAGATACTTTTTTTCCTTTCCTTGAACCCTATCCAGTTTTTGTTTATTCTTCTGACACAGTTGCATGCAATATATATGGTAGCCCTAGAACCAGTAGTTCTGAGGTAAAACAAGCTGCAAGGGCTAATTTCCATGAGATTTTTTTCCTCATTTTACTTGTCACTTTTCCACATGTCCTCCAAGAGGACCACAACCCTGTTGTGGTTTGGAAGCTTTGCGTGCCTCAACCACCTGGAGAGCTATGTTGGCTGGATGCCAGGGTTTTATCCTTTGGCTCTTGGTCGGGTCACCTTTGCCAAACAGGTCAAAGGGTAGAGACCAGACTAAGAGTGGTCCACTGGTCTTCAAGATTTGAGGATTCAGCTCAGGGCTAACAACCCTGACCGTAAAACAAAACTGTTACGGAAACAGCATTGAGGGATCCTCCTACATCTGCAGTCTCCACCCAGGACTTGCATGATTGACAGTAGTTAAAACTGAGAGGAAGCTACTGACGTGATGAAGAAAACCCTGACCATCACCAGAGATGGAGGATCTTCATTGTTGTCCTAAATACCAGCAGCATAACAGGCAGAAAAAAAATCCACGTCACTTTTCCTCAGGTAGTTTAACAGAGATATGGAATTCACTGGAGAAGCAACAACCCCTCACCCGCAACACAAATTATGTGTACGCTTGTTCAAGTTTTAATTTAGTGATCTTGAATGTTTACTTTGCCTTTCATATGGTTAAAAAGTTCAATTATATGCAAGGATGCAATAGTAAAAAACTCAAAAGCCCAACTGTTCTAATCCCTTAAGTAATGGATCAAACTGCAGTATGCAATGACAAAATGCATCTTAGTATGACAATAGTAAATGTGAGAAAATCTGCAGATACTGGAAATCTAAAGCAACACACACAAAATGCTGGAGGAACTCAGCAGGTCAGGCAGCGTGTATGGAATTAATATATAATCAACGTTTCAGGTCAAGACCTTTCATCAGGACCCAGTACTCCAGAATTTTGTGCGTGTTGCTTATTATGACGATTTTGCCAGCCTTAAAATATTACCTTGACGCTGGATGCCATTGTGGCTTAATAATTTGTCCTAAGCATTTAGTTTTAAATGTTTATTTTTACTTACAAAACGTTTTCAGAGAAAGTCAACTGTTATGACATTATGTTTTTCTCCTCCTTGTACGGTAAAAGAAATTCAGCCTTATACTTTTATCACTGCTATAACTCTATTTGACATGGAGCCAACAATTAATTCTCTCTTGCATTAAATGATGGCCGTCAGAAATTAGAGTATCTCCATAGTGTATCTCTTGGAATACACACTGGGGTTATAAACTGGATTAGATCCCACATAATATACAAGACACATTATAATCCTAGCTCCAGCAAGTCAATGATATCATCTTTCTGGAACAGGAAAATATGATGGTGTACAAACATCATGGGATGATACAAGACATTTGTTCCTTAGAACGTTTCAAGTGTTTGTTGCCCAGTCAAGGAAACCCAGGGACCAGATTCTCTCTCAAGACAACCTCTACTTTAGCCTTTTTAATTTTCATGTGTGCGAGAGGTAACTCTATAAGGATTGTCACCCTGCCATGGCAGAGAGGCTTGTGAGTTCCTGCGAGGCTGAGAGTGATGCCATTTGCAGTTTATCCATTTAGTGCTTAGCTCCTGGTAGGGTCACCCATGGTGGAATAGGCCTGTTGGATCTCTGTCTAAATTATGATCCTTAGGGTTTTTCCAGGAGTCAAAAACAGCAAGCAGTTTTAATTCCTAGATTTCTTTATTTAAGAGTACAAATAAACACATAAATATTTAAGCAAACCAAATAAAGAGCTGAGAAATGATGCTAAGAGGGGAATTAATGGTAAGAGCTGTACAGACAAAAGAACAAAGATGGCACTTCTGAATAATCTATCACTTTTATAGAAAAGATAAAGAAATTCCTTAGGTAGAGATAAATTAGTATAAAATTAAAACAATTACGTCACATGGGTAATGTGCTAATTCTTAGCCAATGAAAAATTAGAAAGCTGATAAGGTGATAAACGGTTAGTTTAGCTGCCATACTGCTTTCTGCCAGTGGGTGTGAAAAATATATGAGTTTATTAAAAAGTACAAAAAATTATTATTAAAAAAACAGTGGTTTCCAACAGGTCGAGGGAGAGGTTCCAGACAAAGAGTGAGCCTATCAAGACCTCAACAGTGGAGCTGGTGGAAGGTGATGACACATCACAACAGCAGCGAAGGTGGAGAACCCCTAATCATTTTGTATTCCATGCCACTGGATCCCCGATCGTCCTCCTCACATTAAACAAAGTAATTCTCGATAAAGGGAATCCTCTGTAACATCACGGATTAAGTCTCGTGGTGATCAGCAAGTGGCAAGGAGGGCAGGATTGTGAGATCTGAATGCCTTTCAGATGATCTTAGATTGGCCTCTACCTGAGTACCCCCCCTAGGAGAACATCATACTCCACTCCAGTGGTTACTCATCTACCAGTTCTGAGTGTTTTGCTTTCTATTAATTGGAAATGTTGTTATCAGTATTTTTATTTTCTGGTGTTTTTTTGACAGGTACAAAATCATATCCATTTCTGCTGCAGTCTGACAACCATTAATGGCTTCAAAGCAGAAACTCTTCTGCTAAACCCAGACATACCCTACAAGTGGCAAAAGTGTTAAACATCCCAAAATATGAAAAGAAAGTTTAGTTCTGGTCTGTGATCAAAATATATCTATAAAAACTGATGGAAAATGTTCATAAACATGTGAAATTCTGTACATGCTGGAAATCCAAACCAACACACACGAAATGCTGGAGGAACTCAGCAGGCCAGGCAACACTTATGGAAATGCATAAATAGTCGACGTTTCGGGCTGAAACCCTTCTTCAGCACTGAAAAGGAAGGGGGAAGACGCCAGAACAAAAAGGTGGTGGGGAGGGGAAGAAGGACAAGCTAGAAGGTGATGGGTGAAGCCTGGTGCATAGGAAAGGTAAAAGGCCAGGAGAGGAAGGAACAATAGGAGAGGAGAGTGAACTATAGGAGAAGGGGAAGAAGGAGGGGATTGGGGGAGGTGATAGGCAGGTAAGAAGAGCTACATTTGTCTTATTTGGAAAACTATCATAAATATTATCTATTCTGACATTATAATGTTTCTTAAACATGGAACATGCTTATTTTGTAGTATCTATATTCATGTTCAGATTTCAATCCTATTTCACATGTGAGACATTCGGATTGCCCGTTTCTCAAATAGCGTAGGAGTTTCACAGAGGATCTCAACATATAAACAGTAAGCTGTCTTGCAAGTAAACACCACCCCTTTGGATATATTCTTGCATATTCTGAAGACATTATAAATAAATGTTGATCGGCTTGTTGAAGTTGATTGTTGATTCTCATTTGACAATTTAGGTGGATTAGTAGCAGCAAGTCTTTTTTGCAATATATCGCTGGGAACCCCTTGGATGAAATCTCATTTGTCAAAAGCCTCTGAGCCGATATAAGAACAATATGCCTCAGTGGCAAGGGACACAGCATTTGTCTGTCAAGGAACTACTGCAGTTGCAAAATTTAAAATCAAGGAGCGGCCCACACGGTCAACCCCACTGATTGTGTTGAAGTACAAATAACTGTTCTCCAGAACAATTTGAATGGATGCAAATGTTCTTTAAGGAAAAATGTAATATTGCTTCTTCACTGTCAAAAGCATGGAGGAATGCTAGAAAAATGTTGTGGATAATAAGAGATGAATGAGAACAGAGGAAATGGAATAAAACAATGTGCAAGCTCAGAGATACAGAAGAGTGCAATTGCTGGAATGTGAAAAAGTAGTAAAAAAAATTGCAAATACTCAGTGGGTCAAGGAGTGTCCCTTGAGGGATGGAAAAAAAACACTAAATGTCATCTTGCTGACCTCTCATCAAAATTGACCAGTTATTTCAGATTTGCAGCTACTGAAGTTCTTTTGCTTTTAAATCGTAGTTCACGGGTTCATGTTTTACTACTGAATGTACTAAAGATGAGTGGTGCCTAATCTATCACCATTCAAATAGTAATCTGTCTTTCTATTTGGAGGACCAAAGAGATGGGCCTCACATTTATCTACATCAAATTGCATCTGCCATCAATTTTACATTTTGTCCAAACCCAATTGGAGCTTCTTTGCATCTTACTGCTAGTCCCAGTCCATACTCCCAGGCACTGCTGTTATCTGCAGACTTAGAGATACTGTGTTAACAGAACCACACACAAAATGGTGGAGGAACTCAGCAGGTCAGGCAGCATCTATGGAGAGGAATAATGTGGACAATGAGTGGTTAGCGCGACGCTATTACAGCTCTAAGTTCATTAGGTAGGTACATTTACTGTCGGAGAAATATATACAATAGACATCCTGAAGTTCTTCTTTTCACAGACATCCACGAATATGGAGGAGTACCCCAAGGAATGAAAGACAGTTAAAACATTAGAACCCCAAAGCCCCCCCCCCAACTCCCCCCTCCCACGCACAAGCAGCAGCAAGGCAACAAACCCCCACCCCCACCAGCAAAAACGCATCAGCACCCTCCACCAAGCACCCAAGCATGCAGTGATGCATCAATAAAAATACAGACTTGCAAAGAGTAGAACTGCACGTGCATATAACGAGAGCTGTATAACTCATCTCCTTCTACCTTAGGCCACGAACTTATCAATCACCCCTGCTGTGGATCACTTCTACAAAGGGATCCGTATGCTCCATGACCGCTGGACTAAAGGTAGGAGGGGACTATGTTGAAAAATAAATGTGCTATTTTTTTAAAATTGACTCCTTCTACCTTAGGCCATGAACTTATCAATCACCCCTCGTAGGTCATACCCTCTTCATGTTACTAGCATGGGGTTCTGGAACCAAAAGGTCTTTTAGGAACAGCTTCTTCCCCTCCACTATCAGATTTCTGAATAGTCTATGAACACTACCACTACAGTCTCTGGAAAATAAAACCAAAGACCTCAGAACAAGATTGCTGTCCTAGAGAGAAATCAGGAACTGCTGTGCACTTGGCTTCATGGAAACATGGTTTACCCTGGTAGTTTTGGATGCAGCGCTGCAGTTTGGTGGCTTCATCATTCTCCTCAAACATAGGACAGCTCAGTCTTTTAAAGGCAGAGGAGATGGAGTATGCTTTATGATTATCTCATTGTGGTGCTCAAGCGTGACAGTTGTGTCTCAGACCTGCCCATCTAACCTGAAACATCTAGCGGTTAAATGCTGTCCATATTATCTGCTGGGGGAGTTTTCTGCCATCACCCTGGTAGTGGTGTACATTCTACCTCAGGCCAACATGAGGCAGGCTCTGGAGGAGCTGAGAAGCATAATCAGCAATCACAGAACTGTTCACCCTAATGCCTTCCCTCTCATTGCAGGAAATTTCAACTGGGCCAAGTCTTGGAACAGCTACCACAAACATATCACCTGGATTTCTGAATGGACAATGAACCCATGAACACTTCCTCAATATTTTTCCCTCTCTTTTTGCACTACTTATTTTTATATATACTTATTATAATTTATAAATTTAATACAATGTATTGCAATGTGGTGCTGCAGCAAAACAATAAATTTCATGACATGCTTCAGTGATATTAAACCTGAATCTGATTATTCTTATTCCACTCCTTTGCACCATTTATTTTGTAGTTTCTAATAACTTTCATGTATTGCAATATACTTCGTCACAAAACAACAAATGTCATGACATTTTCTTCTTCTTCGGTTATCCATCGAAATCCGATAACAACGTCCACTCATTTAATGGTGAGATCTTTGATGACAATCAATGATATTAAACCCGAATCTGATTATTCTTATTCCACTCCTTTGCACTATTTATTTTGTAGTTTCTATAACTTTTATGTGTTGCAATATACTGTGTCACAAAACAACAAATGTCATGACATATATCAGTGATAATAAACCTAGTTCTGATTCTCAAGCAAAAGTAGATCACTTGGCCCCCTGACCCTACTCCACCATTTAATGAGGTTGTGACCAAGATAAACGTTACCTCAGCTCTGAATTCCCGTCTACCTGCAGGAACCTCTTGCACCTTTGGTTATCAGTTGTCCAGTTCTGTCTAATCGGGCTGTTTGGAAGAAAAACGTTGGCTGTTTGGCTAGAGGGTTAAAAAGGAATTAGTTTGGCAAAATACAAATCAGTTTTCAGCCATGACGGGTTGTGAATAAAGCATTAATATAAGGTTGAATGTCAGAATTAAGACTCAGCAAAAAAAGAGCAACCTGTAGCTAATGAATAAGACTGAGGAATACCCAAGCAGATTTAATGGCTGAAGGAGAGACGGCACTAGATTAGAATGGTGCCTTAAGGAAAGGGAATAGTGAGATATAACAAAATGACAGCCACAAGTGATTAGTGAGGACGAAAGTTCCTTGTTAATGAGATAGGTCAGAGGAGGATAGTCAGATTGGTTTAAACTGACAGCAAGATGACAGTAACTCCAACAACCACAGGTTACAACCCTGAATGAACAACACCTCGACCATTGAAGTGGATGGGCTGCAGCAGCAGGAGATCACAAACATACACTCATTCATCGTTTTATTAGGTACAGGAGGTGGATAACATACCACTGAGTGCACGTTACTGTTTTTATGCAATTCCAGTTAATCTCCCGAAATAAAACAGATTAAGACTTCCAATTATCCAGATCTCATGGAACTAGATTCCACGATAATCAAATCTCTCCATTCCCCAAATATCCCTGAAATCTTTCCTCAATCAGTAACGGTACCCCATCCCAGCAGTACTGTACATAAACCTTAGAGCCATACAGTTTCTTGGAGAATATCATGATTTTATAGTGAAGTCATGAACTTATCTCCTACAAGAATACATAGTGGTCACTGAGCACCAAAATATTTTCAGCAATCCACACAGATTATTACTGAGGATTTATTTTCTGAGTATTTAACACCAAAACGAATAGTATACACGAGTGTATGTTTTAAAACTCCCTAATAATTGTCACCCCACTTAGTTTCTTGTCATTCGAAGGACATTCAAGATTTTTATTTTTAGTAAACTGTGTTCACTGATATCCTGGCTCATAGTGAACTCTGTGTGCAGTGGATGTCTGGTTTAGAATTTACAAAATTGACAAGTGGGTCATCAGGAAAGTGACACTGCAGCTTACTATGGTAATACAAATGCGGAAAAATTCACCAATTACGGACGAGTAATGAAGGTCTGCACGAAGGATTGGTCTCTCGACAGGTGCCAATTAGGCAGTATGCTGCTTCCAAATTAGCTCCATGGTGGAGAAAATCCTTCCCATTTACTGTCAAAAAGCATATGGCTTAGAGAAAGCTGTCTTTACAGCCTCTGAAATGACCTCATAGTGAGAATCAGGCACATTGAAAGATTAACCACCTGTGGAGAACAGATCATTTTATTTTATTCCTGAGGTCACCGGCTTGTCTTAGGATGACTCCTCCACAGGCTGCTTCAGCAAGCTATTAACTAGTACTTGGTGACTGTGAAAGTTAAATTGCTTGTAAAGAAACAATTAAAAGACAATTATCACTCAGAACTGCATTGAATGCAGCCTCTAACAGCTTGTCAGCCTGGCAAGGTTCCAGACAAAATATTAGAATCTACATTAGTATTCCATGCTCAAGATATCGCTTATTAGCAATTAGGATTAAAGGACATACCACAATAATGGAACAACTAGGAAGCAAAATTATTCAGGTCTGATTAAGGCATTATTTTTCTTAGCAACTAGCAACAAAAGGTCTGAATATTTCATGACCGTTTTCCAACTTCATCAGTCTATGAGGGAGAAGTGGGAATCTGCTTTAGTTTCCACGAGTCTCATTAGAAAAAAAACGAGACTTATTGTCACAGTTGTCCAGAAACTGGGAAGCATGATGCCATGCTTTTCGTTGCTATGTAATTCAATTCGGTTTAAAACAAACAAAGGAATATAGAAAGCTTGTGCTGCAAGAAGTCCATTGAATTTCACTCTGTGTCCCCCCGATGTCAGACTGGAATTTTTCTCTACGCATGTCAATATAGGTATAAATGTGTTGCCTGCTTCAGTGGCATTTAAAGGGGACCTGACTGAATCCATCTCTGGCAACTTTCGTCAGCTAAATCTCCTTGGAGGGAGGGAAAAAACACAGAGATGGTGGTAATGTGAAATAAAAAACAGAAAACACTGGGAAATTTTAACAGCGCAGGTAGTATCAGTGGAAAGAAATACAAAAGCATTTTACAGATTAGGCTTTGCTGAGGTCAATTTTTTTTTGCCAGGGCATAGGTATTTAAAACCAGTGATAATAGATTTAATGTGAAAGGGGAAAGATTTTTTAAAGAGGATCTGAAGGGCAATTTTTCACACAGGGGATGGAGGATATGTGGAATGAGTTGCTAGAGGAAGTGGTATTAAATAATGTTAAAAGGACATTTGGACAGGTGTTATGTGCCAAACACAGGCAAATGGGACTAGCTTGGCAACTTGGTTGGCATAGACAATTCCAAAGAGACTGCTTCTATGGTATGTACCTCAATGACTTCATAACTAAGTAGTTGGTAACTGCAACCATTACACCATCCTGACTTGCCCTATCATATACAGTCTCTTTGTTTAACACATCCCTCCCCCAACTTCTCTTCTACGTAAACTAACCTGTGCCCCATTACTTTCCCAGTTCTGACCAAGGGTCGCAACCCTGTAAGGTTGACTGTTTCTCGTTCCACAGATGCTACTTATCCTGGTGAGTTTTTCCAGCATTTTCTGTTTTTATATACTTCCTTGTGCTTGCCACAACATTGTCTCTGAGTGCACAGAGCACACAGCTCCCTCCTCCTACTGCCAGCCTAGTGATCCTTGCACCAACCCCCTGACTAATCTCTCGCCACTGATAATCTTTCCACACCCTGCCTGCAGGTTGTAATCGTAACTTTTAACACAAGAGAATCTGCAGATGCTGGAAATCCAAAGCAACACATATAAAATGCTGGAGGAACTCAGCAGGTCAGGCAGCATCTGTGGAGAGGAATACACAGTCGATGTTTCAGGCTGAGACCTTTCATCAGGATTGGAAAGGAAGGGGGAAGAAACCAGAATAAGAAGTGGGGGAGGAGAAGGAGTACAAGTTGGCAAGTGATAGGTGAAACCAGGTGAGGGGGTAAGGTAGGTGGGTGGGGGAGGAGGTATGAAGTCAGAAGCTTCAAAAGTTCAACATAAATTTGTTATTGAAGTACATATCTGTCACCATACACTACTCAGAGATACATTTCCTTGCAGGCCTTCACAGTAGAACAAAGAAATACAAATACAATAAAAAACTGCACACAAAGACTGACAGACAAAGACTGATTGACAATGCACAAAAGAAGACAAACTGTGCGAACACTACTACTGCTAATAATAATAATAATAAATAACACTGAGAACATTAATTGTAGCGCCCTTGGAAATGAGTCCATAGGTTGTGGAATCAGTTTAGAGTTCTGGTGCTTTAATTTGATTGTAGCATTATTAGTTGTGCTGCATATTGAGATTTTATTTCGGAAAGTTACTCTTCATAATTTTTCTGTAATATCATCTCTTCGTGTTTCACAATTCTGACTAAACCGAATACTAGGAAAAAAGCATATAGCAAAATACATTCTAAAATAAAAAATGGAGTGATGTTCTGATCTTCAAAGAACAAGAGGTTCAATTCTGAAGACAATTTTGAACAGTCTTCTATTTTAGTCACAGTCCAGCTGACTGATGGCTAGATAGAAGCAATCAGGCACCACAATTACTTATTTCACAAAAATCAATGCTGCCGTGAAAATACATAGCCAGCTCCTTTTTGACAACGAAGTGGCTAATGGAGAACAAAATCTTATTGAAGTGGACTGATTGTTGTACAGTACTTGTATTCCAGTGCCTGTTTCTTCACAATGCTGAATACACACACGTAACCGTAACTCAAGTCTGTACATGAACTGGACATGTTGTAGACTGGTGACAGTACCATGCAAGCAATATTTCAGTTTCCTCCAATCTTATTATCTGTGGAACACTTTATGCAATCTTTCTCCTTACTGGGAAATCATGGTATGTTTAATGTCACACTTTAAAGAACTGAATTCACCACACATGCCAATGACCATAGAACATACTGTAGGAACAGAATTAGGCTACTCAGCCCATCAAATCTGCTCTGCTATTCCATCATGGCTGGTTTAGTATTCCATCTCAACCCCATTCTACTGCCTTCTCCAAGTCACACACTCAATGACTTGGCCTTCATAAGCATCTGTGTCAATGAATTCCACATATTTACCACCCACAGGCTAAAGAAATTCAACTCGACTTTGTTCAAAAGGGACGCCCTATAATTCAAAGGCTCCGTCCTCTGGTCCTAGACTCTCCCACCACTGGAAACATCCTCCCCACATCCATTCTCCCCATTCCTTTCAGTATTTGATAGGGTTTCCCTGAAATATCCTCTCATCCTTCTGAACTCCTGTGAGTACAGGTTACCAGAGCCATCAAACGCTTCTCGTGTGTTAACCCTTTCGTCCCTAGGATCATTCTTATGTACCTCCTCTGTACCCTTGCCAATGCCAGTACATCCTTCCTTAGATGTAGGGTCCAAAATTGTTCACAGTACTTTTGATCAATGCCTTCTAAAGCTTCAGCACTGCATCCTTGCTTTTATATTCTAGTCGTCACAAAAATGAATTCTAACGTTGCAATTACTTTCCTTATTACTAACTCAACCTGCAAGTTAATTTTTAGGGAATTCTATACTAGGGCTCCCAAGTCTCCTTGCATCTCCAATTCTGAACTCTCTCCCCAATTAGAAAATAGTCTATGCCTTTATTCCTTCTACCAAAGTGCATGACCATAAACTTCCCAAAACTGTATTGCATCTGTCACTACTTTGCCTATTCTCCCAACCTATCCAAGTCCTTCTGCAGACTCGTGCTTCATCAGTACCATCTCCCCCACTACAACACTTTGCATTATTCACAAACATGGCCACAAAGCTATTAATTAATATATAACAGGAAAAGTAACAGATCTAACACTAACTCCCTGGGAGACACCACCAGTCACTGGCAACCGACCAGAAAATACCCCTTTTATTCCTACTCTTTCCCTTCAGCCAATCTTCTATCCTTTGTTGTAATACCATGGGATTCTATCTTGTTTAGTAGCCTCATGTCCAGCACCTTGTCAAAGGTCTTCTGAAAATCCAAGTAAACAAAATTCACTAACTCTCCTTTGTCTATCCTGCCTTTTACTTCATCAAAAAATTCCACCAGACTTGTCAGGCAAGGTTTCCCCTTAAATCCATACTGACTTCGGCTTGCTTTATTAGGTGTTTGCAAGTAATAGTCTCTAAAATCTTACCAATCACTGAAGTCAGGCTAACCAGCTTTTTCCTGCTTTTTGTATTCTGTCCTTCCTTAAAGAGTGGAGAGAGTGGCATTAGCAATTTCAGTTCTCCGGAATCATTTGTGATTCTAGTGATTGTTGAAAGATCACACCCTATGCCTCCACAATCCTTCAACTACCAAAAATAACATGGCTTCAAACAAGACAAAAAGTCAAATAAATCACAAACCGTTGATCTGAAGTATCATTCCAGCATGTTGCCTAAATATTTGAGTGGGAATGAATTAAAATTTCATACCCATTATTTTTGCAACAGTCAGACTGTTGATGTGTGGGGAGCCACATTTGATGAGAACATTGGCCAAGGACTAGTAAGGAGTGCATGAGGTCTTATGTTTGGAGGGTGTGCAATGGAGATACGTCTCTACCAAAGGAGGTACAAGGTGCCCCTGCCCTCCACTCTCCCACAGGTCACCCTTGGGCAAGGTGTAGCACTTGCTTATTCCCCCCGAATAGGGTCAGGTGGAGAGCAGGTAGTGGGTGGTGGTTTGAGCTGCTGGTGCAGATGACAAGGCCTAGTTATGTGACCAGTGATGCCAGGCAGACAGTCTCTGTACATTGATAATGGCTGGGGTCACCCATCTCGTAAAGCCACTTCCCAGAAAAAGCCACTTCTGTAGAAAAATTTGCCAAGAACCATCATGGTCATGAGTAGACCATGATCGCCCATGTCACATGACACGGCATGTAATGATGATGACGATGAGATCCCAAGTATTTTATAGAAAGGCTTTTCAATAAAAATAAAGAACATATTTTATGACCAATCATTTCACCATCCATTGCAAGTTTAGTTGAAGATAAATACTGTTTTTAATTATGTAGTTTGTAGTTATGTTTTTCATTTTATTTGATCATTCTATCCTACTAGGTTATTTAACTCTTGAGATGTTATTTAATTATAGGAAAATGGTAATGCAAAATGAGTCATCCAGTGCATTGTCTTGCAGCTAATGCAGTTCACTAAGGCGAGGGAAAGATGGAATAATGCTTCTGTTGTAAGAGCTTGGGCAGAAATGCGATAAAGACATTCAATTGACTCAATCTACTTCGACCAGCCCGTGATTGTCAAAGTCTCATCATCAGTGATCAGCCGTGGAAATGTTCTGTAAAAGTAATCTCTTCACTTAAGTTCATTAAACAAAACCCCAGATGGTGAATGGTCACCGTAATATCCCCTTTTATCCAGCAGCTCTTTTCTCTCACAGACGCTTCTCCTTCAACCCTCATGCACCGCAGGAGTCATTGTTTCTTGTGGTTTGTTTGATCAACCCAATCTACAACCATCTGTTAGCCTCTGATCCCATCCCCTCCATATAATTATCTGGCTTCTTCTTAAAAGAGAAAGCTGATTGACTCAATCTGAACTGATTGTTTTAGGAGTCTGTTCCACTACTTCTTCCAGCAAAAGGCAAAATTATTTCTTCCCATCTCCTTTCTTACATGAAGCTTTTCAACTGAACAAAAAAGTTCTACTTCCCAGGATATGTTCTCTTGCCATGCCTTCTTTTTTGAATGAAGACATCATCAGTTTTATACGTTTTTTCTTTGATGTAGAGCTTTTGCAAAATCATCTTCATTAACAGGTCCAGAAACTTGCCCATAAGAGGTTTTTTGTTGCTATTTGCCCCTGATCCTTGCATCCCTGTGAATCTATCTGTTTCAAGGTTATTTTTGTTTAAGTCATCATGTAACACATCACAATCCTAACCAACATTGTATGCTCCCCATCTACACAGTACAGATAAATCCTTGGGGTTACTTTTAGGACTTGCTGCTCTTTGGCCGGTGCTGCATTAAGCACACAGCACAGTATATTCCTTTAACTTGGGTTTAAAAGATTTTGAAAAATATTAGCTTTATTTATCAGATGTACATCGAAACATTAAAACATACAGTGAAATGTGTAATTTGCATCAAGCACTAACACAGTCTGGGGATGAGCTGGGGGCAGCCCATAAGTGTTTTCATGCTTTCAGCGGCAACGTAGCATGCCTGCAATTTGCTGACCTTAACCATATGTCTTTGGAATGCGGGAGGAAACCAGAGCACCCAGAGGAGACTGATGTGGTCACGGGGAGAATGTACAATCTCCTTACAGATGGCAGCGGGAATTAAACCAGGGTTGTCGCTGGCACTATAAAGCATTATGTTAACCACTATGTTACCATGCTGCCCACACGGTAAACCACAAGGTTTAAGCTGACCCTTCCTCTATCTGTCCCAAGTGGACAGCTTTTCTGACTGACCGATTACAAATCTTTCTGCATTGCTTTCAAGTTATGTTCTCTTCACTTAAGTTATTCACTTTGGTTTTCTTCCTCTTGTCATTCACCAAGTTGATCTCCACAGCCCAAAGGCTCCATCTCTCTGTGTTCATCTGCAAGGCCTGAAATAGCACAATGCAAACTTGAAAAGCCAAAGTCAAGCATGTTGCATCTCTAATGTTGGCATACTTGATAGTAGCTTGCTAAATATGTTCTTGGACAACTTTTTGGAGGAATACCACACTTTTCAAGATGAAAATAACAACCTAATCTGGAATTGCTTAGCACTGCTGTAAATAATGACTTAATTAGAGCATTAAAAATAGGGTAGAACATAGACCAGTACAGCATAGGAACAGATTCTTCAGCCCACAGTGATGAGTTGAACCAATTAAATTAGCAATTAGTAATTAAAACTAATCCCTTCTGCCTACACAATGTCCATATCCTTCCATTTCCTCACACTCATTTACTTATCTAAACATCTCTTAAAAGTCTCTAATGTTTCTGCCTCTACCACCACTCTAGGCAGCGCATTCCAGCCATCCACTACTCTGAAAAAGAAACTTTCCCCTCACATCTTCTATGAAGTTACGCTCTCTCACCTTAAATGCATGCCTACTGGTATTGAGACATTTTAACCCTGGGGAAAAAATACAGTCTGTCTATCCTATCTATTCCTCTCACAATCTTATAAACCTCTATCAGATCTCCCCTCATCCTCTGCCACTCCAGAGAACACAACCCAAGTTTGTCCACACTCTTGGTACAGCCCATGCCCTCTAATCCAGGCAGCATCCTGGTAAACCTCTTCTGCACACTCTCCAAAGCCTTGACATCCTTCCTATAATGGGGTGACCAGAACTGTATGCCAAACGCCGGATGCAGCCTAACTGAAGTTGTCCAAAGCTGTAACATAACTTCCTGACCTCTCTTTTCTAAGTCTCTTTTTTGTCCCAAAATCTTTGTTAAAACTAAAAAAGCAGATATACGTACAGAAATGTGTAAAAGTCATAGGCACATATATATAGTTAAAAGGTATAAGACTTCTGCACAGTACTGTATTTGTTAACGTGGAGCAGAGAGCGAGTTTGTAAACTTAGCGGGAGCAAAGGATGTTGGAAATGGTGAGGGTGGAGTGCTGTGGGAGGGGTGTGGGACAGGTGGCAGCGAAGCAGTGCCATGATCTGGGTGGTGGCACAAGTGTAGACCCACCCAACCCTGAGACACCAGGCAAGGTCATTTGATTTCAAACAACTGGTTTATTGATCATTACACAATGTCCCTCTGGTGCTTCCTGCTCCCTCCCTTCTCCCTTCCCTTTTCCCCAATCATGATCCCCTCCTCCCTGTCTCCTTGCTACTCTCAGTCCACAATAGAGACCCATATCAGAATCAGGTTTATCATCACTCACATATGTCATGAATTTTGTTTTTTGTGGCACCAGCACAGTGCAATAGTTAACATTGCTACAGTGCTGTGCAAAAGTCTTAGGCATCCTCGCTATGTACAGTATATGCGCCTCAGGCTTTAACACAGTATTGTATAATGTTGTTGAATTTACACTTCTCATGTTAAAGGGGGACCAGAATTGTAAACGAATATGCAGTTGAAGTTTCAGGCCGACGCCCTTCTTCAGGACTCGGCCCAAAACGCTGATAGTTTATTCATTTCCATAGATGCTACCTGACCGACTGAATGCCTCCAGCATTTTGTATGTCTTGCTTTGGATTCCTTGCATCTGCAGAATTTCTTGTGTCCAGAATTGTAAAGCTCGATTTAAGTTCTTGAGTGTCAACACTGCCACTCTGATTATAAAATACAAATCACAAGATAGCAGTTGTGAACCAAGACACAGCGCTGAGTTCCAGCGTATCACCACTACGCTTCATGAACAAATGGTTCAGGCACATGTCAATGACAGGAAGTAAAAGAGCACTGCCAACATTCTGCACTGATGGTGCCATCTGACAAGTTAAAAAAAACAATCTTTCCAACCTCTCTCCTTTACTTTAAATATTATTATTAACAGTGAAAACAAACCTGTAAAAGCAGATTATGTGTTGTTGAATCTGCATGTTAAATGAGGCAAAAATTGTAAAGCTGAGCTTTTTCACTGTATCATATAGACATTTTATATTGAAATGTATACGTTTGCTAGTTTGTACATTAACCTAAATAAGATGATTGCCTGGAATTAAATGATATAATGATTTTTTTAAAGCATTAGTTTGAAATAATTACAGCACTTCAAATAAGAGATCTATTAGGTCTAGCCCTTTTTTCTCTGCAGATTGCGGTGCACCCTTCTGAAGTATCTAGAGCAAAACATATTTGAACCATTCAGGTTTGACTTGTGCCTTGAAGGTGCAAGGCCTTTGATGTGGTTTGCCTTTTATCTTTCCATTCTTTTGTCAACCAGATGTAGTGCTATTTGCTGAGGGATGATTTGTAATATTTATAATTTGATGTTTAACATTATGTGACGGAGAATATTGAAAACATCACAAGTAACAATATATTTGATAAAATATCCTAACTATTACATTAGCTGTATTGGTTTGAAAATAGTTTAAAATTATGTCAAAGAAATATACAGTAGATCATTATGTATTGAACAAATAGCTCATTTTAAAAAACAATAATCCAGGTTTATGTTGAATAGAACTTTTTTTCCTCTTAACCTCGAGCCCTTGATAATTGATTGAGTAAGGATGCTTTATCCATCTTTTGACTTTACTCATAGGTGTAACAAAATTATTCACTTGTCTTGGATGTGTGGACTTCAGCTTTCTCAAGAAAAAAAATCGTACTGTAAACATTCAACAGTATCTGTGGTGAAGGGCATGTTGAAAACCCTTCATCAGAATTCAGGTCTTCAAAGAAGAACGCAGCACCAATATCAAAGAACCCCCAAATCCAGGCCATGCTCTCTTCTCACAACTGCCATCAAGCCTTAGGTAGCACACCACCAGGTTTGGGAACATCTATTACCCTTCAACCATCAGGCCCCTGATCAGGTGTGAATAACTTCACTCATCTCAACTCTAAGAGTGCACAACCTACAGACTCACTTTCAAGGACTCAACAATTCATGTTGTCAGTGTTAGTTTTTTTTTATTTGTACAATTTGTCTTCTTTTGCATATTTGGTTGTTTGTCAGTCTTTTCCTGTAAATGCCTGCAAGAAAATGAATCTCAGGGGTGTAAATGGTGACATGTATGCACTTTGATAATAAATCTACTTTGACTTTTGAAATATTAGCTTTTTTCTCTTTGTATAGGTGCTGCTTGACTTCCTGCATCTGTAGTTTTTTAAAAATTTTCATTGCAGTTATCTCAGTTCTTCTCATGATCTCTGCCTTAGAGCCAAAAAAAAATTGTCTTTCAGTATTTTCACTGTTGTAGAAAATCAATTTTGCACTGGCATAGATGCTCCATCAACAGATGAAAAGTCTCCATGAAATTAAACTCAATCCATGCTTAACAACGTGTACATTTAGTGAACAGCTAATTGTACCCCAGCAAATGGTAAACAAAGTGTTATTCAGCAGCTTTAACTCAAAAAAACCTCTTGGGATTTCTTCCAAAAGCTGAGAAAATATCTTCAATTCCTCATTTCTAGGAAATGGCACCCTGAGAGGATAGCAAAGTGCATCCAGATGACTTAGTAATAGTTGTACAATTTAGTAATGAATTTTTCTTTAGATTATAAAATGGCCATTCATCTTACAGAGAGGATGTTTAGCAGAGTAGCAACAGAAAGGGTGGAAGGCTGTTCACTTACTGAGAAATCAGTGAATTGTTTGATACTTGTTTGACATTTCTCAGTTCAATCCTTTATGATTCATTTATACCACAGCATTGTATCATTTATTAACTTGAATAGCTGAGTTTTTAATAAAGTTTGACACCATAGGAAAAACACTAGAACTAGATAAAAAAATTATCCTAAATATTTACAACATGTCTGTCAGATTTCCAGAGTACATTTTGTTCCACCAAACAGTATAGGCATATTATGTTGGTGCCAGAATGTGTAGCGACACTTAAGGGCTTCCCCCAGCACATCCACTGATTGTGTTGGTTGTTAACACAAACTATGCATTTCAGTGTACATTTCGATGCACACGTGATAAATGAATGAATCTGAATCTGAATCTAATACCTGTAACCTTTTGGTTTGTCTGAACTCTCTTTAAAATTTATTTATTGTTTAATTATTGAGATACAGAGTGGACTAGGCCCTTTCAGCTATTCCAGCAAAACTAACCTAATCACGGGACAATTTACAATGACCAAATAAACTTCCAATCAGTACATCTTTGGACTATGGGAGGAAACTACAGTATCCGGAGGAAACCCACGCGGTCACGAGGAGTACATACAAGCTCCTTACAGGCAGCTGCGGGAATTGAACCCAGGTCACTGGTACTGTAAAGCATTGTGCTAACCACTATGCTACCATGCTGCCCGGCTTCGGTTTCTCATTGCTCGCGGCAATCTTATAGAATCATTTTTTTAAAATCATCATTTCATGCTAAGATAAAGCAGATTTCTTTTACAACTACATTTCTGTGTAACAAAGGAAAAATGAAGAAGATGTTTCAAATGTTGTTCTGCAAAAATAGAACAGTTTTAAGAAATTCTTTTTTCCAGAATTTTGAAGATGACCAAATTTGATGCTCTTACGTTTTCTTGAGTAATGCTCCACAATTCCCCTTTGCCAGATTGGGCTTGAGATAATTTTGCAGCTCTGTAAAATTCCGGTTAGACTACACTCGGAATACTGTGTAGAGTTCTGGTTGCCTCATTACAGGAAGCATTAGGAAGCTTTATAGAGGGTACCAAGGAGATTTACCGGGATTCTGCCAGGATTAGACCGCATGTCTTATGACAAAAAGTTGAGCGAGCTAGGACTTCTCTCTTTGGAGCAAAGGTGAATGAGACGTGACTTGAATGGACTGTTTAGGGCATAGATAGAGTGGACAGCCAGTGCCTTTTTCCCAGGGCACAATGACTAATGTGAGGGGGCATATTTTAAGGTGATTGGAGGAAAGTATAGGGAGGAAAGGATTAGATTGACGTTGGAGTGGGTTAAGAGATCAGCACAATATCATGGGCCAAAGGGCCTGTACTGTGCTGTATTGTCCTATGTTCAACAATATTTAACAAAGGATTTGTAAATCCTGAATGAAAATTATTTTCTCTCAAGCGACCCCAAAAGACTTTTCCCATTGGATTATCAGTTCATACAGCCATAGAACCATAGAAACTACAGCACAGAAACAGGCCTTTTGGCCCTTCTTGGCTGTGCCGAACCATTTTCTGCCTAGTCCCACTGACCTGCACACGGACCATATCCCTCCATACACCTCCCATCCATGTATCTGTCCAATTTATTCTTAAATGTTAAAAAAGAACCCGCATTTACCACCTCGTCTGGCAGCTCATTCCATACTCCCACCACTCTCTGTGTGAAGAAGCCCCCCCCTAATGTTCCCTTTAAACTTTTCCCCCCTCACCCTTAACCCATGTCTTCTGGTTTTTTTCTCCCCTTGCCTCAGTGGAAAAAGCCTGCTTGCATTCATTCTATCTATACCCATCATAATTTTATATACCTCTATCAAATCTCCCCTCATTCTTCTACGCTCCAGGGAATAAAATCCTAACCTATTCAACCTTTCCCTGTAACTGAGTTTCTCAAGTCCCGGCAACATCCTTGTAAACCTTCTCTGCACTCTTTCAACCTTATTTATATCCTTCCTGTAATTTGGTGACCAAAACTGAACACAATACTCCAGATTTGGCCTCACCAATGCCTTATACAACCTCATCATAACATTCCAGCTCTTATACTCAGTACTTCGATTAATAAAGGCCAATGTACCAAAAGCTCTCTTTACGACCCTACCTACCTGTGATGCCACTTTTAGGGAATTTTGTATCTGTATTCCCAGATCCCTCTGTTCCACTGCACTCCTCAGTGCCTTACCATTAACCCTGTATGTTCTACCTTGGTTTGTCCTTTCAACGTGCAATACCTCACACACTTGAAACTATAGTGATACTAATTCCTTTGCATTGTCATGTTAATTCATTGTATAACATGGGATTATGCATTTTTCTAGCACAGTGAAATGGTACAGTACTCAACTGGGTTTATTGTGCAAATGTGACTCAACTTGCATGAAAATCATGCAATGGCCTTTATAAATGTACATGATTTTCACTCCTACCTCAAGGAGTATGATTGCAATCTCTAGCGATGAAGGATGGTTGAGCAAAATTATTATTAATGATCCAGTTAAGAATTTTTAATTTTGATGCTATATTTAGTACAATTAGGCTTCAAGACAGTCAATCTGAATGATAGCAGAATGGTTCAGCTCTATTACTTCCCACACCTGAAGCAATGTCAGCTTTGCTCAGCTACCATCAGGCAGGAGGTCCCACAACACCAGGTTCAAGAATAGCTACTTCCCATTATCCATTTGGATCCTGAGTCAACCGGCAAGATCCTAATCACTGCAGTTCAGAATCAGGATCAGGTTTAATATCACTGGCATAGGTCTTGAAATTTGTTGTTATGCCGCAGCAGCACACTTCAGTACATAATAATAAAAACGGTAAATTGCAGTAAGAAGTATATACTGTGTATATTAAAATAGTTATATAAGTAGTGCAAAATGAGGAAAAGAGGTAGTGAGGTAGTATTTGTGGGTTCAATGTCCATTCAGAAATCTGATGGCAGAGGGGAAGAAGCTGTTCCTGAATTGTTGAGGTTGTGCCTTTATGCTCTTGCACCCCGCTCCCTGATGGTATGAATGAGAAGAGGGCATGTCCTGGATGATGGGGTCCTTAATAAAGGATGCTGCCTTTTTGAACCATCGCTTCTTGAAGATGTCCTGGTTGCCGGGGAGGCTGGCGTCCATGATGGAGCTGATTGAGTTTACAGCTTTCTGCAGTTTAACAACAGGATGACCACTTCGCACTAAAATGAACTTTTTATCTTCCCTTTGAAGATTAGCTGTGTTTGTCACTTGCACATCGAAACATGCAGTGAAATGTGTCATTTGCGTCAAACCAAATGAGCTAAAGTTGGTGAGAACAGCCTGCAAGTGTCGCCGAGCTTCCTGCACCAAGGTGGCATGCTCAGAATTTACCAGCCCTAACTCTAACCATACACCTTTGGAACGTGGGAGAAAGGTGGTAAAAATGGCAGCAGCCGCTTCTATGGGGTCAATCAAAGATGACAGTGTCCTTTTTAAACATGTTTTTATGTTCACAAGACCCTGTTGGACATTAAGAAATTAAAGTATTGCAGGCCTACCCCGTCTGCAAGGTGCTCGTTGGTGGAGAATATGAAGAAGATGGACTGTCCTGCTGCCTGTGACCAAGAGGCGTCGGGGCACAAAGGCAACGTGCAGTCTAACAGCAAGTGATCATCTTAGTCACTTTTCTTCTGATCGCAAGAACCTGCTGGACATTGCTGGTGTCAAATGCTGCAAGCCTAATCCATTTGTTTATTAGCGAAAGGTGGGGGAGCTGTGTGGCCTTAGTCATTGCAAGAACTAGGCCTCAGGCAGCATGGTTGCCTGTTTCCAGCCATCCAGGGGGAGGCAACAGAGTTGGATGCTTCACCGGAATGCTGGGTGCGGTGTGGCGTGGCGTCCAAGCTGGAGTCCGTGCTGGCCCCAGTGTTCGCTTGGCAGAAGGCAAGCTCTATTGTGTTTGACTGCAGACTGCTGCAACATTCATGGACTTAGGGACTTGGACTATATATCTTTGGTGAGACTGTATTTTGCTGCTATCTTAGGTGTTTTATATGTGCCTTATGCTGTTTTAGACTGTTGGTACTATGTTTTGTACCTTGGCCCCAGAGTAATAGTGTTTTTTTTGGCTGTATTCATGCATGGTTGAATGACAAAGACATCCGAACCTGAAACTGGAACACCCGCAGGAAACCCATCGGTCACAGGGAGAACGTACAATCTGGCGGCAATCACACACTGATCGGTAATTGCAGGCACTGTAAAGCGATTGAGCTAACTGGTATGCTATCACACCATTCCCTTTTGTTCTCTTTGTGTTTTCCTGTAAAAATAGAGTATAATATATGTTTTTCTTGTGTGATGCTATGTGCCTGCTCTGCTGATGCAAGTACGTTTTTCATTGCGGCTGGCATACATATTGTTGTGCATTTAATATTTCAGTAATATTTGAGTTAGTTAGTTACCACCTGTTACACCACTGGCATTTAATAATATTTGGGTTATCTTGTAAATATGCTGTTGATTAAGCATTCTTGTTCATTTAAATAATTCACTACAGGTTATATGTATAAATACGGGAATTGCATACGTCATCACACTACCACGTGATCCGTGTTCGACTGGCTTTAAGTAAGTTAAATGCACATTTTGGACTTCTGTGTCTTCCTTTGAATTAGTTTAATGAGTTACAAAACATAACATATATACTCGATAATAAACACAATGTTGACTTTAACTTTAGTCAATCTCTGCAGGGCAGTTAAGTATGTAATCATTTACAATACTGCAACCTCAATTTTTCCTTTATAAGGGCCTTTGGGCTTCCCCTTGGGCAATATTTCCTTCCCCCTTTTTTCACTTTAACTTCTCCTGTTTGGCATTTTGTGCTAAAAGCCTCAATATTCTTTAATGCAAAGGCTGTAAAAAGTGCATTACTTAAATTGATATCATCACAGAGATTGGTATGCTGTATAATTATGTCTTCTTAGTACATTATTGAAGTGTAAGTGTTATATTGTTAATTCTAATAATATCATCCACCATCAGATTTCTGAATGGTTCATGAACACTACACAGACAAAAAAAAATCTGCAGATGCTGGAAATCTTTGATAAAGGTAGCAAATACAGGAAATGTTCAGTTGGTCCAGCAGCATGAGTTTCAGGTCAAAGACTGCATCCTTTAGGCCTTCGTCCTGTGAGCAAGGGATACCTGCCCAGAGGCTCTGCTGCACCCGAATGAGTGCAGAATGTAACCGTGGCAACTGGAAGTTGATGTAGAGGTGGATGCTGAGTCTGTTGTTTCGGTACCACATGGCTTAGTTACTATGTCAAATCGGGAGAAGTGAGATCTGTGGGACATAACATGTCATTGGAGCAGAATTAGGCATTCAGCCCATTGAATCTGCTCCATGATTCAACCATGGCTGATTTATTATCCTTCTCAACCCCATTCTCCTGCCTTCTGCTTGTAACTTTTGACTAATCAAGAACCTATCATCTCCTGCCTTCTGCTTGTAACTTTTTACTAATCAAGAACCTATCATCTTCAGTTTTAAGTATACCCAATGATCTGGTCTCTACAGCCGTATGTGGCAATGATTTCCACTTAGTCACCACCCTCTGGCTAAATCAGTCCGAGAGAAGCTAGGAGAGTTAGGTCCCACACCACCAGGTTCAGGAACAGTTATTACCCTTCAACCATCAGGCTCGTGAGCCATTGTGGATAACTTACTCACCTCAACATTGAAATGATTCCACAACTTATGGACTCACTTTCAATGAACCTACAACTAGTGTTCTCAGTATTATTTGTTTATTTTGTATTTGCACAGTTTGTCTTTTGCACATTGAAAGTGAATCTTAGGGTATTATATGGTCACTTTGAAAATAAATTTACTTTGAACTTTGAAATTAATGGGACTGGAAACTGATAATTCTCCAAGACCTGATTATCTGAGTCTGAAAATTTTAAAGGGGTGACCATGAAGATAATGGAGGTACTGACTGCCATCTTCCAACTTTCCACAGATTTGAGAATGGTCTCTACAGAATGGCAGGTAACAAATATAACCTCAGTACTGAAAATACACAAGGAGATACAGTAACAAAGAATTACAGACCAGTTAGGCTGACATCAGTGGTAGTGAAAATATTACTAAGGAAGTGGTAACAAGACCCTTGGGAAATAAAGAATAGAATTGATAGAAACAGCATGGACCTATGAAAGGGAAATCGTATTGATAAATCTGCTAGAATTTTGATGTTGTAAGCGTCAGGGAAGATTAAAGCAAACCAGATGATACAGGATACTTAGACTTTCAGAATGTTTTTAAGAACATGCCACACAGGAGATTATTAAACAAAATTAAAATAAAGGCATCTGGGTGAAATACCAAAATACAGAATACAGGGAATACGAATAGTTAGGTCATTATTAGGCTGGGAGGCTGTGACCAATGAAGTGTTGCAGGAACTGGTGCTGGGGTTCACAGTATTAACAATCTATTTCAATAATTTAGCTAAGGTGTTCAAGTGTAATATATCCAAGTTTCCTGGTTGTACTAAAATGGGAGCAGTGTGAACTGAGAAAGGGATATTGAGAGGCTACGTGGATGGACAAGTTCATGGCGGAATACAATGCGGAAAAAATAGGTTGTCCACTTTGGTAAAATGAGTTAATGTGTTTAAAATGGTGTGAGAATAAATGGTGATAGATATTAGTGTTCTGAGGGAGCTGGCTATTCTACACAAAGCATTTAACGTTAATATGCAGGCAATTAGGATGCCAGCAGTATTCTGTCTATTATAAAAGGATTTGAGCATAAAATAACAAAGGGCTCTGAAAGAACAAGGATATGCTGGCACAGAAACAATGAATGAGATGTTGCAGTGTTATCATGTTGGAGTCAAAGATATGTGATTGTAAATGGCATCTAATTACAGTGCTATGCAATAGTCTTAGGCTCATATATATAGCTTGGGTGTTTTACACAGTACTGTAGTAATTTTATTTATTTCACTGTATTTCTGCCACAAAACAAAAAACAAATTTCATGAAATATGTGAGTGATGATAAACCTGATTCTGATATGGGTTTCTATTGTGGACTGAGAGTGTGAAGGGAGCAGGGAGAGGGAATTATGGTTGGGAAAAGAGGAAGGGAACGGGGAGGGAGCAGAAAGCACCAGAGAGATATTCTGTAAAGATCAATAAACCATTTTCTTTTGGAATCAAATGACCTTGCCTGGTGTCTCAGGGCTGGATGCACTGCACCCCACCCCTGGCATTCCTTCTCTGCTACCTGTCCTGCACCCTTCCCATGGCGCAGCACCCTCAACAGTCCCAACATCCTCTGCTCCCGCTCCTGTTACAAACTTGCTCTCCATTCCACATTCATAACTACAGTACTGTGCAAAAGTCTTAGGCACTCTAGCTATACATATGCTTTTAAGATTTTTGCACAGTATTGTAAGTACTATTTGTTGGCAGTTCCTTCTGATTACTTCTCATTGCTACTAACAGGGAGGAGGTACAGGGGCTTGATGATGCACTAGGAAAAGCTTCTTTCCCTCTACCATCAGATATCTGAATGGACCACGAACAAACTCACCATTTTGCTTTCTTTTTGAAACATTTATTTAAATTTTAATACATTTCTTATTATAACATAGTATTTTTTATGTATTACACTGCACTGCTGCCTCAAAACAACAAATTTTACGACTCGTGTCAGTGATAGTAAACCTGATTCTGATTCTGACTCTGGGCTGTGATTATGGACGGATGCCTATGGTCTTTAAACATGTGCTGTTGGGAGACTTTTTATTTATATACTAAAGATAACATATCCTTTGATATTGTTCTTATTGAGTGATGACCATATTGAATTTGCCAGCACCTCAGTAGGTCAGGAAGTATCTGTGGCAAAAGAAGAAGAATTAACATTTCAGTTTGAAGATCTTGCATCAGACTTATTTGACGAAGGGGATCCTCAACATTAACAAGTTTTCCTTCTTTACAGATGCTACCTGACCTGTTGAGTGTTTATAATATTTGTTTTTATTCCTGACCTATTACCACTCCGAGCTTATTTATGTTCTTGCCTGCATCTGAGCCCACCCAGACACCAGAGCTGAAGTTCTCTCTGCACGTTTGACTTTCAAGTTCACATCCCAGGAACAGGTAAAGAGATATGAAGCACAGTATATGTCTATTGATTCCTGACTCTGCACTGTCAACTAGAATTCTGCTGATATTTCCGACAACCACTGGCGTTTTGCCCACAAATCTTTGTCAATTAAAGTTAGTAGATAGAAAAATAACGAACATTGCATCAATGATTTCCTGCAGATGAGATCTTCCAAAGCAAAACGTGCTGTACACAATTCTATCTAACCTTCATTTTTCCATTCACCAGGACCCCCATCATTAAGTGTCGCATCATATGATGTAGGCGATCACGGTCTCCATAACCATGATTGTTCTTGGCAAATTTTTCTACAGAAGTGGTTTGCCATTGCCTTCTTCTGGACAGTGTCTTTGCAAGCTGGGTGACTCCAGCGATTATTAATGCTCTTCAGAGATTGTCTGCCTGGCGTCAGTGGTCGCATAACCAGGACTTGTGAAATGCACCAGCTTCTCATACGACCATCCACCACCTGCTCCCATGGCCCTGATCGGTTGGGGAGGGGGAGCTAAGCAGGTGTTACACCTTTCAGGGTGATCTACAGGTTAGTGGAGGGAAGGAGCAGCTTACATCTCCTTTGGAAGAGACGCATCTCCACCCCACCACCCAAATATACTGTAGTTTGTCTGCTGGTGATGCCCTTATCTCAACATATATATAAATTAAATTAAGTAAGTAGTGCAAAAAGAGAGGAAAAAAAGAAAAAAATAGTGAGGTAGTGTAAATGGATTAATGGAACATTCAGAAATCTGATGTTGGAGGGGAAGAAGCCATCCCTAAAATATTCAGTGTGTGCCTTCAAGCTCCTGTGCTTCCTCCCTGATGGCATTAATGAGAAGAGGACATGGCTTGGGTGATTGGAGTCCTTTTTGATGCCATCTTTTTGAGGCATCACCGTTGAAGGTGTGTTCAGTGCTGGGGAGGCTAGTGTCCATGTTGGAGCTGGCTGAGTTTACAATTTTCTGCAAGTTTTTTCTGTTCCTGTGCAAAGGCTGGTGGTACCCAAGTGTGAAATAAATGCAGAAGAAGCTGGAAATATTATCAGCTTTTCATTTGTACCTTAAGCGGCAATGGTAAGAATAATTGGTGCACAATTGGCTTACCTATCTCCCATCGGATTTGACAACTATATCAAGGTCTTTGTATGTTGGAAACCATAAGTTACCTCTGCTGGTGCCAGTTTCCCTAGTTCACTAATCAACCCTTCCCTCTTTCATGAATTGTCCTTTGGTTACTGTCTGGTTTGGTGTAGCACCTAACAAACTATGAAAACTACAGAGAACTGTCAGCTTAGCAGGAAAAAAAAATCATTGGCTGCAGTCTGCCATTACTGTGTCCAAAACAAAGGAACGGATAGGAAAAATCACTACAGGCACTACCCACCCTGCAAACTGCCTTTTCAAAAAGCTCCCTTCTGGAAAGTGCTATAGGGCCATTAAAACAAAAACTTCACAGCATCTTAAAGATTTCTTCCCCCAGCAAGTTAATCTAATCATCTATTATAGTTGACCCCCCCCCCCACTTCTATTCTTTACCTCAGTCACTGCACTGTAAACACCTCAAACCACTTTATGTAGTGCTGTTCACATTGTATATGCTGGTATTTATATATGTATGCACATTTTAGCCATATCCACACTTTAACCTTTAACTTTATTTTTTATATAATTTTATGTTCTTTGTAATTGTTGGATGTTGATTTTTTGTTGCATGTCACGCCAATGCACCATGGCAAATTCCTGATACATGTAAATGTATATGGCAAAAAAAGTTGATCCTTGAAACCAAAGCAGGTATGAAGTCAACTATCATTGGTGTGAGGAACACACACAAAATTCTGGAGGAACTCAGCAGGCCAGACAGCATCTGTGGAAAAGAGTAAACAGTTAATGTTTCGGGCTGCGGGCCTTCATCAGGACTGGAAAGAAGAGGAGGTCAGGGTAAGAAGGTGGGGGGAGGGGAGAAAGAAGCACAAGATGGTAGGTGATAGGTGAAACCAGAAGATGGTGGGTGGGTGAAGTCAAGAGATGGGAGGTTGATTGGTGAGGGGGAATCTGATAGCAGAGGGTAGTAGACCACGGAAGAAAGGGAAGGATGGGTGGGGAAAGATATGAGGTGAGAGAGGGAAACAGGAATGGGGAAGGATGAAGGAGATGAAGGAGTGGGGCAATTCCCAGAAGTTCGAGAAATCGATGTTCATACCAAAAGCATGAGTATGTTTGAGGAATCTATCCCTCTGGTACTGGTGTTTGGTGAACTCTGCTCCTGTCCAATAAATGCCTCACAACTATCTGTTGTGTACTGCCAATTAAGCACTTCAGTTGCACAGGCTTCCATGTTGATGATAAGTCTTCTATGTGACATTTAATCAAACAGCATTTGGAAGCCTAAAATACAGTTCAACTGCAAAGGTCCTTTTCAGTTACTTCACGGAAAATCTCTGTCAGGTTAGTTTATTTAATTTTTATTTATTTGTTTATATAAAGCAGTACAGCAAGGAGTAGGCCCTTCTGGCCCCAGCAACCCCACAACCCCCGTTAACCCTAACCTAATCACAGGACAATTCACAATGTGACCAACTGACCTATCTGGTATGCCTTTGGACTGTGGGAGGAAACTGGAGGACGTGGAGTAAACCCACACATTCCACGGGGAGGACATATGGAGACTCCTTACAGATGACACTGAAATTGAACTCCGAAACGCCCTGAGCTGTAATAGTGTCATGCTAACTGCTATGCTACTGTGACGCCCCACAATTGGACATGATTTATCTGTAACAAATCTGTACTGGTTTCTGCAATTACTTTGCCCTTATCCAAGTGCGTGCTCACTCTATTCCTGATTACTTTTTCTAAATATTTTCCCCACTGTAAAGCTCATCCTAATGGACTATAGCTTCTGGTTTTCATCCTTACGTACTGGTTTGAGCAAGTTTTCAATATTTATGGTTCTCCATCCCTCAGGAGCACCATTGTATCGACTGATGTGTGGTAGATCATGGTAAATATCTCTGCAATTTCCACCTTTGGTGGCCTGGATATCATTTTATGCTTCAGATGCAAGCAGATGTACTAAATTCAAAGTCTATTTGATGTGACTAATCGTGCCAAGACCTTTCATCAGGACTGGAAAGGAAAGGGGAAGAAGCCAGAATCCCCTCTACAAATATTGCCTGACCTGCTAAGTTTCTCTGGCATTTTGTATGCTGCTCTGGATTTCCAGCATCTGCAGAATCTCTCGTGTTTTTGATGTGACAAGTGCTGCTTTAATATAAGGAGGTGTCTGGGATTTGTAAACGTGTCTGAGCTTTTACATTGCAATCATAATCCAAACTCACATCAAGACCTCACCTGTATGAATACGTCTACTGTAAAATATCAGAGTCACACTGCTATTCAGGAATGATTGAATTTCTCCGGTCTTTGATGCACAAAATTCCTTTGTATTGGAATGGTGTAAAAGAATGGGAGGGGTTTGGAGGGTATGGTCTGGGTGCAAGTTGATGGACTAAGCAGAATAATAATTCGGCATGGACTAGATGGGCCAAAGGGCCTGTTTTTGTGCTACAGTACTCTCTGACTATGATTTTGCAGAATGATGGGAAACTGAGACAATGTTTCTATATTGATCCAATTTTTTGAACTGCTGAATCATTCAGCCAATCTAAAACACTCAATTTTACTTTGCACCTAAGTGGAAAAAAAAACTTTGAAGAGGTATCAGTAATTCAGCAAAATGGGAATGAGTCCACTTACGGCTCCCAGCAACACATAAATTTGAAATGTTTATCCTATATTTGGCCAAATTGTTAATGGTCACTGGTGTATATCAAGCTTCAATTTAGCTGCCTGGAAAGGGAGATTTCAGGTGGGCATTTACTGCAAGCTATATGTCTTTTCTGTAGATCAAATCGATACTCCATACTGTGATTTCATCTGACATTTTGTTTATCTTGTATTGCACGAAATTGGATAAGAAGAGGTTTGGAAGTCTGGGAAGGAAAATACTTTTTTAAATGAAGAGCAAAAGGTCATGGTGCATCCCTTGAAATTTCTGAGACTTTTCCCATCAACAAAATCTATGGCATCAGGGTCGATATTTTTGATATTTTTAAGTTCTTCAGAGAAAAAATAATTATATGCGCTACAGGTTAGGTCATTCCAAATCTAATAAATACTTCATGTCTTTCACATGTGCTAAACCCAGAGCCACCCTTTCTGTGGACCTGCAGGGTGAGTCGAGCAGCATTATTCACGGTCAGTACTGTCCCATGAAACAGAGTAGCCTGCAAGGAGCAACCAGACCTCAGTTAGCAGCTTCTGAGGTCCTATCGCCAGACTGCTCTGCCGGCCTTTTGACAGTCTGCTGTTGTTAAAGGGTATTGAACTGCTTTTAAATGTCTATGGTCGGAGGTGCATAAAAGCAATTCAAATCGATTAATTTATTGCAAAATATAGAAATCGTTAAACAAAAGTCATAAACGTTAACTTAAAAATAAGTCACTGGCGCTGTAATAGTGTTACACACACTGTTATGGTACTGCGCCAACCCACGTGCTAGCGATGGTTGGAGTAAAGCTGATGAAACAGATGCGTTGTGATGTAATGTGCAGCCAGCTCTTCAGCACAGCATATCTGAAGGCATTAAGACTAATTTAATTTGTTAATGATACATTGAAACTTTGAAAAATACAGTAAAATGCTTTGTTTACGTCCATAACCAACATAGTCTGTGAAGGCGCTGGGAGGCAGCCTGAAAATGTTGCCACGCTTCTGGTTCCAACATAGTGCGCCGGCAACTCACTAAGCCTAACTGTACACCTTTGGATTGTGGGAGGAAACCAGTGCTCCCGGAGGAAACCCACACAGTTACAGGGAGAACAAATCTTTACAGGCAGTGATGGGAATCGAACCCCAATCAGTGACGATTGGTGCTGTAAAGGGATCGTACTAATTGCAACACTACCGTGCCATTGCAAAAGTGGAATCGACATTCCCATTGTCAATGAACTCACCTTCATTATGGGGTTCACCTTGTCATCGACGGTCCCAAGCCCAGCTGCCAAAGGAGGAGGTATGGGCATAGGGTTTGCAACCCATTCTGTAAGAACCCAGAACTACAGAGTTGCCAACAGAAGCTCCAAAGATCTCAACCTTGAGAGAGGAAGGATCTTCGCCAAGAAGACGTATGATGTGGTGAAAGCCAAAAATCCATGGCAGCTACAGCACATATCAACCTTCGAAAGAGATGCTGGCTAAAGGACACCTGGTAACACGACCTTGAAGCTGACACCAAGAAGATGGGCTACACTTAGGGGCAGCTGAAAAGACTGGCCCAGGACAGAGGATTCTGGCAAGCTGCTGTTGGTGGTCTATGCCCCAGTAGGAGGGATGGGCTGACTGACTGACTGACTTTGACTATAATTTAACTGGACCAGCTCCATCAATTTTATGGGCTTAAGAGTAGGTCAAAACAGAGCATCCTTTGGTGACTGACTCACTTCTTGATACTCCAAAGAATTTCCCTCATCTATAATGTACAAAGAGTGTGATAGAATTCCTAACACAATTTTCACGTAACAAAAGAAATAATTGGGTCAATCAAGGCAACTGCCACTCATTCCTGTGTCATGCCAACAATCACGATAGGGGACTATCAAAAAGTAATATTATTTGGACAGGAAGTAAGCTGCAAGTGACTATGCCATCTTTGATTGTTGAATATTGCTTTATGTCATTTCCAGTACACAGTTGTAAAGGAGAACAAAAATTATTGTTACTCCGGATACGATGCAGGACATAAAACACACTAAGATAAGGAACGCTGTAATAAAAAGTCACAATATATAGATAGCTTATATACATAGTTGATTATATGTGCATAAAGTGAGACTAGGCACAGGAACGTCTGTACATAAGGTGATTCTGACAGGAAATGATAAAGTAGCAGTGGTGGGGGTGTGGAGGAGTTTTAGCGAGTCAAGGTATTGATCAGCCTTCCTGCTTGGAGAAAATAATTGTTGTTGAGTCTGGTGGTCCTGGCATGAATGTTACAGTGCCTCCTCCTTGAGGGACAAAGAGTCTATGAGCAGTGTAGATTGGCACCTTTATGATATTGCTGGCCTTTTTCCCAAACCTTTCTGTGTCTGTATGTCCTTGATGTTCAAAAATCATCTCAGAAATGAATCTTACACAGAGTTTTGTACTGGGTAAGAACTGGAATCTGTTACCCTTACCCATTCCCACTACCCTGCCTTACAGTTACACTGAACAACAATCCCAAGATTTGCTCTCAGCATTTCCAGCCACTCATTAATCACTGTCTCACACGGGCCTATCGGCCTCGGGGCTGTGACAGGCTAATTTTTCAGGGGAAGCTGCAATAGAGATAAGTGCATACTCTTAGCTAATAGACCCCAATTTGTAGTCTGCTGCAAGGCACAGCGATACTTTCTGCAGTTGACGGACAAATCATACACCTTTGTACTTGGTAAAAACTATGTACTGTAATAACATCTGTCCCAGCTATTAACAAAATGATGGCAACCTGACAGAAAGGGAAACTTCCGCTTTCTTCCATCATTTTGCCGCAGGGCTATCAGGTGTTTTATGGGCATGATCTTTCATGTTGCTCTGAAACTGAGAAACGGACGCAAAATCTAAATTGCTGGTGACTTTTGGCAAAACCATTCGGTAAATAAAATTATCGTTGTAAAAATTAATTATTTTGTTAAAGGCAAGTAACTCTTGTGAAAACAGACTCCTTTGGCAGAAAAGGTACACTAAGCGTCTAATCCAATACTTCAAGAATGTTATCGTCTGCATCAGTTAAAGCATTTAACCCCGTAGATACAGAACTTGCTGTTTGCATCTGCAGATCTGAACGTTAACAAGAATATTAAGTAATAACAGTGCAAGCAGCATCTAGCTAATCCTTCAGGAGTAACACACACAAAATGCTGGAGGAACTCAGCAGGTCAGGCAGCATCAACGGAGAGCAATGAACAGACCTTGTTTCGGGCCGAGACCCTTCATCAGGACTGGAAAGGAAAGGGGAGAATGCCAGAATAAGAAGGTAGGAAGAGTACAAGCTGGCAGATGATAGGTGAAGCCAGGTGAGGGGGAAGGTAGGTGGGTGAGGAGAGGGGGAACGGAGTGAGAAGATGGGAGGTGATTGGTGGGAAAGGTAAGAGGATGAAGAAGAAGGAATCTGACTGGAGAGGAGAGTGGGCCATGGGAGAAGGGGAAGGAGGAGGGGCACCCGAGGAAGGAGATAAGTCATCCAAGCAGAACTGTCTGTAGTCTCTGTCTATACTTCTCAGTAAAGCAGCCAACAAATCAAAGACCCAACCCATGACAGATATTCTCTCTTTTCCCTTCTCCTATAGCACAGAAGGTATAAAAGCCTGAAAGCACATGCCACCAGGCTCCTGGACAGCTTCTATCCCAAAGTTATAGGACTAATGTTCCTTAGTATGATAAATTGGATCTTGAAGTCCCAATCCACCTTGTTATGATCTTTTATCTTATTGTATATCTGCACTAAACTTACCCGGTAACTATTACGCTTTATCTTGTATTGTTATTATTTTACCTCGTTCTATCTCAATACACTGTATAATGATTTGAATAGTATGAACAGTATGCAAGACAAGCTTTTCACTGTACCTCAGTACACACAATAATAAACCAATACCAATTCCAACTGTAGCATTATGTACAGATTAATTTCTTATAAAGATATTCCACATATACAGAAATAACAGTGTTTACCAGACGGGGATCAAAAAAATTTCCACTGACTATAGTTTTGCAATTATTAATCCCTTCAATATGCTGCAATGGGAAGAGACAGGAGATTGTTCCTGATGTTAGTATCTCATTAAAGGTGAGAGATGGGGAAGGTGTAAAGGAGATGTGCTGGGGAATTGTTTTTGAAAGGGAGTTTAGCTTTTCTTGCCTCATGTATAGCAAAGCATCAAAACATACAGTGAAATCTGCTGTTCTGCGCCAAACCAAAATCAGCAAAGATTGCGCTGGGCAGCCTGCAAGTGTCGCCAGGCTTCTGGCGCCAATATAACATGTCCACAACACACTAACCCATATGACTTTGGAATGTAGGAGGAAACCCATGCTGTTATGGGGAGAATGTACAAACTCCTCACAGAGAACGACAGGAATTGAACCCAGATCAGAGATCGCTGGTGCTGTAATAGTGTTACACTAACAACTACGCTACCATGCTTCAGAGAATGGGTCGTGCCTGGAATGGACTGCTTGTGATTGTGTTTAAGAGACAAGAATACCCAAGGAATGGACGAATAGGGATGATGTGCGGGCAGAAGAGATTTAGTTTCATTTGGCTTCATCTTCAGCATAGGCACCGTGGACCAAAGGGCTTTTTCCTGTGCTGTACAGTACTGATCTATGTTCTGTGTTCTATGAAATTGCAGAGGTTGATCTATCAAATGTTGTAACCCGCTGGTAGGGCAAGCGACAAATGCTACTCTTGACAATTCACCTTCTCCCTCACTATTATTCAGGGCCCCAAACAGTCGTTCCAGGTGAGGCAACATTTCACCTGTGAATCTGTTGGTGTTATCTAACGTAGCTGGTATTCCTGGTGCGACTTCCTCAGCATTGGTGAGACCCACTGTAGATTGGGGGGCTGCTTTATCGAGCACCTTTTCTTCATCCACAACAGGGAAGATTTCCCAGTGGCCAACCATTCACCATTCCCTTTCTGACATATTGGTCCATAGCCTCCTCGACTGTCATGATGAGTCTACTCTCAGACTGGAGGAGCAATACCTTATATTTTGTTTACAAAGCCTTGACATGAGCATTGTCTTCTCCAGCTTCCAGTAATTTCACCCCCGCTTCTCCTTCTCTCCTTTTCCATTCCCTAGTTTGGCTTCCTCATACCCTTTCTCTTTTCCTGGTGCCCCTCCTCCTTCTCTTTCTCCCATGGTCCACTCTCCTCTCCTATTTAATTCCTTCTTTTTCAGGCCTTTACTTCTTCCACCTCCCAGATTCTCACTTCATCCCAACTGCCCTCACCCACCCACTTATTCTCACCTGGCTGCACCCATCACCTTCCAGCTTGTACTCCCTCCCCTCTACACACCTTCTTATTCTGGCTTTTGCTCTTTCCTTTCCAGTCCTGATGAAGGATCTCAGCCAGAAATGCCGACTCTTTATTCCTCTCCATAGATGCTGCCTGACTTGCTGAGTTTCTCCAGCATTTTCTGTGTGTTACTCTAGATGAGGGTAGGGCAGTGGATGTCACCTATTTGGACATTAGCAAGGCCTTTGACAACATCCTGCTCAGAAAGCTGATCCATGAGGTTGAGTCCCATGGAATCCAGGAAGAGCGAGTTAAGTGGATTCAAAGTTGGCTCAGAGGTAGGAAGCAGAGGGGTGGTTGAAGCCACACACCCAAAATGCTAGAGGAACTCAGCAGGCCAGGCAGCATCTGTGGAAAAAAAATACAGTCGACATTTTGGGCCAAAGCCCTTTGGCAGGACTTTAGTCGGATTTCCAGCATTTGCAGATTTTCTCTTGTTGGTGGCTGAAGGTCGTTTCTTGGAATGGAGGCTGGTTATTAGTGGTGTGCCACAGGGGTTGGTGTATTTTGGGAAGTCAGACTAGTGTAGGACTTATGCTATGAGTGGTAGGGCACAAGTGAGTGTAATGGAACCGAGGCACCTAGGAATACAAGTGCATAGTTCATTGAAAGCAGTATCCTAGGAAGACAGTATATTGAAAATGGTGTTCAGCATGCTGCCCTTCATCCATCAGGGCACTGAGTACAGGAACACACACAGAATGCTGGAGGAACTCAGCAGGTCAGACAGCATCAATGGAAATGAACAAACAGTTGACATTTCGGGCTGAGACCCTTAGGAGTTGGGATATTATGTTGCAACTGTATAAGTCATTGGTGAGGCCGCATTCAGAGTATAATGTACAGTTTTGGCCACCCTGTTATAGGAAGGATGTGGTTAAACTGTAAAGAGAGTAGAAAATATTTACAATGGTGTTGCCAGGACTAGAGAGAGAAATTGGCCAGGCTAGGTCTCTACTCTTCGAAACGAGAGATGACAGTATAGAAATGTGTAAAATTATGAGAGGACAGTAATATTCTCCAAAGGTAGGAAAGACCAGAACGATGGGGGCATAAATTTTGGGTGTGAGGGTGCAGAGGGGGGAAGAGGGTGTGAGTATTTGGAATGAGCATCTAGAAGAAGTGGTTGAGCCAAGTACAATAGCACATTTAAGAAGGACTTGGATAGGTACGTGAAGGTATGGGGCTTAGAGGGATATGGCTGACTAAACACAGGAAATTGGGACTATCCGGGTGGGAACCGTAGTCGGCGTGGTCTCCAGCTGAAGGACCTGTAAGGGATGTATTACTCTGTGATTCCATGCCCTTCTGGGTGCAATACTTCACACTTCTGTTAGCTGTGAGGAGGATGCAGGGTGACTTGGATAGGTTAGCTGAGTGGGCAAATTCATGGCAGATGCCATTTAATGTGGATAAATGTAAGGTTATCCACTTTGGTGGCAAGAACAGGAAAACAGATTATTATCTGAATGGTGGCTGATTAGGAAAAGGGGAAGTGCAACGAGACCTGCGTGTCATTGTATAGATAGTCATAGTGATAGTCATATGCATACTTTATTGATCCTGGGGGAAATTGGTTTTCGTTACAGTTGCACCATAAATAATTAAATAGTAATAAAACCATAAATAGTTAAGACCATAAGACCATAAGACCACAAGAGAAAGGAGCAGAAGTAGGCCATTCAGCCCATCGAGTCTGCTCCACCATTTTATCATGAGTTGATCCATTTTCTCCTATTTAGTCCCACTCCCCCGCCTTCTCACCATAACCTTTGATGCCCTGGCTACTCAGATACCTATCAATCTCTGCCTTAAATACACCCAATGACTTGGCCTCCACTGCTGCCCGTGGCAACAAATTCCATAGATTCACCACCCACTGACTAAAAAAATTTCTTCGCATTTCTGTTCTGAAAGGGCGCCCTTCAATCCTGAAGTCATGCCCTCTTGTACTAGACTCCCCCATCATGGGAAACAATTTTGACACATCCACTCTGTCCATGCCTTTTAACATTCGAAATGTTTCTATGAGGTCTCCCCTCATTCTTCTAAACTCCAAGGAATACAGTCCAAGAGCGGACAAACATTCCTCACATGTTAACCCTCTCATTCCCGGAATCATTCTAGTGAGTCTTCTCTGTACCCTCTCCAACGTCAGCACATCCTTTCTTAAATAAGGAGACCAAAACTGCCCACAGTACTCCAAGTGAGGTCTCACCAGCGCCTTATAGAGCCTCAACATCACATCCCTGCTCCTGTACTCTATTCCTCTAGAAATGAATGCCAACATTGCATTCGCCTTCTTCACTACTGACTCAACCTGGAGGTTAACTTTAAGGGTATCCTGTGCGAGGACTCCCAAGTCCCGTTGCATCTCAGAACTTTGAATTCTTTCCCCATTTAAATAATAGTCTGCCCGTTTATTTTTTCTGCCACAGTGCATAACCATACACCTTCCAACATTGTACTTCATTTGCCACTTCTCTGCCCATTCTTCCAATCTATCCAAGTCTCTATGCAGACTCTCCGTTTCCTCAGCACTACCGGCCCCTCCACCTATCTTCGTATCGTCAGCAAACTTAGCCACAAAGCCATCTATTCCATAATCTAAATCGTTGATGTGCAATGTAAAAAGAAGCGGCCCCAACACTGATCCCTGTGGAACACCACTGGTAACCGGCAGCCAATCAGAATAGGATCCCTTTATTCCCACTCTCCGTTTCCTGCCAATCAGCCAACGCTCTATCCACGTATGTAACTTTCCCGTAATTCCATGGGCTCTTATCTTGTTAAGTAGCCTCATGTGTGGCACCTTGTCAAAGGCCTTCTGAAAATCCAAATATACAACATCCACTGCATCTCCCTTGTCTAGCCTACTGGTAATTTCCTCAAAAAATTGTAATAGGTTTGTCAGGCAGGATTTTCCTTTAAGGAATCCATGCTGAGTTCTGCCTATCTTGTCATATGCCTCCAGGTACTCTGTAACCTCATCCTTGACAATCGACTCCAACAACTTCCCAAACACAGATATCAAGCTAACAGGTCTATAATTTCCTTTTTGCTTCCTTGCCCCCTTCTTAAATAGCGGAGTGACATTTGCAATCTTCCAGTCCTCCGAACCATGCTAGAAACTATCGACTTTTGAAAGATCATCGCTAATGCCTCTGCAATCTCCACAGCTACTTCCTTCAGAACATGAGGGTGCATTCCATCTGGTCCAGGAGATTTATCTACCTTCAGCCTATTCAGCTTCCTGAGTACTTTCTCTGTCATAATTGTGACTGCGCACACTTCTCTTCCCTGCCACCCTTGAGTGTCCAGTACACTGCCGTCTTCCTCAGTGAAGACTGATGCAAAATACTTGTTCAGTTCCTCTGCCATCTCCTCATCTCCCATTACAATTTCTCCAGCATCATTTTCTATCGGTCCTATATCTACTCTCACCTGTCTTTTAATCTTTATATACTTGAAAAAGCTTTTAGTATCCTCTTCGATATTATTTGCTAGCTTCCTTTCATAGTTAATCTTTTCTCTCTTAATGACCTTCTTGGTTTCCTTTTGTAAGGTTTTAAAAACTTCCCAATCCTCTCTCTTCCCACTAATTTTTGCTTCCTTGTATGCCCTCTTTTTTGCTTTAACTTTGGCTTTGACTTCTCTTGTCAACCATGATTGCATCCTTTTTCCACTCAAAAATTTCTTCTTTTTTGGAATATACCTGTCTTGCACATTCCTCATTTCTCACATAAACTCCAGCCACTGCTGCTCTGCTGTCTTTCCCGCCAGTGTCTCTTTCCAGTCAACTTTGGCCAGTTCCTCTCTCATGCCACTGTAATTTCCTTTACTCCACTGAAATACCGACACATCAGATTTCGGCTTCTCTTTTTCTAATTTCACAGTGAACTCAATCATGTTATGATCACTGCCTCCTAAGGGTTCCTTCACCTCAATCTCTCCAATCACCTCCAGTTCATTACACAATACCCAATCCAGTACAGCTGATCCCCTAGTAGGCTCAACAACAAGCTGTTCTAAAAAGCCATCTTGCAGACATTCTACAAATTCTCTCTCTTGAGATCCAGTGCTGACCTGATTTTCCCAATCTACTCGCATGTTAAAATCCCCCACAATTATCATAACACTGCCCTTCTGATAAGCCTTTTCTATTTCCAGTTGTAATTTGTAGTCCACATCCCTGCAGCTGTTTGGAGGCCTATAAATAACTACCATCAGGGTCCTTTTACCCCTGCGATTTCTTAGCTCAACCCATAAAGATTCTGCACCTTCCGATCCTATATCACCTCTTTCTAATGATTTAATATCATTTCTTACCAACAAAGCTACGCCTCCCCCTCCGCCTACCTTTCTATCCTTCTGATACACCGTGTATCCTTGGACGTTCAGCTCCCAGAGACATGCATCCTTTAGCCAGATCTCAGTGATGGCCACAATATCATACCTGCCAATCTGTAGCTGTACAACAAGATCATCCACCTTATTCCTTATGCTGCGTGCATTTAAGTACAACACCTTAAGACCAGTATTTGATACTTTTTGCTTTGATTTCACTGCAACTTTATTGCACTGCAACTCATCCCAATGGCTACAAATTTGCCCCATCACCTGCCTGTCTTTCCTGACAGCTTTACTGCTCACTATCTTAGATTTATTTCTGTTTTCCCTTTCCTCTGCTCTATCATTATAAATAGTAATATGTAAATTATGCCAGGAAATAAGTCCAGGACCAGCCTATTGGCTCAGGGTGTCTGACCCTCCAAGGAAGGAGTTGTAAAGTTTGATGGCCACAGGCAGGAATTACTTCCTATGACACTCTGTGTTGCATCTCAGTGGAATGAGTCTCTGGCTGAATGTACTCCTGTGCCCACCCAGTACATTATGTAGTGGATGGAAGACATTGACCAAGATGGCATGCAACTTGGACAGCATCTTCTTTTCAGACACCGCAGTCAGAAAGTCCAGTTCCATCCCCACAACATCACTGACCTTATGAATGAGTTTGTTTATTCTGTTGGTGTCTGCTACCCTCAGCCTGCTGCCCCAGCACACAACAGCAAACATGATCACACTGGCCATCACAGACTCGTAGAACATCCTCAGCATCGTCCGGCAAATGTTAAAGGACCTCAGTCTCCTCAGGAAATAGAGACGGCTCTGACCCTTCTTGTAGACAGCCTCAGTGTTCTTTGACCAGTCCAGTTTATCGTCAATTCGTATCCCCAGGTATTGGTAATCCACCACCATGTCCACACTGACCCTCTGGATGGAAACAGGGGTCACCGGTACCTTAGCTCTCCTCAGGTCTACCACCAGCTCCTTAGTCTTTTTCACATTAAGCTGCAGATAATTCTGCTCACACCATGTGACAAAGTTTCCTACCATAGCCCTGTACTCAGCCTCATCTCCCTTGCTGATGCATCTAACTATGTCAGAGTCATCAGAAAACTTCTGAAGATGACAAGACTCTGTGTAGTAGTTAAAGTCCGAGGTGTAAATGGTGAAGAGAAAGGGATAAAAGACAGTCCCCCGTGGAGCCCCAGTGCTGCTGATCACTCTGTTGGACACACAGTGTTGCAAGCACACGTACTGCGGTCTGCCAGTCAGGTAATCAAGAATCCTTGACACCAGGAAAGCATCCACCTGCATCACTGTCAGCTTCTCCAGTCATTGAAAGTGGGCATGCAGGTACAGCAGGCGGTGAAAAAGGCGAATGGTATGCTGGCATTCATAGCAAGTGGATTTGAGTACAGGAGCAGGGAGATACTACTGCAGTTGTACAAGGCCTTGGTGAGACCACACCTGGAGTATTGTGTGCAGTTTTGGTCCCCTAATCTGAGGAAAAACATTCTTGCCATAGAGGGAGTACAAAGAAGGTTCACCAGGTTGATTCCTGGGATGGCAGGACTTTCATATGATGAAAGACTAGATCGGCTAGGCTTATACTTGTTGGAATTTAGAAGATTGAGGGGAGATCTTATTGAAACGTATAAAATCCTAAAGGGATTGGACAGGCTAGATGCAGGAAGATTGTTCCCGATGTTGGGGAAGTCCAGAACGAGGGGTTACAGTCTGAGGATAAAGGGGAAGCCTTTTAGGACTGAGATTAGGAAAAACTTCTTCACACAGAGAGTGGTGAATCTGTGGGATTCTCTGCCACAGGAAACAGTTGGGGCCAGTTCATTGGCTGTATTTAAGAGGGAGTTAGATATGGCCCTTGTGGCTAAAGGGATCGGGGGTATGGAGGGAAGGCTGGTACAGGGTTCTGAGTTGGATGATCAGCCATGATCATAGTGAATGGCGGTGCAGGCTCAAAGGGCCAAATGGCCTACTCCTGCACCTATTTTCTATGTTTCTATGTTTTTCTGGATTAAATTCTAGTTATTGTTTTGATGCCAAACTCACTGGATTATTTATGCATTCCTGCTATCTCAGCCTGTCTTCCTCACTTTTAATTGCATGGCCAATTGCTTGAATCCTGTAAACTGCCCTATCAATGTCCCCACACCTTTATCTAAATTATTAGCGTTTATTACAAAATCAAAAGGCTAGTCCTGAGAGGTACAGTCGCAAAAAACACCGATGAACAATGTTCCTTTTCTATCTGTCACTGAGCCAACCTTAGGCCCAATTGGCCCCTCTTCCTTGGATGCAGCCTTTTGTTTTGAAATCATGTCACGTTGAAGCTTGTCAAAAGCCTTGCTGAAATCCGAGTAGACTATATTGAATGCATTGCCCTCAATGACCCCCTTTGCTACTTCTTCAAAAACATAAGTGAAGTATTATTCAGAAAAAGAATGATTGCCCCTGATTAAACAGTGCCAATTGAAATAATGATCTCCACAATCCCTTGGAATGAATTTCAATTATTTGTCCATCTGTTAATCTGACTGGCCCTTAATTCTTTTGATTATCTTTTTTCCTTCTCTTTTAAACTACTGTACAATATTAGCAGTCTCCCAGCCCTCAGCCATCACTTCCTCTAGCCAGAGGTGATTAGAAAATTGCTTTCATTATTTCTTTTCATGATTTTAGGAATATTTTTCATCAGAGCCTGGTGAGTTTTCACAGATGCTATAACCCTTCATAGTTTTTCATCAAATCATAGAGTGAAGTAGGCCACTTGGCCCATTGTGTCTACCAAGTTTCTATACCGGAGACCTTATCCAATATTTTATACATCATTAATCTGTACCTGCATACAGACTTCCACAGTGTGAGATCAAGAAAAAATAATCTCCTGGTGGGGCACTTGCCCATATGATAATAGTTTACTCAGTAATCAATTCAAAAATATTTCTACCCCCATTAAACATACTTAGCCAGAGATGGTGCATCCTCTCCTTCTCACTCAGACTTTGTTAATATATATGACCCATGTTCAATTTTAGTGTCCGCCACTACTGATCTATACTGATATATTGATCTACAGAAAGCGGTGGATACAGGTGAATCCCTCCCCACCATTGAACATATTTACATGGAGCGCTGCCACAGGAAAGCAGCATCAATCATCAAGGACTCAAAATCATCCAGGCCATACCACCCTGCCCCCCCCCCCCCCAGCTATCAGACTCCTGAACTGGTGTGGATAATTTAACTCAGATCAACTCTGAACTGATTGTACAATCTACAGGCTCACTTTCAAGGATTTTACAAAACGTTGTCACTATTATTTATTTTTCATTTCCTCAGTTTGTCTTCTTTTGCACATTGATTGTCAGTTTTGTTTAATGTTTGGCTTTTTTAATAAATTCCATTGTATTCCATTGCAAGAAAATAAATCTCAAAGCAGTATATGGTAATATATATGTACCTTGATAATAAATTTACGTTTCTTTGACTATTGTCCTGCTCTTTATCCATTTTTCCATTCGTTAACTCTGTTCTCATATCATTGCAATTGAAACTTTTGAAGAAATATGTTGCCCCAGGCTTGACCTGGACATATGTCATGGATGTTATTGTGTTGGACATGATGAGTGTGTGATTATTCCATATACATCACCCTTTTAGTACTGCACTGCACTGGCTTCCTGTCTCCTGTTCATTGGACTTAAGTTCTCCATTTTGTTTTCCTACTCTACCCATGCTTGTTCCTGTATCTTCCACATATTGGAAATTGTTTTTATCATGTTCATAAACTCAAAATTCAATTCCAAAATCCAAAGAAATGGTGCCTATATTAGGTTCACCTTTACCAGCTGCCTAACCTAACCAACTACCTTAAAAGAAGACCGCAAGCGAAATTTCCATGAAGGTATCCTTGACAGGTAGCATTAGAGAGAATCCTGCTATTACTAATCTATACTGATATACTGAATTAAAGATAGTGGTGAATACAGACTAGTCTATCACAAACAGACCCCTCCCCACCATGACCCTAAAGCCCTTCATAAGGATGTTATAAGCCATAGCGTAGGTAAGGAAAAAGCAGTTCCCACTAGAGAACAAAGGGCTGATTTATGTTAGGATCTGGATGAGTGAGGTCTTAGATAAATGCTTCTTATCAATATTCACCAGGAAGAGGGATGCGGAGGCTGAAGAGTTAAGGGAGGGGTCTGCTGAATATTCTGGTGCATGCCTGTATTAGGAAGGAGAAAGTATTGGAAGCATTGGTGCATAATAGGCTGTTAGTGGAATATAAACATTGCAGGCCATCAAGAATACTATAGATAGATGATTGGACCAAACCATTCATCTGCCTTCAACTTGTGTTGCAGGAATTTCTAAAAGAATTTGCTTGTGTGGCATTCTTTAAGTTGTTTGTTGGTTTTAAAAACTCAATGTACTGCACTGGGGAGTGCAGTAGAATGGAGGGATCTAGGAATACAGATCCATAATTCTTTGAAGGTGGCATTACAGGTAGATAGAGTTATAAGGAGAGCTTTTGGCACTTTGGCCTTCATAAATCACAGAATTGAGTACAGGAGTTGGGATGTTATGTATAAGTTGTATAAAATGTTGGTGAGGCCTAATCTGGGGTATTGTGTGCAGCTTTGATCAGCTATCTACAGGAAAGATTGAAAGACTACATAGAAAATTAACAAGGATGTTGCAGGGACTTGACGACTTGAGAGTTATTAGAAAGTTTGAACAGGTTTGGACTTTATTCCCTACAGCGTAAGAGAGTGAGGGGAGATTTGATAGAGGTATACAAAATTATGTGGGTAAGCAATCATTTTCCACTGTGGTTGGATGAGACTATACAGTACTAGAGGTCATGGGTTAAAGATGAAAGGTGAAGTATTTATTGGGAACATGAGGGGGAACGGCTTCACTCAGAGGTTGGTGAGAATGTGGACTGAGTTGCCAGTGGAAATAGTGGATGTAGGTTTGATTTCAATATTTAAAAGCAATTTTGATTGGTGCATGGATGGGAGCAGTTTGGAAGGCTACGGTCCGGGTGCAGATCGATGTAACTAGGCAGATTAATAGCTTAACATAGATTAGATGGGCCGAAGAGCCTGCCTCTGTGATGTAGAGTCATAACACAATGACTCTATAATGAAATTGAATTATTAATTACTAATCAAGTCAAGAGTGACATATCTGAAGCCATAGCTGATGAAATACTTCAAATTACCACACAGGAAACTAAAATTTTCAGAACATTTGGATCCAACATTACTTTCTACTGTCAAATTTTGATTATTACTGAACAAAATGCCATTGGAATAAATTAAGCTTCCTTCGAATTAACATCACCTATCAATATGTTTATGTTGCTGTCCAATGTAGATAAGGCAAAAGCATATACTGCAGATATTTTTCATAAACTACTACAGTATGGAAACAGGCCATTTGCCCCAACTGCTTCATACTAACCAAGATTCCTAGCTAAGCTAGATTTTTGATTGGTCAAGGCATGAAGGGATACAGGGAGAAGGCAGGAAATTGAGGCTGAGAGGAAAATTGGATCAGCCATGATGAAATGGTGGAGCAGATTTGACGGGCCAAAGGCCTAACTCTGCTCCTGTACCTTATGGTCTTGTGGTCTTATTTGCCCACAACTGTCCCTTTTCCATCTGAACCATTTCTATGCACCTGTCTAAATACCTTTTAAATGCTGTTAATGTGCCTGCTGTTCAGTGTTAACCTGCTGACACAGGGCGAGATGAGGAACTGCTGTGTGTTTGTTCTTGCAGAAGTGTGTCTCCAGGACAACATCAATATGCAGGCAACAGGAATTCTGCAGATGCTGGAAATTCAAGCAACACACATCAAAGTTGCTGGTGAACACAGCAGGCCAGGCAGCATCTGTAGGAAGGGGTGCAGTCGACGTTTCAGGCCGAGACCCTTCGTCAGGACTAACTGAAGGAAGAGTGAGTAAGGGATTTGAAAGTTGGAGGGGGAGGGGGAGATCCAAAATGATAGGAGAAGACAGGAGGGGGAGGGATGGAGCCAAGAGCTGGACAGGTGATTGGCAAAAGGTATACGAGAGGATCATGGGACAGGAGGTCTGGGAAGAAAGACAAGGGGGGGGGGGAACCCAGAGGATGGGCAAGAGGTATATTCAGAGGGACAGAGGGAGAAAAAGGAGAGTGAGAGAAAGAATGTGTGCATAAAAATAAGTAACAGATGGGGTACGAGGGGGAGGTGGGGCATTAGCGGAAGTTAGAGAAGTCGATGTTCATGCCATCAGTTTGGAGGCTACCCAGACGGAATATAAGGTGTTGTTCCTCCAACCTGAGTGTGGCTTCATCTTTACAGTAGAGGAGGCCGTGGATAGATATGTCAGAATGGGAATGGGATGTGGAATTAAAATGTGTGGCCACTGGGAGATCCTGCTTTCTCTGGCGGACAGAGCGTAGATGTTCAGCAAAGCGGTCTCCCAGTCTGCGTCGGGTCTCGCCAATATATAAAGGGCCACATCGGGAGCACCGGACGCAGTACATCACCCCAGTCGATTGACAGGTGAAGTGTTGCCTCACCTGGAAGGACTGTTTGGGGCCCTGAATGGTGGTAAGGGAGGAAGTGTAAGGGCATGTGTAGCACTTGGTTCCACTTACACGGATAAGTGCCAGGAGGGAGATCAGTGGGGAGGGATGGGGGGGGACGAATGGACAAGGGAGTTGTGTAGGGAGCGATCCCTGCGGAATGCAGAGGGGGGGGGGAGGGAAAGATGTGCTTAGTGGTGGGATCCCGTTGGAGGTGGCGGAAGTTACGGAGAATAATATGTTGGACCCGGAGGCTGGTGGGGTGGTAGGTGAGGACCAGGGGAACCCTATTCCTAGTGGAGTGGCGGAAGGATGGAGTGAGAGCAGATGTACGTGAATTGGGGGAGATGCGTTTAAGAGCAGAGTTGATAGTGGAGGAAGGGAAGCCCCTTTCTTTAAAAAATGAAGACATCTCCCTCGTCCTGTGTGGTAATTTGAAGTATTTCATCAGCTATGGCTTCAGATATGTCACTCTTGACTTGATTAGTAATTAATAATTCAATTTCATTATAGAGTCATTGTGTTATGACTCTACATCACAGAGGCAGGCTCTTCGGCCCATTTAATCTATGTTAAGCTATTAATCTGCCTAGTTACATCGATCTGCACCCGGACGGTAGCCTTCCAAACTGCTCCCATCCATGCACCAATCAAAATTGCTTTTAAATATTGAAATCAAACCTACATCCACTATTTCCACTGGCAACTCAGTCCACATTCTCACCAACCTCCGGAGACGGAGACGGCGGAAGAAAAGTTCCGCATCGTGGCGAACACGGAACTCGCTGAGGTGTGGGCGAAGGGGGACAAAGGTCAGGCCCTTACTGAGAACAGAGCATTCTGCCTCCGACAGTTGAAGGTCGGAGGGGATGGTAAAGACCCGGCACGGATGAGAGCTGGGATCAGAGGGGGGAGGGGGGAGGCTGGGGGTAATTCCACATCCCATTCCCATTCTGACATGTCTATCCACGGCCTCCTCTACTGTAAAGATGAAGCCACACTCAGGTGCCTACTTCTTCGGCAAGGACTCTTCTACCCCCACCGATGACCCCTTCTCCCGTCTTCAACCCTCCTCTTCTTCATGGACACCCCGCTCTGGTCTTCTGCCTGCTCTGGATCTCTTTATCGCTAATTGCCGACGGGACGTCAACCGTCTTGACTTCACCGCACCTTGTCCCCATTCCAACCTCACTCCTTCCGAACGCTCTGCTCTCCACTCCCTCCGCACTAATCCTAACCTTATTATTAAACCCGCCGATGAGGGGGGTGCTGTTGTAGTCTGGCGTAATAACCCCTACCTTGCCGAGGCACAGCGACAACTCGCGGATACCTCCTCTTATTTACCCCTCGATCGTGACCCCACTAAGGAGCACCAGGCCATTGTCTCCCACACCATCACCGGCTTTATCCGCTCAGGGGATCTCCCATCCACTGCTACCAACCTTATAGTTCCCACACCCCGCACTTCCCGTTTCTACCTCCTACCCAAGATCCACAAACCTGCCTGTCCTGGCCGACCTATTGTCTCAGCTTGCTCCTGCCCCACCGAACTCATTTCTGCATACCTCGACACTGTTTTATCACCCCTTGTTCAATCCCTTCCTACCTATGTTTGTGACACTTCCCACGCTCTTAAACTTTTCGATGATTTTAAGTTCCCTGGCCCTCACCGCTTTATTTTCACCATGGATGTCCAGTCCTTATATACTTCCATCCCCCATCAGGAAGGTCTCAAAGCTCTACGCTTCTTTTTGGATTCCAGACCTAATCAGTTCCCCTCTGCCACCACTCTGCTCCGTCTAGCGGAATTAGTCCTTACTCTTAATAATTTCTCCTCTAGCTCCTCCCACTTCCTCCAAACTAAAGGTGTAGCTAGGGGCACCCGTATGGGTCCTAGCTATGCCTGCCTTTTTGTTGGGTTTGTGGAACAATCTATGTTCTGTGCCTATTCTGGTATCTGTCCCCCACTTTTCCTTCGCTACATCGACGACTGCATTGGCGCTGCTTCCTGCACGCATGCAGAATTCATTGACTTTATTAACTTTGCCTCCAACTTTCACCCTGCCCTCAAGTTTACCTGGTCCATTTCCGACACCTCCCTCCCCTTTCTAGATCTTTCTGTCTCTCTCTCTGGAGACAGCTTATCTACTGATGTCTACTATAAGCCTACTGACTCTCACAGCTATCTGGACTATTCCTCTTCTCACCCTGTCTCTTGCAAAAACGCCATCCCCTTCTCGCAATTCCTCCGTCTCCGCCGCATCTGTTCTCAGGATGAGGCTTTTCATTCTAGGACGAGGGAGATGTCTTCATTTTTTAAAGAAAGGGGCTTCCCTTCCTCCACTATCAACTCTGCTCTTAAACGCATCTCCCCCATTTCACGTACATCTGCTCTCACTCCATCCTCCCACCAGGCCACTAGGAATAGGGTTCCCCTGGTCCTCACCTACCACCCCACCAGCCTCCGGGTCCAACATATTATTCTCCGTAACTTCCGCCACCTCCAACGGGATCCCATCACTAAGCACATCTTTCCCTCCCCCCCCTCTGCATTCTGCAGGGATCACTCCCTACGCAACTCCCTTGTCCATTCGTCCCCCCCATCCCTTCCCACTGATCTCCCTCCTGGCACTTATCCGTGTAAGTGGAACAAGTGCTACACATGCCCTTACACTTCCTCCCTTATCACCATTCAGGGCCCCAAACAGTCCTTCCAGGTGAGGCAACACTTCACCTGTGAGTCGACTGGGGTGATATACTGCGTCTGGTGCTCCCGATGTGGCCTTTTATATATTGGCGAGACCCGACGCAGACTGGGAGACCGCTTTGCCGAACATCTACGCTCTGTCCGCCAGAGAAAGCAGGATCTCCCAGTGGCCACACATTTTAATTCCACATCCCATTCCCATTCTGACATGTCTATCCACGGCCTCCTCTACTGTAAAGATGAAGCCACACTCAGGTTGGAGGAACAACACCTTATATTCCGTCTGGGTAGCCTCCAACCTGATGGCATGAACATCGACTTCTCTAACTTCCGCTAGGCCCCACCTCCCCCTCATACCCCATCTGTTACTTATTTTTATGCACACATTCTTTCTCTCACTCTCCTTTTTCTCCCTCTGTCCCTCTGAATATACCTCTTGCCCATCCTCTGGGTTCCCCCCCCCTTGTCTTTCTTCCTGGACCTCCTGTCCCACGATCCTCTCGTATCCCCTTTTGCCAATCACCTGTCCAGCTCTTGGCTCTATCCCTCCCCCTCCTGTCTTCTCCTATCATTTTGGATCTCCCCCTCCCCCTCCAACTTTCAAATCCCTTACTCACTCTTCCTTCAGTTAGTCCTGACGAAGGGTCTCGGCCTGAAACGTCGACTGCACCCCTTCCTACAGATGCTGCCTGGCCTGCTGCATTCACCAGCAACTTTGATGTGTGTTGCATCAATATGCAGGCCATGCCTCTCAGGGACTTGGGTTAATAATACTTTATGTGACTGTATGTGCCATCCTAACTATATGTGCTATCCTAACTATATGTGCTGTGTGTGACTATTCGGATTGCCAACTTTCTCACTCCCAAATAAGGGACAAAAGAGGCAGTCAAATACGAGACACTTGTGTTTACCCCGAGAAAGACTACCATGACCGTGAAGCCTTGCTCAGGCACCTGTGTGCGCATATGTGATGTGCGCATACATGACGTGCACATGCGTGTACATGCCGATTTTTTTCTACAAATCGGTTTTGGCTTAATCTTCCTGACTGTACATACATTATTTCTACTTTATATAGGCTGTGTATTTATCATATCATTCCTGCTTTTACTATATGTTAGTGTTATTTTAGGTTTTATGTGTAATTTGGCATGACTTGGTAGGTTATTTTTGGGTCTGCGGACGCTCAAAAAAAATTCCCATATAAATTAATGGTAATTGCTTCTTCGCTTTATGCCATTTCCGCTTACGAACCGCTTCACAGGAACGCTCTACCTTAGCTGGGGAAATGTGGGACAAGGGCAGTCCCGTATGGGACAAACCAATTTAACCCAATATACAGGATGTCCCGGCTAATACGGGACAGTTGGCAACCCTAATGACTATGCACTCTATTTTGTACCTTGGCCCCAGAGGAACAATGCCTCCTTTAACTGTGTACACATGTACAGTTGAATGACAATTAAACTTGAACTTGTCACAACCACTTCCTCTGGCAGTCATTCATATACTGACCATCATCAGCATGGAAAGAATGGTTCCTTAGATACCTGTTAAATCTCTCCCCTCTCACCTTAACTGTATGCCCCCTTGTCCCTGATTCCCCAACCCATATATTTCATTATATTTTTTAATGAATTAGTTTAGGCTATTAGAAGATTAGGGCATGGTCTACTTTCATGATGAAACTCATGGAGTATTTTAGGAAAATGTTCAGCTGCCATTAGGTATCTTTGGTTCAATCTGTTAATGCTATACAGTTTAGGATTTATAAAGGTTTTTTTCCTGCCATTAAAACAAAACAAAATGATACATAAAGTGCTTTTGCAGATTGGGGTCAGAGTCCATTGGAGTGGTGCACAAGATGACTGGAGACCTTCACTGCCACAGCCTTCCTCTGCATCACTGACATTGTGGTATGTCATCACCTTCCGCCAGCTCCCCCATTCAGGTTTTTGTCTGGAACCTTCTTCTTGACCTTACCACCATGGTTGACCCTACCAGGAGCTAAACTCCAAATGCATCACTCTTGGGATCTCAGAAACGCACACGCTTCTCCGCCACGACAAGCTGATGATCCTCGGAGAAGACTTTCTTTATGCTTTTCTTTCTTTTTGTTATACACATTGATCAATATAAAGATTTCACCTATGATTAAATCCCACTTACAATCAGTACTTTCTCTTGGAAATTGCGATTGATTGAGATGGCTTCACTGCTAAATAATAATGCATTTATATTTGCAGCAGCTGTTTTATGTTGGACAGACACTGGGTGAAGCACGCAGCTTCCTGACTTTCTACTTTATTAGATTTGAATTAATTAGGTGAGGCAGATCTGCACTAAATAAGATGTGCTGGACATGGAGAGGCTGAAATTAACTGGCTCTTGATAGAATGAAATTCACTGGATTTGAAACAGGATCAGTTAAGATGCATGGCTCTGTGTTTGTAAAGACTTACTGTGTTTGGACTGGTAGATGACTTTTTCCTCTCCTTCGATTAGAATAGTCTTCCCATTTGGTAAGATTTTAAAAGTAAGCATAAGAGATTCTGCAGATGCTGAAAATCCAGAGTAACACGGAAATTACTGGTGGAGCTCAGCAGGAATAAAAAGCTGACATTTTGGGCAAAGACCTTCCATCAGGACTCCTGCTGAAGGGTCACAGCACGAAATGTCAGTTCTTTATTCTTCTCTGTAGACGCTGCACAACCTGCTGAGTTTCTCCAGCATTTTGAGTGTGTGTCATTTTAAAAGTAAAATCACTTCAATGATTTTCACCACAGATCCAAATGATTAAAACAGAGCTGTATTGGATGCTGTACCCTGAATGACTGAACTAATGATCAGCTGAGGAAACATAAAAGATGGATTTAAAAACAAGAGCTACAGAGCATTCCTCCCACATTCAAAAGATACTCTGCTGATATAAAATGGACCATTTAGCCGCGTGGGTTACAAATGAATAAAGCTGATTTCAGCCTGGCAGTCAGATTGCAATGACAGCTATCGAGCCCGTGGCTTTGGGTTGATAAATGAATGCTTAGCCTACTGCTAAGCCATTAGACTGCTCCCTTAACCTTTTCAACAGCATAACCTATATATAGGTCTGAACATAATGCCTCTGGGGCATAATGAAACCGTATTTAGCTTGCATCACTATTTTCCTTCTTGGCTGCGATCAATGGAACATTATTATGCAAGTGGCTAGCATCTTACAGATAATGATCATTGGAGATGGGACTTCATCTAGTCAAATCAAAACTAAAAACAAATACTGAAGGCAGGAGGAATTCAGTCACATGGGAGTCCAGTTTTGCCAAGCTGGTGGGTGAATTCCAGCTGGGACGATACTTAAAACAAAAAGCACTGGTTATATTTACTTACATACACACAGAACCCTGGCGTTGAACTGTGTTCATACGCAGAGCTGAGAAATCCAGCTTGTGGCGCTAATTTTCTTTTTGCTTTTGGATGACAATCTTCGGCTAGTTTCCTGTTTGCCTGCTGACTTCATTATAACCAGGTTTACAAACGAAAAAAGGACCCAGATGGGCTTCAAAACACAATTATAATCAAGCATTTTGAATAATGTATCCCAGCTGGGGCACTTTGTCTTGGAGGCTTTGCCGCAAAGGAATCAGAAGGCAAACAGAAGGAAGGGAAAAGACTGTTTCCCATGATAGCGTTGGAAGCCGGATTTCTCCCCATCTTCAAAGTTCACACCTGCCCCTCAGAAAGCCAGACAACTATGGAAGAGAAGATTATAAAGGGGAAAGTATGTGTTCGCATATTATCTCATCCTATGGAATTTCCAAAACCATTTTTGATTATTTCTCAAGCATGGTCACTGTGCTTATGTAGGAAAACAGCAATGAATATACATTTAGTGAGATTCCACAAATAGAAAATTAACTAATTATCCGTTCAGGGAAGAATGCTGTCTAGGATATGTATAAAGATGAGGCTTTATAAGACATTGGTCAGACCACATTGGGGGTATTATGAGCAGCTTTGTGCCCCTAGCTAAGAAGGATGCTGACCGGTAGTGAAGTAGCATCCGCACTGGACTTTGAGGTGAGAGGTTCTAGTTTCGAATCCGGCCAGCTCCTTACACGCTTTCCATCCGTGCTGGGTTGAGTGTTGAGATAGCAACTCGGCCTCGTAAAAAACTGACAAAGCGAAAGAAACGGCAAGGCATAGAGAGGAACAGCAATGTAAGAAGGACGATCTGGCGGTCTAGAAAAAGTTCACGAGAGTGATCCTGAGAATGAAAAGGTTAACATATGATGACATCTCATGACTCTGGTCCTGTACCTGCTGGATTTAGAAGCATGGGTGGGAGGAATCTCACTGAAACGTGAAAGACCTAGCAGAGTGGATATGGAGAGGGTACTTCCAATAGTGGAAATCAAGGACCAGAGGGCACAGCATCCAAGGATGTCCCATTAGAACAGAGATGAGGAGGAATTTCTTCAGCCAGAGGGTGGTAAATCTGTGAAATTTATTGCCATAGAAAGCTGTGGAGGGTAAATATTGGGTGTATTTAAAGCGGAGGCTGATGGGTTCCTGGTTTGTAAGGGCATCAACAGTGAAGAAGAGAAGGCAGGGGAATGAGGATGAGATGATTAATAATCAGCCATGATCAAATGGTGAGCAGACCTAACAGGCCAAATAGCCTAATTCTGCTCTTATATTTTGTGGCCTAATATAATTTTCTGGCCGTGACAATGTTGTTTTTAGGTTCTCATCACAAACTCTATTTACCACATTCCCTCCCTTCAAGAAGGTGAACTAAAGTGTCTCCATTCTTGGTCTCCTGTGAACCAAGATGAAGTTCTGACAATATATCTGTTCCATTTTCATCTCCACATAACCTCCTTAACCTTCTCCAGCCTTCAGACCTCCAAAACCTTTACGTTTTTAGCCACCTGTCACAACCTAACTCCACCCTTCTCATTTGGAGACACATGCAGAAATATTTGGTGGTCTGACAGAGCAGTAATGGAAGACATGAGCTCATATTCTGCTGAGCATTCATTGTCAGCATGCTATATTGGTGCCGGAAGCAGTGGCAAAGCTTGGGTGCTGCTCCCAGAAAATCCATGGGTGAGTCAGTTAGTTGTTAACGCAAATGCCGCATTTCACTGTATGTTTCGGTCAGGTATGGAAACACCAACACCAACACCAATGCAAAAAGTAGTGGATACAACCCAGGCCATCATGGGTAAAGTCCTCCCCACAACAGAGCACATCTATATGGAGTGTTGTTGCAGGAAAGCAAGCATCCATCCTTGTTACAATCTTCTCACTGCTACAATGAGGAAGAAGGCCCAGGAACCTTTGGACTCGCACCACCAACACTTATTCCCCCTCAACCATCAGGCTGCTGAACGAGAGGGGATAACTTCACTCATCTTCACTTGCCTCATCACTGAACTGTTCCCATAACCTATGGACTACTTTCAAGGACTCTTCATCTCATGCTGTCGATATTTATTGTTCACTGATTTATATATTTTTTGTGTCTTTTGTATTTGCAGTTTGTTGTCTTTTGCACACTGGTTGTCCATCTCTTAATTCTATTACGGTTTTTGGATTTACTGAGCATGCCTGCAAGAAAATGAATCTCAGGATTGTATATGGTAACATATATGTACTTTGATAATAAATTTACTTTGAACTTGGATGTTCATGTGGATCTAAAGCTCAAAAATACACTCTATAGGATACATAATCAGTCTATGGGAGAGAGATGGATACATATTTAGTACTGAAAGTGATTTTTATCTCTTTCCACTTGTAAATTTTATTCTTACATTTTCTTGATGATTTCCAATAGATCCTGGGCTCTCACTTGTGTTTGTCAATGAAGTCAAGACTGCTCGTCGGTTAGTGCTTCCGATTCTTATTTACTTTTGATTTTGTGGCTTGGCAGATGGTGAGATTCGAATATTTTAAAAATCTTCGACTTAATCCTTCCAACCACTGGGGCTGTTCATGCATATTAAATGGGATGGGAGAGGTTCCCACTGTTCATGCATGTTTAATGGGATGGAAGAGAACTCTACATGATGGGTTGCTTCATGTTTAATCTGAAAATTTCTCTCTTAAAATGGGGTTTAACTGCTGCTGCCACTGGACAATCTCCCCATCCAGAAGAATGCCGAATCAAAAAAGCAGAACGTATGTGATCAGGGATTGGATTTGTCCCAGGACTGGACCTGAATGTCTCCTGTATCTCATTGGGCATTACCCTACCCACCCACTCTCAACTTCCTAAGGTTTCAACGATAGATTGCTTACACACTCCTGCTTGTACTAGCTGCTGGAGGTTCCTTTTTCATGACTGTGGTTGCAACTTTACAAAATAAAAGTAACTAAAAAGGTCCACATGAATATAGACTCACTCAGTGGCCACTTTATTAGGTACACCCGCACTTTAGTACAAATACCCAATCAGCCAATCATGTGGCAGCAACTCAATGCAAAATAAAAACATGCAGATGTGGTAAAGAGGTTCAGTTGTTGTTCAGACCAACAGAATGGGGAAGAAATGTGATCTAAGTGACTGTGGCCGTGGAATGATTGTTGGTGCCAGATGGGGTGATTTGAGTTTCTCAGAAACTGCTGATCTCCTGGGATTTTCATGCACAGCAGTCTCTAGTATTTACAGAGAATGGTGCAATAAACAAAATAATCCAGTGAGCAGCAGTTCTGTAGGTGAAAATGCCTTGTTGATGAGAGACGTCAGAGGAGAATGGCCAGACAGGTTCAAGCTGACAGGAAGGTGACAGTAACTCAAATAACCATGCGTTACAACAGCAGTATGCAGAAGAGCATCTCTGAATGTACAACACTTTGAACCTTGAAGTGGATGGCCTACAGCAGCAGAAAACCACAAACATACTTCCCAGAAGACCATCATTTATGGTAGTTTTATGGTTACTATTACTGAGACTTAATTACTCAGATTTAAACTCCATAGCATAATGGCAGTACAAAAGCATTGTGATCTTCCAAGCTTACCAGAAACCATTTTTCGGCCTGTAGTCAGGCTTTTATTTCTTCTTGTTAGAGTATCTCTGAATACATAACACGTCAAACCTTGAAGTGGATGGGCTACAGCAGCAGAAGACTACACTGGGTTCCATTCCTGTACCTAATAAAATAGCCACTGAGTGTACATCCACATTTGATGTATATTGTATATTTTTATAATACGCAAATCAGAATACATATTTTTGTTATTCTCTACAAAAAGAAAAGGCATTAAACATACTTTATCCATCCCATTTTCACCAATAAATATAATCTGCTAATATCACAGAACATTTTCATGGTTTATTCCCTGGAATATCGCCTTCGCAAAAGTCATAGATTTGTTATAAAACAGAAAATGCTGAGCTCTAAGGACTGTGTTACAATGAAGGTAGAATATAGATTAATTAAGATCATCATCTTTTACATATATCCACTGCTTCAGCACTATTGACATTCATATCTGAGTACCTTCACCAATATTATCTTAACATTTCCAGTTTTTATATAGTTGCTGCCCAATAAAATTACTCTTGAAGTCTTACTGTAATTTTTTTAATGGTTACATATAATAACATTTTGGGAATGCAATCTTGCTAACTACAGCAGTTTCCTTTTTTTCTGACTGAAAAAAAGTTGTAGAGGCAATTACTAATCAATATTTGAAGAGATTAAATAGAAAAACAGTTTACTGCAAAAGTCAATTCCTTCAGTATTAGTGGTAAACTAATGATGAATGAAAGATTTGAACTATCCGGCTTCGGTCAAAGAGATTGCATTTTTGCATGTTCACCAGTGACTGAATTAGTTTTCCTCAGAAAGTCATACAGAACATTTTCTCCCATCACACAAGTCCTTTAATGTGAAAATCCCACAAATGCCCCACATTATTTTGCACATGGAAGCTGTTAAAGGAAATTGCCATAATTAAAGTGCTTAATTTAAATAAGTGCTTCTACTTTGAGGTGAAAAATGAAACCAGTAAATCTTTTATTGCTAGTTAGATGCCTGGAAAGCTAGCTAGAACAGGTTTCAATTAAACACTTACAGCAAAAAGACTTCCACTAAAATACTTTGTGCTTCACTAGACCCTAATTTTCAACATAATTCATAATTCTGTTCATTAATTTTGTTTTCTATAAAGATAATTTATTATCTGTCATCTCCTAAGGTGCTTGGGAAAAAAGCCCCAAATTACATTCAATTGGCATACATGATTGCAAAAACCAACAGACAGTAATGAAGCAAAAATTGGTATTTCATTTCATTGCATACAACTGCAAGATGAGTAGCATCATCTTTGCTCTAAAAATGGCTTGATTTTAATTTTATTTAACTAACAAATCAATAGAATTATAAATTATGTATTATATTGAGATAATGTGGTTTTAGGGATGCAGAGCATGGTTTAGTTCAGAGAGTTATCCTTCTGGATGTACATAGATTTATTGGATAAGTGTTTAAAAATCTAAAATTCAGCTGTTTGTCCATCAGAGTAACTGGAATTAAATTTAACGTAAAGAATTCTCTTACATTTCTTTGGTTTTATTGGTTTATTGATAAAATAATTTATGCACTGTCATTCTGAAAGCTGCATTATATAAATGCAAAGCAAGGCAATTTTATTATGTAAAAATTAGGCTCATGCTCATCCTAGTAGTGGTAACAATGCAACCACTCGAGTTGAGTATGTTCTCCTGAGGGATTGTCCATTGGTGGTTGTAGAGGCCAATCTGAGATCCATATAACCGGGATGTTAGGGTGGATTCCCTTCATGGAGAATGCCTGTGCGTGACTTTGTTTAACGTGGGGAGGCTGATGCATGGGCAGCCGCCACATGACTCTTGACAGGTCAGGGTCAGAGTACAGTGGCATGCAGTGCAAGATGCATTGGGGACCCTTCACAGCTGCAATCTTCCTCTCTCTTCACTGCCTTACTGTTGTGTCATCATCTTCTGCCAGCTCCACCAATGAGGTCTTGGCTGGATTGATCTCCCCCTTGACCTTACCTCCATGAGTGACCTTACCAGGAGATACGCGCCAGATGACTAAACTCTTGGGATCTCAGGAACTCACAAGTTTCTCCAACACGACAGGGTGCCGATGCTCGGAGAGGACCCTCATCCAAGGTGCTTGGTTCCGAAATCAATCTAAAGTGAACAGAGTACAGAGACATTCAAAAGACCTGGAGTCAATCCAGGGCTTCCTCTGATAATACACGTTGGCTGCCATTCAGTGGGAAACAAAGCTCCAAAATGGTGAAAGCAGAAAAAAATTGGCAAACACATTTGTAGATTTTGATGACACTCTTCAAAATAATTGCAGGAAACCAATACCTTGTTTGAAAATATTTGATAACATATGCTCAGGCAGTAATTAGTTACAGGATTCAAAATTTTAAAAACAAAAACACCATTTATAGATGCACGAATATTCACATATGAAACCAATACTAAAATAATCTAGTACTGTATATATTAGAATCAATTTTCAGGATGTAATGTAATTAAATAAAGGATCACTGAGAGCTCTGTTTATAATGATAACGTTGCTTAAACATACGTCAAAATCCCTAAGGATCAGATTCTCATAAAAAAAACAATTATTGCTGCTGTCTTACATTGTTTGTGGTAAAGTCTATAAAATGAAAGCCTAACAAACAGCTAGAAATACTAATAAGAGTAAAGCCTTTACGTTTGTCAAGATATTAGCATGATAAATGAACTAAATGAAGCATGTAATGGAAAGATGGAATTAAAAGGGTTAGAGAGGCGTGGACTGGTATTGTTCGCCATGCTAAAGCAGAGTGAGTGCAACTGGACTTGCATTCTTCAATGACATAATTTATTGTGTACAGTAGGTATATATTGCATTATGAACTGCCTGAGAGGGGCATAATCTACCAGGATTTTTCTGAATGAGCCATTTTTTTTTCTACTTTATTTTAGAAACTGAATGTGTGAATTAATAAATATATGAAGTGTATATATAGAAATAGCCAATTACTGTTCATGTGGTTGAATGGAACCTGTCATTTAAAAATTTTCCTAAATTAAACCCTTTTTTCAGGGCCACATGGTAAATCCACAAGAGCAAACAGAGACGTGGACTGAAAGCTGAGCTCAGTAATGTCCTTACTTAGGTGCTATTGTGTTGATTGCCTTCCTAAGTCATACTGGGCATCAATTTCATGAAGGCAACACACACAAAGTGCTGGAGGAACACAGAAAGCCAGGCAGCATCTATGGAAAAGAGTACAGCCGATGTTTCGGGCCAAGGCCCTTCAGCAGGGAGGGTGTGAGAAACATAAAATCATTCAGCGAGGGGCTGTTCTGTGTGTGGAACTGCCTTGTTAATGAGAGAGGTCAGAGGAGAATAGCCAGACTATTTCAAGTTGACAGGAAGGCGACAGTAACTCAAGTAACCATGCATTAGAGCAGTGGTGTGCAGAAGAGCATCTCTGAATGCACAGTATGTTGAACCTTGAAGTGCCTCAGCTACAGCAGCAGAAGACTCCAAACACACACCCAGTGGCCACTTTACTGGGTACAGGAGGTAACTAATAAACTGGCCACTGAATATGTTACATGTGATCCAGGCAGTGCTGTACTGAGGAATGGCCCAGTATTTGGGGCAGCGGGCACTAGAATTCTTCAGTATCCAAAGGACTTTAGGACTTTATTGTGACTTTTAGAACTTTACTTCTGTGGCAGCCACCATAGTCTGACCTTTCAATAATCCACTCACAGGTTGGGTTAAAGAAGTACTGCGCAATTAAGACAGAGCCATGAATTCTGACAAGTAACCATCACTGCAAGAAACTTGCAGAGGGTTGTGAACACAGATCAACACAACGTGTAAATCATCCTCCTTATGGACTCTGTTTGCATTTCTTGCAGGCTCGGTAAAGCAGCCAGCTTAATCGAGAACCATAAGCACCCAGGAAATTCTCTTCTCCCCTCTACTGTCGGCCAGAAGGTATAAAAACCTGAAAGCACAAACCGACAGACTTAAGGAGAGCTTCTGTCTAACAGTTATCTAAATCTGGTAGAAAAGATGGACTCTTGACCTCATAATCTACCTCATTATGATCTTGAACCTTATTGTTTACCTGCACTGCACTTTCTCTGTAACTATTTTACTTAGTTCTAACCTGAAAATCAAAGTTCAAAGTAAATGTATTATAAATGTATGTATATGTCACCATATTTTACCCCGAGATTCATTTTTTGCAGGCATTCACATTAGAACAAAGAAATACAATAGGATCAATGAAAATCTATACATAAAACAAAGATTGACAAACAACCAATGAGCAAAAGAAGACAAACTGAGCAAATGCAAAATAAAACAAATAATAATAAATAAATAAATGATACTGAGAACACGAGTTGTAGTTTCCTTAAAAGTTAAAATACTCTGTGCAGTGTGTAATAATCTGATCAGTATAGACAGTAAGCTTTTCACATTATCTTGATACATGTGACAATAAGGAACCAACACCAGTGAGGCTGTTTCTTAACGCAGCAGTTTACTGCAATCTGCAAGCAGCCATACTATGTAGAGATTGTGCACCATAAAAATCGAAGGCATGTGAACTGTGCTGTGACTGGCAGTGCTGGTCTGGCCCTGATCAGCAACAGTAATTGTGGCAAGTCCTTACTCCATTACCTTCAAATGAAAAATAAATATAATCTTCCATCTGAATCCCCTGTACTATGTCTTAAATGTGAAAGAAATCAGAAATACCTGTTTTCTTTTTAGAATGCATTTTTCATGTCTTAAAGTATAAGTTTTATAATTATGATATTCAACATTATTAATAGCAAAATCATTTTATTTAAACCCTGGAGGCTTACAGAAGTGACCATGGAATGTTCTAATTAACAGGATGAAAAGAAGAAAAAAAATACTGTATGAAGGTCAGAAGGGAATTTTCTAGGGAATAGTGGAATACCCAAAGCTTATTTCTAAAAAATACCTAATTATATTGTCATTCATGAACTACAAAGGTTATCTTTGCTCAGGGAATTAATTGGATTTATATTGGAGCCCTGCATGTATCCTGCTTAAGTGCCAATTTGGCTGGTAGCAGCACTCTTGACCCAGAGTCAGGGATCTGTCAGTTAAATCTCTCCTCCTGCGACCAAACGCAGGGGTCACTTTATTAGGTTCACCTGCACGCCTGCTCTTTCACGCAAGTATCTATTCGGCCAATCATGTGGCAGCAGCACGATGCATAGAAGCATGCAGACATCATCAGAATGGGGAGGAACTGTGACCTAGCTGTCTTTTACAATGGATCTATTGTTGGTGTCAGACAGGGTGGTTTGAGTATCTCAGAAACTGCTCATCCCCTGGTATTTTCGTGCACAATAGTCTCTAGAGTTTACAGATAATGTTGCAAAAAGCATAAAAAACATCCAGTGAAGTACAGTTATGTGGGCAAAAATGCCTTGTTAATGATAGAGGTCAAAGGATAATAGTCAGGCTGGTTCAAGCTGAGAGGAAGGTGACAGTAGCTCAAATGACCATGCATTACAACAGTGGTGTACAGAAGAGCATCCCTGAACGCACAACATGTCAAACCTTGATGTGAATGGGCTACAGAAGCAAAAGACCACAAACACACACCCAGTGGCCACTTTATTGGGTACAGGAGGTAACTAATAAAGTGGCCACTGAAAGTAGTACATGTAATCCAGGCAGTGCTGTACTGAAGGGATGGTCTGTATTTGGGGTGGCATCTCTTTGATGAGACATACACCAAGAAACTCTCTTGTATTGAGGCAGCAAGCTTACGAGTTCTTCTAGTTTTCAAAGGACTTTAGGACTTTATTTCCTGCAGTTTAGGAGAATGAAGGGAGATTTGATAGATTATACAAAATTATGACGAGGATAGATAGGGTAAATGCAAGCAGGCTTTTTCCACGGACATTGGGTAAGACGTCATGGGCTTAGGGTGAAATGTTGATTGATAGTTTTCACTCAGAAGGCGGTGAGAATGTGGATCAAGCTGCCCGAGAAAGAGATGGATGTGAGTTTGACTACAACATTTAAGAGAAGTTTGGGTCAGTACATGGATGGGAGGGGTATGGGGGCTATGGTCTAGGTGGAGATCAGCCCATCACAGGAAGAGTCTCCCCTCTGTGGACTCTGTCTATACTTCTTACTGCCTCGGTAAAGAAACCAGCATAATCAAAGACCCCACCCACACCAGACATTCTCCCTTCTCTCCTCTCCCACAGGGCAGAAGATAAAAAAAGCCTGAAAGCACATACCACCAGGCTTAAATGAAACTTCTATTCCACTGCATTTTATCGATTACCTGCACTGCCCCTTTTCGGTATTACACCTTATTCTGCATGGTTATTATTTTGCCTTATTTTAGCCCTGTTATGGTACACGCCCGACCACGCTGGCCTATGGGGTTTAGACCCTCCGATTCTCTGGCGTATAGATAACTGGCACAGTCCCTTTAAAGATTCTGGCCCAATCCACTAATTGGTGGCCATGTTTTGGTGCCAAGATTTGGATATTTAAAGAGCAACTGAACTCAGGTTCAATGCTTGAATTGCAGGTAACAATAAAGAAGCATCTTACCCGCTATTTATCAGTTTGTACTGCAGAACTAAGTCGTTTTGGGCTTACAGTGAGTGGAGGAAATCTGTTTTAGCAAAGTTATAATTTGTTCACAGTCTTTTTCAGCTTTGACTAGTCAAACAGGTCATTCTAACAGTCGGTCAGATTTACTGCTGGAAGCTCTTCAAACTTTATATCACTTTCTAAATATTGGTCTTCATATCTGCTTCTAATGGGTCTCTGCACATTGAGGTCTTGAGGGGAATGAGCGGGTTGATTGTTTGGCCAAAAAAGCTGTTAAAAGTTCATCTGTGGATATAGACCTTCTATTTAGCAAATCAGAAGCCAAAGGCTTGGTGGGGCTAAGTTTTAGATTTAGGGGATTATGGCAAAACTTTGGGATAATACGCATAAAGGGAGACCCCTTTACAAAATACATAAAACTGTTGGATTGATGGGAGAAGGGAGGAAGACAAGAAGGAAAGGAAATATATTGACTCCACTTAGAATTGGGCATACTATGCTTAATTATTCCTTTTATATTGTTGTAAGACCTCACTCTGGGGTGTGTAGGTTTTGTTATCATTATGAAACAGTTGAACATATTATTTTACAATGTGAAGCATATAAGGTTGAAAAAAAGCAAATGCAGGCAGCACTACTAGCCTTAGGGGTTGATAGTTTTCATTTAAACACATTAATAAGTTATGGAAGTTACTTTAATTTAATTCACAATATTGTCTTTCATTATTTAAAACTTACAGGGCTTTTTGGGGTAATTTAGTTTTCATTTGATTGAGAACGAATAGGGGCTTTATTTCCCAGCTCTCTATACCACACTCCAGTCCAGTTGCTGGAGGTATTGTACCTTTAAGTTGGATTGCCAACCACCGTATAAAGTCAGAAGAAGAAGACAAAGGTTCACTGCTCAATTGTCATCTCAGCTTTGGTTTAGTCTGTGATTGAGTTTAGGATTTCTGTCTTGTTTGGATTCTCATCTAGTCTCATCAGTTTCTCATCTAGCATGATGAGAAAGTTGTAGGCCGTATCTCGGGTAATGATGAGTTTGAGTACAGAGAGGAAATTAAGAACCTGGTGACATGGTGCAAAGACAATAACCTATCCCTCAACGTCAGCAAGATGAAGGAATTGGTTGTTGACTTCAGAAGGAGTAGCGGACCACACAACCCAATTTACATCAGTGGTGCGCAAGTGGAACAGGTCAAAAGCTTTAAGTTCCTCGGGGTCAATATCGCAAATGACCTGACTTGGTCCAACCAAGCAGAGTTCACTGCCAAGAAGGCCCACCAGTGCCTTTACTTCCTGAGAAAGCTAAAGAAATTTGGCCTGTTCCCTAAAACCCTCACTAATTTTTATAGATGCACCGTAGAAAGCATTCTTCTAGGGTGCATCACAACCTGGTATGGAAGTTGTCCTGTCCAAGACCGAAAGGAGCTGCAGAAGATCGTGAACACGGCGCAGCACATTACACAAACCAATCTTCCGTCCTTGGACTCACTTTACACCGCACGCTGTCGGAGCAGTGCTGCCAGGATAATCAAGGACACGACCCACCCAGCCAACACACTTTTCGTCCCTCATCCCTCCAGGAGAAGGCTCAGGAGCTTGAAGGCTCGTACGGCCAGATTTGGGAACAGCTTCTTTCCAACTGTGATAAGACGGCTGAATGGATCCTGTCCTGGATCTCGGCCATACCCTCCAAATATCCGAACCTGCCTCTCGGTTTTTTTGCACTACCTTGCTTCCCATTTTTCTATTTTCTATTTATGATTTATAATTTAAATTTTTAATATTTACTAATTTTAACTATTTTTAATATTTGTAATATTTAATATTTGTAATCCAGGGAGTGTGAAGCGCAGAATCAAATATCGCTGTGATGATTGTACATTCTAGTACCAATTGTTTGGCGACAATAAAGTATAAAGTATGTAGTCAAGAACCCTGTTCTCGTCTCAGTCTTGAAATTGTGTCTCAATTCTAGTCTCAGGTACTTCAGCAATTGGTTCCTTACCATCCTCGCCTAGGCCTCTCGTCACAAATTTCAGCACGGTGTAATGATGTGATGTGTATAAACACAATGCAAAGCAAGCTTTTTGCTATTCTGGTATCTGCGACAATAAAAAGCCAATGCCAATACCACGTCCAATAATTCCACACGCTGCCCTTTCACCATGCGTTGTTTTTTCTTCCAAGTACTGATGAAGATTTCTTGTGAACGTTACTTTTGAATCTGTTTCCAGTACACTTCCAGTTCCGAGTGATGGGAGGAACAAATTAACTGCTCACATGGAATTAGTTTCAATTTATTGCAAATGCATTGCTTTCCTCTTACAGCTGCTCAACCAGACTCCAGATTTCCTCTGACTAACCTGGCATTTTGTCAACTTCACAAGGATGCAGATCATAAAATGCAAAGGTTTGATGTGGTCGAAGCTCTGGACTCAGCCTGAATCTGAATTACCGAGTTGACTTGATATTCTTTGCTTAAACGATGTACTTCAAGATGGTGTAGGCAATTAAAAAGTGAAAAAGAAGCTGTATTTGCTTTGTAAACACAAGAGATTCTGCAGATGATGAAGGGTTTCAACATGAAACATTGACTGTTTATTCTCCTCTGCGGATGCTGCTTGGCCTGCTGAGTTCATCTAGCATTTTGCGTGCTGCTCTGCATTTACCTTCTGTCCTGTTATATTTCTGCATAGCAATGCAAAGTATCCTAATTTTTAACAGTAAAGTAAAAAAAATTACTCTCTAAATTTTAGGATATCTAAATATGCTTGGGTGGTGGGGTGTCTCTACCAAAAGAGGTGTGAGGTGCTCCTACCCTCTGCCAGCCTGCAGGTCACCCTTGGGCAAGGTGTAGCACCTGCTTAGCCCCCGATCAGGGTCACATGACACCACGGGAGCAGTTGGTGGATGGCTGTACGAGCAGCCGGTGCACATCACAAGTCCTGGTTATGTGACCACTGATGCCAGGCACACAATCTCTGAAGATTATTGATAACAGCTGGGTCACCTGTCTTGTAAAGACACTGCCCAGAAGGAGGCAATGGTAAACCACTTCTATAGAAAAAATTGCCAAGAACATTCATGGTCATGGAAAGACCATGATCACCCATGTCATGCAACGTGGCACACAACAAATGAATGAACTCAATATGGTATCCCTCCAAGAGGACCGCAACATTGTTGTGGTTTGGAGGATTGCATGCTTCAATGACCCGGAGAATTACATTGGCAGGAGTCAGGGCGTTATGCTTTGATTCTTGGTAGGGTCACCCATGCCAAACAGATCAAAGGGTAGAGTCCAGACTAAGAGTTGTCCACCGGACCTCCAAGTTTGGGGGTTCAGCTCAGGGCTAACAACCCTGACTGGTAAAACAAAACTGTTACAGAAACAGCAATGAAGAACCCTTCTTCATCTGAGTGGCCAAGCACAGACGGAGATGAAGGACCTTCATCATTGTCCTGAACGTTAGTGGTGTAATGAGCAGTAAGTAAGTTAATATGCTATCCTCTCTGTACTGAATAGTGATCTGTTGGATACATAAATGATCAACCTGACAGTTCAGATTGATAAGGATTACAAATGTCCTTAGTTTCCCTGTTGTAAGAGAGAGAAGATAAGAAGCAACATTTCTTTCAATGACACCATCTAGAAAATATGGGTGTAAGTATTTTGGAACATCTGCATCTTTTCCATTTGTCCTCAGGGTCATGTTCTCGGAACAGTGAATGACCAGACTCAGACATAGTAACTGCAGAAGAAGAAGTTGGCGCCAACAAACAACGCTGCCAAGGGCAACATCCTCAAGACAGGTCATAGAGCAACTCCTTTTACTTCTTTTAGACTTTTTATTTCAGATGTGGTTCTGCTACTGTTGCAGCCTGTCTTCGACATTCTGGTGGTGTGTTTTTGCAGTGACTGGGCAAACTGGCATTTTGCTGTCTCGGACAGGGTACCACGAGACTGTGAGCAAAGCACGTGGCATAGAGTCCAGGAAGCCTGGGGATGGGCTGCCAGCCCACGGTCGACTCCAACTCTCGCCGATCCTGCTGATTAAAGGGAGGAGGAAGGCTGAAATCATCGGGGCGAGTGCAAAAGGTGAGCATGTGCTCAGCGCCGTCTGCCAACTCCTTGCTCGCTGCTGCCAGAAAAAGTGACTGTGTATGATGGTTTCTCTCTCCCTCTCGCTCACTGCTTCTGAAGGAGGGTCCTTGCGTTGAGTGATCTCTCTCTCTCTCAATGCTGTTGGAGGATGGTGCTGGAGCAAGGTTTAATCGACATGCCTTGTGGATTGTGGACTCTAATTGACGGTCATGATGTGTTCTGGTTTCTGGTCACTCCTTTTCTGTTGCCAGTTTGGCCAACTTGTTTTTTTTTGGGCGTGGGGGAGGAGGGACAGAGGTTATTTTTTTCTCTTTGAACGGGTTCCATGGTTCTTTGTTTTGCAGCTGTCTGCGGGAAAGACGAACCTCAGAGTTGTATATAGCATGCACACTTTAATAGACGTACTTTGAATCCTTTTGAAGTGGCTGAAGAACTAGAGGGCAGCTGGTTTCTATAAAATCGCACCTCAATAAAGTTCTTCCTCAAAAAGGAGATATTGACAGAAGGAATAACAGTATAGAAATATTAATGCAGGAAATTCTTCTATTGAGAACTACATTTACTTTGGAAAACATATTGGCTGGCAAAACATTGGCAACACATTTGGTTCACGACAGCAGCTTTGGAATGTAAAGTGTAGGCAGTAAAATGTAGCAATATCATTATAAATTACGCATGATTTATTACTCCAATGTGCTACAAGGCTTTAAAGTAATAAACAACACTTTCTGGCATAACATTACCATAAAACAGAGTAGCAGAATTAGGCCAGTTGGCCCATTGGGCCTGCTCCACCATTCCATCATGGCTGATTTATTATTCCTCTCAGTTCCATTCTCCTGCTTTTTCCCCGTTACCTATGACGCATTTACTAATCAAGAACCTATCAACCTGTGCTTTAAATATGCCCGATGAAGTGTCTCGGCCTGAAATGACTCTGTTCTTTTCCACATATGCTGATTGGCCTGCTGAGTTCCTCCAGCATTTTGTGTGGATCACCTTAGATATACTCAATGACTAGGCCTCAACAGCTGTTTGTAGCAATGAATTCCACAGATTCACCACCCTCTGGCTAAAGAAATTCCTCCTCATCTCTGTTCTATAGGGACAGCCTTTTATTCTGAGGCTGTACCCTCTGTTCTAGACACCCCCCAATAGAGGAAACATTCCCTCTTCATCCGCTCTATCTAGGCCTCTCAATATTCAATAGCTTTCAATGAGATCTCCCCCTCCTCCCCCCCCCACCTTCATTCTTCTGAGTTCTAGCGAATGCAGGCCGAGAGCCATCGAACGCTCCTCATATATTAATCCCTTCATTCCCGGGATCATTCTCGTGAACTTCCTCTGGACCCTCTCTGCTGATTAAAATAACAATATTGTGCAGATTTTCAGGCCTTGAAGCTAGGAAAATGAGCACTAGTTGATGCCACTGGGGTTCTGCCTTCACAAGGGCCTACTTCTGCAAAATGGTTAAGGACGGACAAAGTTGTGTAGATGTGTAAGTGAGGCTACTGAACCGCGCAGCTGAATGCAGTGCCCTGCGATTGTGCTGCACGTTGGAACGGTGCCAAGAACCACCTAATTATGATACACAGCGGCGACCTGGGTTCATCCAGAAAGAAAGCATTCCTGCACCCGTGTCAAAAGAACAAAAGCCTGATTAAAATAGATTAACACTGTTGTTTCAAAATACTACTCAGTTAAACAATGCCAGCTCCTAAATGCTAAGTATTAAAGCGGGAGAGTGCTGTTACTCCAAGAGATAATGTTAATGCTCTAGCCTTTATCACAGACAGCTCTTGTCGTCTTAACAAAGTAATGAACCTAATAGAAATAGCAGTTGTGAATGAAAGATGCCTGAGGTAAACTGACAGCTCACCCTGTTTTATTCAGTGGCTTCATTAAAACAGAAAATTGTGCTGCCAATATTATAGAATATAAAAAAGGTTACCAGGGAACGCTGAGAATGATTTTCTTTATTCTAGGCTTCTAGTTATCTGTGTGATCTGTCTGTTAAAATGCATTTTCATTTGGCTAGAAAACATGTCAGCAACTATTTCTAAGTGTGACAAATGAACAGCCGAAGGTCTGATGAACAATCTATATCTAAGCCTTCGGAGTTTCATGTAAGGACAAAGGTAGTTGCAACCAAACGATTTGCAACACAATGCCTCATCTTTTTGCATTGTTAAATTCACCCCAGCAGTGAATTTATATCTGCTAAATTTGAATATTGCTTGAAAAGGCTATATTATATATTTTTAAGACTATGTTAATTTATATTGAAAAATTCGGGGACTGAAATGGCATTGTGATGAAGACATGAAGACGGTGCCCTGAGTTCAACACCACACAAGGGATTTGTGAATGCTTGCTCAAGTGTGAGGAGTAAATAATTCATTTATTTCACGCTGTGTACATGGAGAGTACAGTATCTTTGAAAGTTCACAAACTGCTGAATAATGAAAGATGGGATGCATGATATTACTTATTTAAAGAGCAGCTAATGCCAGACTACAACGTACACCCTTAATTCCATTTTCATTATATTAGATGTATTCTTTTCAAACACTAAATCAGAATCAGGTTTAGTCAGATTTATTGTGAAATTTGTTGTTTTGCGGCAGCAGTACAGTCACCACAAAAGATTTCTGTAAGTTACAATAAGAAATATATATAAAATAACCAGTAGTACAAAAAGAGAGCAAAAGGTGAGGAGGTGTTCATGGTCCATTCAGAAATCTGATGGCAGAGGGGAAGAAGCTGTTCCTAAGTCATCGAGTGCATGTCGTTCAGCTCCTGTATCTCCTCCCTGATGGAAGCATGCGAAGGGGGCATGTCCTGGAAAGTAAGGATGCCGCATTCTCGAGGCACCACCTTTTGAAGATGTCTTAGTGGGGAGACTTGTGCTCATGATGGAGCTGACTGATGGCATCTTGGACTGGTACGGACACCAATGCCCAGGAACAGAAAAGTCTACAAAGGATAGTAGATACAGACCAGTCCATTACAGGCAAAGCCCTCCCCATCACTGATCGCATTTGCAAGGAAGTGCTGCCACAAGAAAGCAGTATCTATCATCCAACACTCCCATCATCCAGGAAGTGCTCTTTTCTCGCAAGTACCATTGGGAAAAAGGTACAGGAGTCTTAGGTCCACACCACTGGGTTTAGGAACAGCTATTACCCTACAACCATCATGGATACCTTCACTCACCTCAACCCTGAATTGACTCCACTACCTAGAAGCACACATTCAAGGATTTTCCAACTCATGCTCTCATTTACTTATCATTTTATTTGCACAATGTTTTCTGTTAGTCTATTCTTATATATGTAAACCTGGCGGGAACAAAGGATGTTGGGAATGGCGAGGGTGGAGTGCTGTGGGAGTGGTGTGGGTCGGGTGGCAGAGAAGGAGTGCCAGGCTGGCGGGGGAAAGGGTGGTGCGGGTCGCGGGTGCAAACACACCCAGCCCTGAGACTACAGGCAAGGCCATTTGATTCCAAACAACTGTTTTCGTAATCATTAAAGAATGTCTTTCTGGATCTTCCCTCTCCCTTCCCCTTTTCCCAACTATAAGTCTTCTCTTCCTGCCCTCTTCCTACTCTCAGTCCACAACAGAGACCCATATCAGAATCAGGATTTATCATCTCTCACATATGTCATGGAATTTGTTTTGTTTTGTCGCAGCAGTACAGTGCAATGCATAAAATTCCTACAGTGCTGTGCAAAAGTCTAGGCACCCTAGCTATCTATATGTTTAGTGTATATGTAATTTGATAATAAATTTGCTTTGACTTTGACTTAACAAGGATGTGCGGAACAGCCTGCAAGTGTTGCCACACATTCTGGTATCAACATAGCACGCTCATAACGTTCAGGAGCAAAACAAAACAACAACAATCATCACCATTTCCCACCTACTCATACACCTCCTCAAACACAGAGACTTCCATAGGCTTCCAACCCCAGGATAGGCCATATACCATTGTCACACTTCTCTTTGACTACCTGTAAGTAATAAAATATTAATCCAACCTTGAAAATACAAAGTTAGTTTCCAAATAATGTTTAAAATCAACAGACACAGATTAATTGGAGATATTTTCATTTTACCATAGAGGATAGAATAACAAGAGGGTTCTCTGGCCATTTGTAAATGTAATGAGCTTACTTGGACTCCCTATTCTCCCATCCTTCTTAATTTGAGAAATCCAATATCAGAGTCCAATATTCTTGAACATTGATCTACCTTTTGCCTTTTAGATAGCCTTGTATCCTTGGCAACTTCAGATCAATGCTAATTATCTGGAGGGAGTATAATGGGTTGCCACTATGAGATTAACTAGTAGCGAAAACTTGGGCTCATACCAACTGAGTTTGCACCTTTACATTTATCTTTGACTTTGATTCCACCAAGTTACCTCCAGTGACAACAGGTACCTGCAAAGGGCGGACGCTCTGTATCTTACTGAGGTAAAAGCAAGGTTAACAAAAATAGTCCTATTCCATTTTGCTGCCCGCCCCCCTCTGGGCCTCCAGTCCATATACCATTGCCATAATTCTCTTTGAGTTACTTAATTTTTAACAAAGTGGATCTGGGAATACAGATACAAAATTCCCTAAAAGTGGCATCACAGGTAGATAGGGTCGTAGAGAGAGCTTTTGGTATATTGGCCTTTATAAATCAAAGTATTGAATATAAGAGTTGGAATGTTATGGTGAGGTTGTATAAGGCATTGGTGAAGCCGAATTTGGAGTATTGTGTGCAGTTTTGGTCACCAAATTACAGGAAGGATATTAATAAGGTTGAAAGAGTGCAGAGAAGGTTTACAAGGATGTTGCCGGGACTTGAGAAACTCAGTTACAGAGAAAGGTTGAATAGGTTAGGACTTTATTCCCTGGAGCATAAAAGAATGAGGGGAGATTTGATAGAGGTATATAAAATTATGATGGGTATAGATAGAGTGAATGCAAGCAGGCTTTTTCCACTGAGGCAAGGGGAGAAAAAAACCAGAGGACATGGGTTAAGGGTGAGGGGGGAAAAGTTTAAACGGAACATTAGGTGGGGTTTCTTCACACAGAGAGTGGTGGGAGTATGGAATGAGCTGCCAGATGAAGTGGTAAATGCGGGCTCACTTTTAACATTTAAGAAAAACTTGTACATGGATGGGAGGTGTATGGAGGGATATGGTCCAGGTGCAGCTCAGTGGGACTAGGCAGAAAAATGGTTCGGCACAGCCAAGAAGGGCCAGAAGGCCTGTTTCTGTGCTGTAATGTTCTATGGTTCTATTAATCCAGTCTTGAAATACACAGTTAGTTTTCAAAATCTGTTTAAAGTCAACAGATACAGTTTAATTACAGATATTTTTGGTTTATCATAGAGAGTAGGATAATATTCTGGCTATTTGTGAATGTAACGAGCATGTTTGTACTCTTGAACCCATTCTCCCACCTTCATAGCTGTCAGCCTCTACATTAAGGGTCTGTTTAAAGGACGCAGACCAGACTTATTCAAACGTGGGGAATCTTGAACCACATATTTCAAATCCCTAATCCATTTCAGTCCAATGCTGAAGATGCAATCTAGTTATCCACCATGAAAAAAAGAAGCCCGGCCGGGCCGAAAATTATTTTCTGGCGAGCTTGGATGATTATAATGCTCTTGAACTACCATTGTGGCTATGGAGCTTAAATTCAAGTAATTAAGTAAGCCTCAGTGACAGTAACCGTGAAACTACCATAGATGATGGTCTTCTGCGGAGCACACTTCGTGGCCACCTCCTGTACCTCATAAAGTGGCCACTGAGTGTATGTTTGTGGTCTTCTGCTGCTGTAGCCTGTCCACTTCAAGGTTTGATATGCTGTGTGTTCAGAGATGCTGTTCTGCGCACCACTTGAAACATGTGGTTACCTGAGATACTGTCACCTTCCTGTCAGCTTGAACCAGTCCGGTCATTCTCCTCTGAACTCTCTCGTTAACAAGGCATTTTCACCCGCAGAACTGCCGCTCACTGAATGTTTTTTGTTTCTTGCGCCATTCTCTGTAAACTTTAGGACAGTTGTGTGTGAAGGCCCTAGGAGATCAGCAGTTCAAACCACCAACAATCATTCCACATCAAAACCACTTATTTCACATTTCTTCCCCATTCTGATATTTGTTCTGAACAACAACTGAACCTCTTGACCATGTCTGCATGCTTTTATGCATTGAGTTGCAGCTACATGATAGGCTGATTAGATAGTTGCATTAATGAACAGGTGTGCTTAATAAAGTAGCCACTGAGTGTAATTGGGTAATTAAAACCTAGGCCAGGAAACCATTGCTTCACATATTTCCACACGAGGTCTGTTGAAGTCAAAAATACAATGAACATAAATCCGTTCTGCATATCTAGTCATTGCTGATATCATGCTGTGACCTTCACCCATACTCCTACCTCTTACATTTATCAACTGTAGACATTCCTGATAGCAATGCTGCTCTGAAATTGGGTGAAACGTTACCATCTGAATCAAGACCATAAAAATTCATGACCTTTTATTATCAATGAATAATTACATACAGATTTACTAGAAAAACGTATGATTAAATTCATTGCAGTTTGGATATGCCAAAGCAGCTAATAACATTTCTATAAGTCATAAGATGTATACAAACAGTACATAAAATTTCAACCGAAAGGTGACATACACAGTAAAATACAGTATTAGCAGTAGTAAAGGTAATTGTTACTAGTGTTGCTATTTTACTCTTGTCTGGTTAAGAAAAAGAAGGAGGCATACAGTACATATAAGCATTTGGGAACTAGTAAATTTCTTGAGGACTACAACAAGTATGGGCGTGCACTTAAGAGAGAAGTTAAGAGGGCAGAAAGAGGTTATGAAAAGGATCAGGCAAGCAAGGTGAGGCAAAATCCTAAGAGATTATAAGTACTTTAAGAGTAAAAGGATGGAGCGGGAGAAGATAGATCCCCTTAAAGATCTGCTTGACTGTCTATGTGTGGAATGAAAGGAAATGGAGGTGCTTTAATGGAACGTTCACTTCACTTTTACTGTGGAGAGAAAGTTGGAGGCTAAAGAAATGGAGGAAATAAGTGGTGATGTCTTGGGCCACATATAAACTAGCAGGCAGGATGTACTGGGGGCTTTAAAGTGTATTAAAGTGTATTTTTCCCCAGGATCGCACCAGGTGCATTCTCAGACCTTGTGGGAAACTAAGGAAGAACTTACACAAGATCACAAGACAAAGGAGCAGAAGTAGGCCATTCGGCCCATCGAGTCTGCTCCGCCACTCCACCATGAGCTAAACTATTCTCCCATCTAGTTCCAATTTCCAGCTTTCTCCCCATATCCCTTGATACCCTGACTAATTAGATACCTATCAATCTCCTCCTTAAACACCCTCAATGATCAGGCCTCCGCAGCTGTACGTAGCAACAAATTCCATAGATCCACGACCCTCTAGCTAAAAAAATTTCTCCTCATCTCTGTTTTAAATACAAGATCACAAGACAAAGGAGCAGAAGTAAGCCATTTGGTCCATTGAGTCTGCTCGATTACAGAGGCCTTTGCAGCAATTTTTGCTTCATCTCTGGCCACAGGTGAGGTTCAGGGGACTAGAGAGTGGCTAGTGTAGCAAGACAATTTATAAAGGTAGTAAACACTAGCCCAGACGCTACAAAGCAATGACTCCAACATCAGTGGTTGGTACATTTCTGCAGGGGATTCTGAAGGATGAGATCTACCAATCTCTGGGAAGAGAGGGTCTGATTCAGGACAGTCCTGAGACAGCTATGTGCCTGAGAAATGATGCCAGACAAATCTCTTAAGAGTTTTTCGACAAGGTAACGAAGAGGGTAGATGGGCATAGAACAGTTAATGTTGTGTATATGGACTTTAGCAAGACTTTTATCAAGGTACTTCATGGTCTAGAAGGTTGGATCGTATGGGATCCAGGGGGGAGATGGTGGATTGGATTCATTATTGGCTTGGTGGGAGGAAGCAGAGGTCGAGTGTTATTTCATGGACTGGTTGCCATGTGACATACCATCTAGTGGTATGTCACAGGTCACCAGTTGAATAAACTATTTAGATGTAAATGTACAAGGCATGGTTCCTAAGTTTGTGGACGATACAAAAATTGGTAGTGTGTTGACAATGTAAAAGGTTATGGAAAAAATTGCAGGGGGATCTCGATCAGCTAAGTCTGTGGGTTGAGGACTGGCAAATGGATTTCAATTCTGATAAATGTGAGGTATTATATTTTGAGAGATCAAACCAGGTTAGGACTTGCACAGCAAGTGGTGGGGCATAGGGAGTGTGATGGAACAGAGGGACCTAGGAGTACAGGTGAACAATTTATGGAAAGCAGCATCAGAGGTTGATAAGGTAGTGAAGAAGGCATTTGGCATGCTGGGCTTCTTTGGTCAGGGCATTGATTATAGGAACTGCTAAGTTACATTGCAGCTATATATGAAACTTAGTGTATTGTGTACAGTTTTGGTCACCCTCTAATGTGAAAGATGTTATTACTGGAAACGTGAAAGAACACAGAAAAGATTTACCAGAATGTTACGTGGACTTGGGTGCATGAGTTACACAGAGAGGTTATGCAGACTACGACTTTATTCTCTGGAATGTAGGAGATTGAGGGATAAACTGATAGAGATAAATAAAGTCATGAGGGGTGAAAAGACCTTTTCCTCGGGGAGGAAGTGCTAAAAAAATCAAGAGGGCATTGGTTTAAATTCAGAGAGGAGAGATTTAAAAGGGGCATTATACACAAAGGGTGGTGCATATTTGAAATCAGGTGCCAGTAATGATGGTTAATGTTGACACATTAATAAAGTTTAAAGCCACCCAGATAAGTACGTGGATGGGAGAGGTTTGTGGGCTACACGCCAAACATGGGCAGATAGGACTATCTCACTGGTTAACACAGTTGGCAGGGATGAGTTATGCCAAAGGGCCCATTTCCATGCTGTAAAACACTAAGATTTAATTGTGTTTTTTTGAATACAAACTGTCTTTAAACACCTATTCCAAATATTATCAGTATTGTGAGGAGTGGGTAGTGTAGAGGTTTAAGGAACAGAAAGTAAGCGTTACTTAGCAGAATCCTGTGAAATGAATTGCCGTTACACTTTTTAATTAGAAATTGCATGGCCATACTAACTGACCTCAAAGAAACTAATTAGCATGTTATTTTAAAAAGGGTCAGACTCATTATTTCTATTTGCAAATTCAAGCAACCAGCAAGTCCTGGTGTCTCTGTAATCCAGCACATAACATGTCAAGAGCTTCATGTCGTTAATAAAGAATTGACTTAAAAACCCTCCTGTAGAAACAACTTTTATATTTGATTAAAGAAAAATTGTAGAAACAAGAATGAGGTTTTGATTGTAATTTTGTCTTGGTGATCCGCCAATATTCATTTTTTTGGATTTCATTTTCACAGTTTCTGGAGAATTGTTTCAGCTGCTTAATTAACTTATGTCAACGTAATTCCTTCCTATACATACAGTATTCTGTGATTTCTATTTTCTGATGGTTAGTGCAGCTCTCTGGATCTAAGAACTTAACAAATAGATTGTAGTTTATAGCCAAATGTCACAAAGGTTGGGGGTGTTGCGGAGGGTGTGATGGGCTGTCAGAGGTTACAGCGGGATATCGATAGGACGCAAAACTAGGCTGAGAAGTGGCAGATGGAGTTTAACCCAGATTAGGAGAGGTGGTTCATTTTGGTAGGTCAAATATGATGGCAGAATATAGTGTTAATGGTAAGACTCTTGGCAGTGTGGAGGATCAGAGGGATCTTGGGGTCCGAGTCCATAGGATGCTTAAAGCAGCTGTGCAGGTTGACTCTGGTTAAGAAGGTATACGGTGCATTGAAGGCCTTCATCAATCGTGGGATTGAGTTTAGGAGCCGAGAGGTAATGTTACAGCTATATAGGACCCTGGTCAGACCCCACTTAGAGTACTGTGCTCAGTTCTGGTCATCTCACTACAGGAAGGATGTGGAAACTATAGAAAGGGTGCAGAGGAGATTTAAAAGGATGCTGTCTGGATTGGTGAGCATGCCTTATGATAATAGGTTGAGTGAACTCGGCCTTTTCTCTTTGGAGCAGCAGTCAATGAGAGGTGACTTGATAGAGGTGTATAAGATGATGAGAGGCATTGATCGTGTGGATAGTCAGAGGCTTTTTCCCAGGGCTGAAATGAGAGGGCACAGTGTTAAGGTACACAGGAGATGTCAGGGTTAAGTTTTTTATGCAGAGAGTGGTGAGTGCGTGGAATGGGCAGCCAGCGATGGTGGTGGAGGCGGATATGATAGGGTCTTTTAAAAGGCTCCTGGATAGGTACATGGAGCTTAGAAAAATTGAGGGCTATGGGTAACTGAGATAATTTCTAAAGTAAGTACATGTTTGGCACAGCATTGTGGGCCGAAGGGCCTACATTGTGCTGTAGGTTTTCTATGTTTCTATGTCTTTCTTTTTTACAGATTTTTGCTTCAGTTTTAATAATGATGACCATAAGTTTGGACAAAGGTGTCATTTCATACTGTTTTGGGCTTCATTTGATTTTTAAATCTTTCTGAGCTCAATAAAATTAATCTTATTCTTCAGATTGCAAAATCAAATCAAAATATGAACGTGTTTCTCTTTGTAAACAGGAGAAAGTCTGCAGATGCTGGAAATCTAAAGCAACACGCAATATGCTGGTAGAACTCAGCAGGCTGGCGAGCATCTGTGGAAATGAATAGATCGTTTTCAGTTTGGGGCTGACACCTTACTTCAGGACTGGGAAGGAAAGCGAAGATACCAGAATAAAGAAGTGGGTGGTGGGGTAGGAGGCTAGCTGGAATGTGGTAGGTGAAGCCAGGTGGGTGGGAAAGGTCAGGAGGTTGAAAAATAAAAGATCTGATTAGAGAAGAGAGTGGCCCATGGGAGAAAGGAGAGGAGGTGGAGACCCAGAGGGAAGTAATAGGCAGGCAAGAAGTTAAAGGTCAGAGTGGAGAATAGAGGGGGTGTGGGGAAAGTTTTTATTTACTAGAAGGAGAAATTGATATTCATGTAATCAGCTTGGAGTCTACATAGATAGAATATAAGGTGTTGCTCCTCCACCCTAAGGGTGGCCTCATCTTGGCACAAGAGGAGGCCATGGGCCTCTTTGTTTCTCTTTGTACTGCATTGAAAAATGTCACAGGGATCTGGAATGTTCTGGCAATGGATCTCTTTGTGACTTATCTCCAATTTTTTGCACAAAACTCCTAGAAATAAAGACACAGGAGTCCTCAAGTATTAAAATAAAATTCCGTTTTTCCTTTGCTAATTAACTTGTTGAGTTCCTCCAATAATTTGTTTCATTTAAAAATAAATTCATGAACATGCACGAAAATAAATTCATCTGCTGGATCTGAGAATCTGCAACTAAAGCAGAAAATGCTGGAAACACGCAGACGGTCAGACAAAATTTGCGGAAAGATGTCCTTCAGTTCAAAAACCCTTCATCAGAAAGAGGGAAAATGAATTGGCTTTATATTGTAGAGATGCTAGATGAGGGTTGGACAGGAATAAAGGGAATATCTGTGAGAGGGTGAGGTCATGGTTGACATGGAGGTAAATTCTCTAGTTGATGAGTTTATGGGGAAATAGAACAGTTACAGAGTGCGGATACAAACAAAGGAATGTAAAGGTTGTGAAATGCAGGTCTATAGTGCATGGTTACTGGGTCACATTGTGCTAAAGGAGATGGGTGCAAATGTCCCTCCTGTACAGAACAATTAAAGAACACTCTGACCTTACCTTCTACTCTAACAATGTCTACATTCAATGGATCATCCTTTTCACCAGCTGCAAAAGAATCAAAGTCAAAAAAGTCAAAGCAAAAGTAAATTTATTTTCTAAGTACATATATAAAGTAAGAAAATTTTCTTTAAACAGGTATTTGTAATTCTTAGTGATCGTTACACCCAAATATGTAAATTGATTCCTTACAATTTTAAAAGGAAGATTAGTATTAATTGATACCAAATTATTTAAAGGAAATAATTCACTCTTATATAGGTTCAATTTATATCCTGAAAACTGGCTAAAACGGGAGAGTAAAGAAAGTACACAAGGTAACGAAATCTCAACATTAGAGATAAAAAGCAATATATCATCAGTGTAAAGCGAGATTTTGTGAGTGATACCTCTCCTTGAAATACCACAGATATCATTAGATTCTCAAAAAGCAATAGCAAGGGGTTCTAAAGCTAAATCAAAAAGCAAAGGACTCAACAGACAAACTTGTCTAGTTCCACGGTGAAGTTTAAATGGTTTGGAATTTTGAAATTTAGTAAGAACTTGAGCAGAAGGGAATAAATAAAGTAATTTAATCCATTGAATAAAATCTGGTCCAAAATTAAATTTTTCTAAGGTTTTAGATAAATAATTCCATTCAACCCGATCGAAGGCCTTCTCAATATTTAAGTATATCACATGTTCCAATATTTCCTGAGAAGGAGAGAAAATAACATTTAATATACAACATATATTAAAATAGGAATGTCGGTTTTTTATAACCCTCAATTCATTGTTTAAATTTAGATGTTGGCTATTATTAATTTTTATTATACGAGAAGGTATTTTACCTTTTTTTCTCCTTAATAAACAGCTTTGGTCTTGGTAGGGGTTAGAATTTTTTTGTAATAAAATTCTAACAAATTAGTATATTTCAATATAACTTTGACTAACCTACATGAATATGGGGTAATGAGATTGTTATTACGAATAGATATAATGTAATTGGTAGTTGTTTTTTTTTGACCTTTATATATACTTCCTGGTACTCTGTATTCTATATGTGGAAACTAATAAAAAATATTGGAAGACAAAATACATATATGTCACCATCTACTATATTGTGATTCTTTTCCTTGCAGGCATGTACAGGCAGATATAGAAAAGCAATATCATTTATGAAAATCTGCACATAAATACAAAGTTTGAAATTACCGGGAAAACTAATATGCAAAAATTAGATTAGATTAGATTACGAGGACTTGCAGTCCTCTTTTATTGTCATTTAGTAATGCATGCATTAAGAAATGATACGATGTTCCTCCAGAATGATATCACAGAAACACAAGACAAACCAAGACTGAAAAACTGACAATAAAAACCACATAATTATAACATATAGTTACAACAGTGCAAAGCAATACCGTAATTTGATAAGAACAGACCATAGGCACGGTAAAAAAAAGCCTCAAAGTCTCTCAAAAGTCCCATCATCTCACGCAGACGGTAGAAGGAAGACCCCGGCCCCGGTAACAGGCAATAGGCAAAGCCAAGGATTTGGGGCTTTCTCCTCCAGAGATTCTCGAGCGCGCAGTAGCAGAGGCAGCAAAGCGGGCATTTCAGAAGTTTCTCCAAATGTTCCTCTGTGCTTCTCACGTCTGTCTCCATCAAATCAGGATTGTGTACGGTACCTACTTACAAATATGATACAATTTCCGAATGGCCATGCGCGCTGTGTCGTGTCGCCATCTTCTCCTCCCCTCGGCCACATTGTGCCACATTGTAGACAAACTGCAAATAAAAATATTGTATAATACTGTGACGTCCATTACTTGATACAGCTTCTCCTCACCTTTCAAAGAGAGAGTACCCTTTGAGACTTCTCAGGTCTTCCAATCTTTCCACTTCTCACAGCGCCTTCCGCTGCAGCTGCAGGAAACTGATACCCTCTGCATCCAACTCTTCCCTTCCCACCATCCATGAACCTAAATAGAACTTTCAAGTGAAGCACCTTTTTGTCCAGTCTGCATTGTGTTTTCACAATCTGCCCTCATCTACATCGGAAGGACCAAAAATCAGATTGTGGTTTATGGAATGCTCACCTGCCAACTGTCCTCATTTCATAATTTTCCTTCAACTTATTCCTTTGTCAGAAATAACGAAGAGGAAAATAAAATTCCCTTCCCTCACTATCAAAATTGTCTTTCTCCTAAACACAAGAGATTCTGCAGATTTTGGAAATTCAGAGTAGCACACACAAGATGCTGGAGGAACTCAGTAGGTCAGGCTGAGTTCATTCCTCTCCACAGATGTTCCCTGGCCTGCTGAGTTCCTCCAGCATTTTGTGTCTGTTACTCTGTCTTTGTCCTATTCAAGCGTCCCACAACTTCTGTACAACTTCAAAATAACTAGGTTTCTCTCTCTTCCTACTCTGGTGAAGGATCTTTGACTTGAAATGTCAACTCTATTTCTCTTTCAACTGACTTCTCTCTGATCTGCTGATTTTTCCAAATATTTTCCATTTTAATTTCAGAACTTTCTGAGACATTTAGACTGCTCTGTCCTTTCACTCAATACGTGAGTGGCTACTGAATGGCTGATTATTATAGCTTGTGTCATCCCATCAGAATCAATGGCACAATTGAGGTCACTAAATTAATGTTAGCGAGATTACCACTGCTATTTACATTGTTACAGAATGGTGGGCGGGTAAGTGGTTTCCTAGAAATCATGGCAGGAAAGTCTTTAAAAGTAGTAATCCCTTATCGGCATTGTACTATATTTGATATTTTCTTGATCCAACTGATCAAATCAGAGCCCAGAGTCCATTTCTCACACTGTGGGATTGCCATGATAAGATAGCTTCGAAACTGGGAAAGTGCCTCCAGGGTATGACTGTTCTTTTACATAGCTTTGAAAACTGTGTTCCAATCTCAAACTAAGAAAAAGTGCTCAGTCAAACACTTGCCAATACAATATGACTTACGTAATAAATTATATTTCTATTTTTATGTCAGTTTGTTTCAACAATTCACAGCTGAAAGTTCACAGGCTCATTGCCACAGGGAGGAATGAACAGGGACAGCAAACAAAATCAACCTGATCCTCAGGCTTTTTGGTGTTTATATTGTCCAAGCACCAGGAAGTGCCTCGTTCTGGGACTCAAATCTTGGCACAGTGGCACACCCAGGCCGCACAGCCCGAAGCTGCTCTCAATCTCACCACATCGGCTGGAGCAATCGAGCCTTGCACCCGGGTTAGCTGGATGGGCATCGAAACTCTTCCAATTTTTCACTCCAACAATGGCAGTGATACCAGCTGCATCTGCGACACCGTCTTGAACACGTTGCGTTTTGGTTTTGTAATGCGCACGCGCGGCCAATCCTTTCAAATCAGCTCTGCCTCCGCTTGCTTCTTCATTGTTTGCGGTGATAGTTTATCACAATTTACCTCAGAAAAGGTGTTATCAGTAATGTTTTTAGTCGAATCTCTTGCCTTTTGAACTACCAGTGAGCTGTCTCAAGTGTTTGGTAGCACCATCTTAAACAAGAAGTTTCGAACAGTTTTGAACATGTTTGAAATAAAATTAGAAAGATGTTGGAAAACTCATTAAAAACCTATCAAAATGAAATGTAATGATTAACATCAATCATCCTCTATCTAGTTTGCAAGATAAAATGGATGCAACTCTGGAATATACACTGTCACAAAACAGGTCAGACGCAAGTTGCCCATAGAGGGAAAAAATCAAAAGAGACAAATGAAGAAAAATGCCTTCAATTATGGCACCCTGAGAATACGCAATTAATCAAACCACAATCACAAAAACAAAACTGAAAATTTAGTGAAGTAGAAAAAAAATTATGATGGAAATTTTGGAGACTGCAGCACCAGTAGTGATGGACAAGGGAAGCATGGGAGGGCCTACAGGACTGCTTTGAATCGGTGGACTGGACTGTATTCAGGGATTCATCTTCGAACCTGGATGAGTATGCTGCAGTTGTTACCAACTTCATTAAAACCTGTGTGAATGAGTGTGTGCCTATAAAGACTTACTGTACATTCCCAAACCAAAAGTCATGGGTGAACCAGGAGGTTCATCGTCTGCTGAAGGCTAGATCTGTGGCATTCAAGTCTGGTGAACCTGGCTTGTACTAGAAAACCAGGTATGATTTGCAGAGGGCTATTTCAAGGGTGAGGAGATAATGTTGAACGAGGTTGGAGGCAACATCAGATTTACGCCAATTCTGGCAGGGTTTACCAGACATTGCTTCCTACAAAGCGAAACCCAATAGCATGGATGGCAGTGATGCTTCACTACCAGATGAACTCAACACCTTCTATGCCGCTTTGAAAGGGAGAATATAACTACAGCTGTGAAGATCCCTGCTGCACCTGATGAACCTGTGATCTCCATCTCAGAGGCCGATGTTAGACTGTCTTTAAAGAGAGTGAACACTCACAAGGTGGACAGACCCGATGGAGTACCTGGTAAGGCTCTGAAAACTTGTGCCAACCAACTGGCGGGAGTATTCAAGGGCATTTTCAAACTCTCACTGCTACGGGCCTAAGTTCCCACTTGCTTCAAAAAGGCAACAATAATATCAGTGCCTAAGAAGAATAATGTGAGCTGCTGTCAGAATGCTGTTCATCGACTATAGCTCAGCATTTAATACCATCATTCCCACAATCCTGATTGAGAAGTTGCAGAACCTGGGCCTCTGTAACTCCCTCTGCAATTGGATCTTCGACTTCCTAACCAGAAGACACAATCTGTGTGGATAGGTGATAACATCTCCTCCTCGCTGACAATCAACACTGGTGCACCTCAGGGGTGTGTGCTTAGCCCACTGCTCTACTCGCTCTATACCCATGACTGTGTGGCTAGGCATAGCTCAAACACCATCTATAAATTTGCTGACGATACAACCATTGTTGGTAAAATCTCAGGTGGTGATGAGAGGAATATGGGACATGCCAACTAGTGGAGTGGTGTCGCAGCAACAACCTGGCACTCAGTAAGACGAAAGAGCTGATTGTGGACTTCAGGAAGGGTAAGACAAAGGAACACATACCAATCCTCATAAAGGGATCAGAAGTGGAGAGAGTGAGCAGCTTCAAATTCCTGGGTGTCAAGATCTCTGAGGATCTAACCAGGTCCCAACATATTGATGCAGTTATAAAGAAGGCAAGACAGTGGCTATACTTCATTAGGAGTTTGAAGAGATTTGGTATGTCAACAGATACACTCAAAAACTTCTAAAGATGTACCGTGGAGAGCATCCTGACTGGCTGCATCATTGTCTGGTATGAGGAATACTGCACAGGACCGAAAGAAGCTGTAGATGCTTGTAAATCTAGTCAGCTCCGTCTTGGGTGCTAGCCTACAAAGTACCCAGGACATCTTTAAGGAGTGGTGTCTCAGAAAGGCAGCGTCCATTATTAAGGACCTCCAGCACCCAGGGCATGCCCTTTTCTCACTGTTACCATCAGGTAGGAGGTACAGAAGCCTGAAGACACACACTCAGCGATTCAGGAGCAGCTTCTTCCCCTCTGCCATCCAATTCCTAAATGGACATTGAATCTCTGAACACCACCTCACTTTTTAAATATATATTAATTCTGCTTTTTGCATGATTTTTAATCTAAATAATATACATATACTGTGATTTATTTATTTATTTACTATCATTTCTTTTTTTTTTCTTCTATATTATGCATTGAATTGAACTGCTGCTGCTAAGTTAACAAATTTCACGTCACATGCCGGTGATAATAAACCTGATTCTGATTCTATTACCCAAAATTGTGCATTCTTCTTTGCATCTACTTCTTGCTGACATCACACGCAAAGTGCTGGAGAAACTCAGCAGGGCAGGCAGCATCTATGAACAGTCAATGCCTGAACCCCTCTCCCAACCTTTTAATTCAGGCATCTCCACTCTTCCCTCTCAGTCCTGAAGAAGCTTCTCAGCCCAAAATATTGACTGTTTACTCTTTTCCATAGGCATTGCCTCACCTGCTGAGTTCCTTCAGCATCTTGCACGTGTTGCTTCGGATTTCCAGCATCTGCCGATTTCCTCCTGTTTGTGATTCTCTCATCTTGTTGACATCTATTTGAAGTACCTGTGATGTGTACTTTTTAATTAATCATTAGTCTCCTGAGATCAGTGGTAAGGAAGGCAAATGCACTGTTAACATTCATTTCAAGAGTACTAGAATATGAAAGGAAGGTTGTAATGCTTAGGCTTTATAAGGTATTGGTCACATTCAGGTGTTAGGAGTGATGATTAAGAGTCTGTTTTTAGTAGAGTGATGCCAACGTACAACATAAACAGTGAGTAAGTATGGTAGTGCCATTGCTGGAAGATGGGATTTATTGATATCTTCAAGCTTTGACTGTGCGTGTGAAGTATGGGTGGTAGAGTTTGCGCGACATTGCACAGTGCTAGCGATAACCGAATGGGATTCAATTCCTGCCACTGTCTATAAGGAGTTTGTACGTACTCCCCGTGACTGCACGGGTTTCCTCCGAGTGCTCTGCTTTCCTCCCGGTTCCCAAAGACGTACGGGTCAGTAGGTTAATTGGTCACATGGGTGTAATTGGACAGTGTGGACCAGAAGGGCCTGTAACGCGCTTTATCTCTAAGTTATTAGAGTCCTGGAAAGTGAGTCCATGGGTTGTGGAATCAATTCAGAGTTGAGGTGAGTGAAGTTATCCATGTTGGTTCAGGAGCCTGATGGTTGAAGGGTAATATCTGTTCCTGAACCAGGTGGTGTGGGACCTGAGGCTCCTTCCCAATGGTAGCAATGTGAAGACAGCATACCCTGGATGGTGAGAGTCTCTGATGATGGATGCTGCTTTCCTGGGGAGAGCTTTTCCTGAGATGGACTGGGCTGCATCACATTCATCTCATACTAACTTATAATTTGATACACTAATAACTTATTTCTGTTTTTTTTAAACTTAGAGATAGAACATGGTAACAGGCCTTGTCTGGCCCAATGAGCCCCATCACCCAGTTACGCCCATTGACCAATTAACCTGCTAACCTGTACTTGTGGGAGGAAACCGGAGTATCCGGAGGAAGCACACACAGTCATGGGGAGAATGTATGAACTCCTTACAGACAGTCCCGTGAATTAAACCTCTGGTTGCTGGCACTGTAATATCACTACACTAACTGCTACACTGTCGTGCCATGTTCTCCAACTAGAAGCCCTGCATGAACCATGAGATCTGTAATCTGCTGAGGGCCAGGTCAGTGGCATTCAGGTCTGGTGACCACGTAAGATCCCTAAGGTCCAGCAACGACCTCTGGAAAGCCATCTCAATGTGCAAGTCAGTGAGGCCTACTTGAGCGTATCCTTCAGGATGGTGAATCCAGCCCAGATGGAGTGCCTGGTCGAGAAGTAAAGACCTTGCTGATTGACTGGCTGGAGTGTTCATTGAGATCTTTAATCTTCCTTCAGCAGTCTGAGGTACCCGCCTGCATTCAACTGGTTCAGTAGCACTTACATGTGATGAAGCGCTTTGAGAGGCTGCTGTTGAAGCATATCAGCTCTTGCCAATTTGCCTACCAGCACAACTGGTCCACAGGAGATGCCATTTCATTGGCTTTTCACTCAATCCTGGAACATCTGGTCAGCAAAGTTGCATAAATCAGGACACTTTTTATTGACTACAGTTTGATTAATACAATCATCCCTCAAAACCAATCAACAAGCTTCAAGACCTTGGCCTTAATACCTTGATCTTCTCAACTTGCAGACCCCAGTCAGGTCGGATTGGCAGCAACATCTCCTCCACAATCTCCATCAGCAAACGTGCACCGCAGGGCCCTGCTCTACTCACTTTACACTTATGATTGTGAGGCAAAGCACCGCTCCAATGTCATATTTATGTTTTCTGATGACACCACAGTTGTTGGCCAAATCAAAGCATATAGGTGGAAGATTGAAAATCTGGCTGAGTGGTGCTACTATAACAATCTCTCACTCAGTGTCAGCAAGACCAAGGAGCTGATTATTGACTTCCGGAGGAGGAAACTGGAGGACCATGAGCCAGTCCTCATCAGCTGATCAGAGGTGGAGAGCAACCTTAAATTCTTCAGTGTTATAAATTTAAGAGGACAACCTGGGTTCTCTACTTCCTTAAAAAGCTAGCAAAGATTCAGCATGACATCTAAAACTTTGACGAATTTCTATACATGGGTGGTGGAGAGTATATTGGCTGGAACTTTCATGGCCTGGTATGGAAATACCAATGTCCTTGAACAGAAAATCCTTTAAAAAATAGTGGATACAGCCCAGTCCATCAAAGGTAAAGCCTTCCCCACCACTGAGCACATCCACACAGGAAAGCAGCGTGCATCATCAAGGATCTCCCCCTTCCAGGCCATGCTCTTTTTCCGCTGCTGCCATCAAGAAAAAGGTACAGGAGCCTCAGGTCTCACCACCAGGTCCAGGGACAGCTATTACCCCTCAACCATCAGGTTCTTGAGCCAGTGGAGATAACATCACTCAACTTCACTCGCCTCATCACTGAATGTTCTCACAACTCATGGACTCACTTTCAAGGACTCTTCATCGCATCTTCTCGATACTTATTGCTTTTTAAATTTTTTTTCCCTCTTTTGTATTTGCATAGTTTGTGGTGCTTAGCACATTGGTTGTCCGTCCTGTTGGGTGCAGTCCTTCATTGATTCTATTGTGTTTCTTTGACTTACTGTGTATGCCCACAAGAAAACAAGTTTCACGGGTGTATACGGTGACATATATGTACTTTGATAATAAATTTACTTTGAACTTTGTTCGGTAGCTATAACTGTGGCTGTGTTTGGTACTTTTCAAAGTCATTAATTGCTTGTCAGGCATTAAGAATTTTTTTTTCTGTAAGTGAGAAGCTGCTATCTAAATTTAAAGGCATTCCTTTCACTGTCTTTTGTGCCAGATGTCTCACCTGTAAATGTCACTGAATCTGTACGCTGCTCAGTGGCATTTTGCAGGCCGTTTGCCTCATTGCCATTGCTTAATCAGGCAAGTTAGTATTCAAATCTATCCCGATCGTCTTGCAGTATGTTGCACGAGAAGGTAAATGCTATGTTTGCAAGTTTCTGCTTGTGAGCCTGCCTTCTTCGACAGCAGCTCGGCGAGTCTCAAAATATACAGGTGCTACAGCCAGAGGCTCAAGGCTCGACTCAAACTGGCAGAGGCTAAAGCCCTAGGATAAATGGTGTAGTAAGTGAATCAATCACAGACAGTTCAAGTACTGCAAGTGTAAGGAGAAAGCTCCGAAAACAGGCCAAAGTGATTTTTATTGTACTTACCCAGGCAGAAAAGGGGGGTTACTCAAGTGGCAATTCTGCTCTGCTGCGGAAATCTCTTTTCAAATTTGATTCTCAGATGTGTAATAATTGTAACCTACTTTAATGTGTCTAGTTTATCAAGGATTTATCTAATCCTCAATCTTACTTTCACTGAGAGAATGAGTCACAGGGCAATAATGAGTGTAACCTTGATTTCCCACTAGACTGTTGATCAAAGAATCATCCATCCTATTTAAAGTAGTTTGGGAGACAAAATTAACACTCAGCAGTCGAAGGGCGAATGTAATCCCCTGAGGGTATAATGTGAAAATCTATAAAGCCATCAGTAGAGTACTTAGCTGTTCTAAATAAACGTAAAATAATCTCTTTGGAATGTGAGTGATCAGAACTGATCCATAGTTTCAACCTGCAATGTTGACAGTTCCTCTTCCCCACAGCTGCAGCTTGACCCACTGAGTTCTTCCAGCAAATTGTTTGTAGCTTGAAATAATCTCTTGATATTTACAGATGGGTGGCATACATTCAGCCTCCGGTACCTACTAAAGTGGCCACTGAGTATGTATTTGGGGTCTTCTGCCTCTGTAGCCCATCCATTCAGCTATGTTCTTCTGTACACCACTGTTGTAACATGTGGTTATTTGAGAGATATTGTCACCTTTTCGTCAGCCTGAACCAGTCTGGCCATTCTCCTCTGATCACTCTCATTAAAAGGTGTTTTCACCCACAGATCTGCAACTCACTGGATGATTTTGTTTTCATACGATTCTCTGTAAATACTAAGCACTGTTTTGCATGAAAGACCCAGGAGATCAGCAGTTTCTGAGATACTCAAACCACCCCATCTGGCACCAACAAACATTCCACAGTCAAAGTCACTTACATTACATTTCTTACTCATTCTGATGTTTGGACTGAACAACAACTAAACTCTTGAGTATGACTACATGCTTTTATTGACTGAGTCGCTGCCACATGCTTGGCTGTTAGATATTTGCATTAATGAGCTGGTGTACAGGTGTACCTAATAAAGTGGCCACTGAGTGTATATATCAGAAGACATTCAGGTTATAAGACAGGTAAAAAAATAAAACAGATTGCACTTGCTGAAAACAAAAAAAAGGTGGATTGCTGAAAATCAAAAATCTAGAGTATTTAAATATTTTGAGTACAAAGTATATTTACTTAGAATGTAGTGTTCATTTCTGGTTAATGCATTATATGAGGTATGTGGAAGCAGTAGAGAACGTGCAGAGGAGATTTATCTGGATGCTGCTTGGATTGGAGAGCATATCTTATGAAGAACTTGGGCTTTTCTCTTTGGAGTGAAGGAAGATGAGAGGAAACTTGATTGCGGTGCACAAGATAACAAGAGCCAGAAACTTTATCTCTGGGCAGCAGTGGCCAATACTAGAGGACATTTGTTTAAGGTGAGTAGAAGAAAGTTTAGGGGGGATGTCAGAGGCAAGCTTTCTAAGCAGAGAGTGGTGGGTGTCAGGGGTGGGAATGGGGACATTTACGAGACTCTTAGACAGGTACATGGATGAAAGAAATATGGATTCTTATGTGGTAGGGAAATATTAGACCGATCTTGGGGTAGGCTTATGTCAGCATAACACCACAGACTGAAGGGCCCTACTGTGCTCTGTTGTTCAATGCTACATAAACAGCATGTAAGGTTACATCGGTGGGAGGACAGAACATTTCAGCTCAAAGGTCTTTCTTATTCCACAAATAAAGTCTGGCCTGTCTTGATCGCACTTCTTTTGTCTTTGTTTACTGTAACAGAGTGGCCCAGAGTGGGGTATTAGTGCATGGAAACTAATCAGCTTTGTAAGAAGCCATGGGAACAAGGCCTGGATCTCCATTGGGCCTGAGGGGCAGTAAAAGGTAATTGCAGTCAATAGACCAGCATAGGCATCAAGCTCAAGGAATAGGTCAGATGAGGCACCACTTCCAAACCAGAACAATGTTTCACTCAGATGGGGGCATTTGCAATGTAGCTCCTGTCCTTCTCTGTCTGAAAATCATAGAAGAACTACAATGCAGAAGGAGATGATTTTGCTTAAGAATTCCATGGTGGGTCTAAATATAGCAATCCCCTCATTCCCATTAAAGTTGAGGTTATTGTCATACACACATGTACATCTATGCACACATGCAGTGAAAACCTTGCACCAACATCACAGGCACATGGCATTACAGGCGCAACATTCACAAGAAAAAAACATAAATGACACAAGAAAGAACACATTTAGAACAAAAAAAAGTCCATTCTGTCGTGCAAAGTGGACGTAGTGTGGCTCTGTTGCTATACTCATGTAGTGATTAGCGTTGAGCAGGTTGGTTCAACAGTCAAATGGTTGAAGGGAAGCGGCTGTTCTTGAAGCTGGTGGTATTGAACTCCAGGCTCCTACGCTTTCTGCCTAAGGCATGCTTTGAGAAGATCCCCAGATAGTGGGGATCTTTAATGATGAATAATGTCTTCTGGAGGCAGTACTTTCAATGGCAGAGGGGGGAATGTGTCTACGACATATTTGGGGACCTTGCTATTGCTTGCATGGTGAGAGGGTGGGTGCTGGTGGTCCTGCTGCTGCCTGTGCGTGGGAGGGGAGAGCAGTAGTAACTCTTTGAAACTGCCAGTGTTCAGCCTATCACTGCAGGCAGCTGATAAAGAAGCACACGACACGAGCGTCGCTGGTCTAGTAACAGATGAATGTTGTTACCGAACGAACAGAAGCTGTAATGACAGGTCGGGTGCGAAAGTGTTTCCGAGGGTTTGGAGAGACCTGGCAGAGAAAAGCCGGTGTCAGCAGGAGGCACGTCTTTTGCGGAGAGGGGCCAGGTGGATCATTGCTTTCTGTAACTTCAGACATTCATTTGCTACTTTCTGCAATTCTCTCCCTGAGCCCTTTTTGTTCATTTCCAGACCCTAAAGAGTCTACTTAAGCAAGCATCCTTGATTGCTCCTTATTTAGCACGGTGCACTCCTGCGTACCACAACTTTGCTAAGTGAATTTGAAGATTTTAATATTTTAAAAATAAGGCAAGTTGTTAAATACATGGAAATATTTCACTTTCTTGGCCTATTTCCTTATAGATCTGCAATAAACTATCATAATTTTGACAATAAACTGGACTGGTCAAAGAACACTGAGGCTGTCTACAAGAAGGGTCAGAGCCGTCTCTATTTCCTGAGGAGACTGAGGTCCTTTAACATCTGCCGGACGATGCTGAGGATGTTCTACGAGTCTGTGGTGGTCAGTGCGATCATGTTTGCCGTTGTGTGCTAGGGCAGCAGGCTGAGGGTAGCAGACACCAACAGAATCAACAAACTCATTCGTAAGGCCAGTGATGTTGTGGGGATGGAACTGGACTCTCTGACGGTGGTGTCTGAAAAGAGGATGCTGTCCAAGTTGCATGCCATCTTGGACAATGTCTCCCATCCACTACATAATGTACTAGCTGGGCACAGGAATACATTCAGCCAGAGACTCATTCCACCGAGATGCAGGACTGAGCGTCATTGGAAGTCATTCCTGCCTGTGGCCATCAAACTTTACAACTCCTCCCTTGGAGTGTCAGACACCCTGAGCCGATAGGCTGGTCCTGGACTTATTTCCAGGCATAATTTACATATTACTATTTTAACTATTTATGGTTTTATTACTATTTATTAAGTATGGTGCAACTGTACCGAAAACCAATTTCCCCCGGGATCAATAAAGTATGACTTTGACTATGACTATGACTAATTCTGCTGGATAGGAGGTGGAATTGGCATGAGTACAAATTAACTGTCTTTTACTTTAATACTTCAAAATGCTGCACAATACTTGATAGCCGATTAATTCAGTTAAACTGCCGAATTTTTATTCTTCATCAAAATGCTGAATTTGGCAGTATCTTTAAGGACCCAAGAGATTTTATGTTGCTGAAATACTCACTGTAATTAGACTCGATAATCTTCCTAGACTAGGCAATATATGTAAGCCTTGTGAGTATATAAGAAAAGAAAACGTACATGATATCAATCATTAATGATTATATCCTGAATATCATTTATGAAATGGAACTTCTTCCCAATTATATGGCTCTAATTAGTTTCCAGGGGACCAACTATATTTAACTACTGAGTTCTACCAAGCAGACAGGATAAAAAAATCTCAGTGGTCAATTTCTTGAAAGTCAAATGAACAGTCAAAATGGAAAACTGAAGTCTTATTCTACCATTCATCAAAATGCAAAAGGACAGCAAAACCAGTTATAAACATTTAGAAATGATATGGAAGTGAAATATATCATGTGAGAAATGAACATGTTAGGCAGATTTATCGTTTCCATTCAATGGTACAGTGCAATTTTAGATTTATTTTTTTGAATTGGTACTGAAGTAAAAGAGAAATTCTTCTCTAATCTTAGATGTAGGCAGATTAAAACTGAAATGTTTTTTTAAAAACCTGAATTCTGGTTTAGAAATGTACATCTTTATGTCTATACCCACCCACTCATTTTTATCAATGAACCATCATGCTTGGGAATGCAAATGCTTTGCCCATGACCACAAAAAGAGCTGCAGAGAATTGTAGACACAGCTCAGAGTACCAGGGAAACCAGGCTCCTTCTCCATGGACTCTACATTTCTCCCTGCTGCAGTAAAGCAGCCAGCATAATCAAAGACCCCTCCCACCCTGCACATTCTCTCTTCTCAGAATCAGATTTGGTTTGTTATTACTAACATATGTCACAAAACTTGTTCTGAGTGTTATTTGCTTACTATTTCCTAACTTTTTATTGTTTTCACGATTTGTTCTTTTTTACAGATTGGGTATTTGATGGTCTCCTTTTTTAATGGGTTCTATTGGGTACCTTGGTTTTGTGGCTGTCTGTAAGGGGATGGATCTCAAGTTTGTATATACATACATACCTTGATATTAAATGAACTTTGAACTTTGTCCCTTTGCAGCCGCAGTACATGCAATGCATAAGCAACACACATCAAAGTTGCTGGTGAACGCAGCAGGCCAGGCAGCATCTCTAGGAAGAGGTGCAGTCGACGTTTCAGGCCGAGACCCTTCGTCAGGACTAACTGAAGGAAGAGTGAGTAAGGGATTTGAAAGTTGGAGGGGGAGGGGGAGATCCAAAATGATAGGAGAAAACAGGAGGGGGAGGGATAGAGCCAAGAGCTGGACAGGTGATAGGCAAAAGGGGATACAAGAGGATCATGGGACAGGAGGTCCGGGAAGAAAGACGGGGGGGGGACCCAGACGATGGGCAAGAGGTATATTCAGAGGGACAGAGGGAGAAAAAGGAGAGTGAGAGAAAGAATGTGTGCATAAAAATAAGTAACAGATGGGGTACGGGGGGGGGGGGGCCTTAGCGGAAGTTAGAGAAGTCGATGTTCATGCCATCAGGTTGGAGGCTACCCAGACGGAATATAAGGTGTTGTAAGGTTATGCAATGCATAATATATGTTGTATATTGTAGTAAGAAATACATATAAAAAAGATAAATAAATAGCGTAAAAAGAGAGCAAAAGAGTTCTTTGGTCATTGACTGTTCCAAAATCTGATGGCAGAGAGGAAGAAGTTGTTTCTTCAAGGTATGTGTCTTCAGGCTCCTGTATCTCCTGTCTGATGATAGTAATAAGAAGAGAGCATGTCCTGGGTGGGCAGTGAGGGACCCATCATGATGGATGCACTTTTTGAGGCATCGCCTTTTAAAGGTGCCCTCAATGCTGAGGAGGCTAGTGCCTATGATGGAGCTGTACAATGATGCATCTAGTTAGAAACTTGCTAGAGTCTTTGGTGACATAACAAATCTCCTCAAAGTCCCAATGAAGTATAGTTGCTAGTGTGCCCTCTTCATAATTGCATCAATATGTCCCCTCCTATATGGCAGGTGATACAAAAGCTTGAAAGCATGGACCACTGGACTCAACAAAACCTTCTATCCCTCTGTTATAAGTCCATTGAAATCTTCCCTGGTGTGATAAGATGGATGCTTGACCTCACAATCTACCTCAATATGACCTTGCACCTTATTGTTTAGCGCAGTGGTCCCCAACCACCGGGCTGCGGACCAGTACCGGGCCGTGAGAAAATGATATGAGTCAGCTGCACCCTTCCTCATTCCCTGTCACGCACTGTTGAACTTGAACATCGGGTTGCCAACTGTCCCGTATTTGCCGGGACATCCCATATATTGGTTTAATTTGGTTTGTCCCGTATTTCCCCCGCTAAGGTAGAGCGTTCCTATGAAACCTTTCGTGCCGAAATGGCGTGAAGCAAAGAAGCAATTACCATTAATTTATATGGGAAAATTTTTTGAGCGTTCCAGACCCAAAAAATAACTTACCAAATCATACCAAATAACATATAAAACCGAAAATAAATAACACTGGCATATAGTAAAAGCAGGAATGATATGATAAATACACAGCCTGTATAAAGTGGAAATAATGTATGTACAGTATAGTCGGGAAGATGAAGACAAAACGGATTTGTGGGGGAAAAACATTGGCACGTACGCGCACACAGGTGCCCACGCAAGGCTTCATGGTCATTGTAGTTTTTCCTGGGGTAAAGTGTCCCGGGATTTGACTGCTACTTTTGTCCCTTACTTGGGAGTGAGAAAGTTGGCAACCCTAACTGTAAAAGACATGTTGAGGTGAGTTTAACCCTACTTGTACAACCACCACCTCCCCCCCCCCCCCCAGTAGGCCAGTCCGCAAGAATATTGTCAATATTAAACTGGTCTGCGGTGCAAAAAAGGTTGGGGACCTCTGGTTTAGCGCACTTCACAGTCTAACTGTAACTCGTCATTCTGCACTCTGTTATTGCTTTACCTTGTACTGCCCCAATGTGCTGTTGTAATGAACTGATCTGTATAAACAGCATGCAAGACAAGCTTTTCACTGTATGTTGATACATGTGACGTATGATAATAGACCAATTTATCAATTTAATTAACAAATTTATATTTTACTATTTTTATATATAGGCTAGAAAACCTCCTCTTGGCAAGTGATTAGACATTATTCCATAATATTAGCCTTTTGGCGTACTTCACAGAACATGTGCCCCTTTCTCATTGGCAACCAACAATTTTATACAGTATTCACATTTTAAAATGAAAATTAATCTGCAAAAAAATTACATACAGAAACTGTTTTAATAAAAGAGAGTGACGCCTGCCATCAAAAACATAACAAAATAAAAGTAGCAAATATCGAAAACGTGGAGAACGTGTCCTTTGTGAAATCAAGTACAAAAATTCTGGACGCAAGAGAATCTGCAGATGCTGGAAATGTAAGCAACACACAAAAAGTGCTGGAGGAGCTCAGAAGGCCAGACAGCATCTATGGAAGGGAATAAATGGAAGATGTCTTGGATTGAGGCCTAACATCAGGACTGAGCAGGAGTAAACATTACATATTCTATGTGTCTATGTATATATACATACCATATCTGTGCGCGCGCGTGCACACACACACACACACACACACACACACACACCCCTCCCCCCCATATATATATATGACTAGAGAGCAATATATTACATATTTGAGTTGAGATACATTTTATATTGAGTTGGAATTTATAGCTAATTAGGAAGGAGTGTAGTGTATTCCACATTTCATTAATTGAGTAATATTGCAAATATATTGTTTGATTAATCGTTCTTTGTTTATATAAGTCATTATGGTTATATGTAAGGAGTACGTGAATGACATATGTCATTATGCCACCACATCGTATGTGAGCATCTCACTAAAGAGAAACTAATTAGACCGTCACCCCAGCTCCTCTGTTTTTCTTTTCATTAGTTTCTGAAGTTGCAAAACATAATGGAGAAGCCCACTAATATCTCTTCAAGAATCTTTCTTAGGATCATCAGCACCAATTTCAAGATGTATTGTGACTAGTGCATAACTCAGCTCTGTTTGGTTTCTAAGCTGGACAGAGTCCTGTCCATAACCGTAAGACCTTAGACATGGGAGCAGAATTAGGCCATTTGGCCCATCACTTCTGCTCTGCCAAACCATCATGGCTGATTTATTATCTCTCTCAACTCCATTCTCCTGCCTCCTCCCCGTAACCTTTGATATCTTACTAATCAAGAACCTACCAACCTCTGCTTGAAATACACCCAATGTCCTGCCTTCCACAGCTGTCTGTGACGATGAATTCTTCATATTCACTACCCCCTGGCTAAAGAAAATCCTTCTCCTCGCTCTTCTAAAGGACATCCTTCTATTCTGAGCCTGTGCCCTCTAGTCCTAGGCTCACCCACTATTGGAAACATCCTCCCCACATCTACTCTGTCTAGGCTTTTCTATGCAGTAGGTGCAGATTTCTATAATTAAGAATAATAATATGAACCAAGCACGGTCTCTAAACACCTGAGAGAAAGAGCAGGATTAATTAGAACGAAAATCACATTTTATGGCTGCAAATCTCAGTCACAAGAGTCTAATTACCTTTGATCCTGGCTAAAATTACAATACACTGTATTGGTGTATTTAATGGAAACTTCATGGCAAAGGTAGAGGAAAGGATTGAATAATAGGCAAATAAAGACCCCTGTGTAAATTTTTATAAAGAGGAAGTGAACAATGGCACAGTAAGTGAAATGGAAGCACAAGGCATTGAGATTGATCTGCTGTGTTCCAACATGGGCTCATTGGGTTGAATGGTCAATGTCTCTGCTGTAATGAGCAGGTAAATAATTGGTAAGTAAGTAGGGATTTTCTTTCCAAAATATAACAACCATACACTTTTGGATCTTACTTTGCTCATCATTCTCCATATAGACTAAGCTGTCAATTTTTCATAAAACAATGCACAGAAAGCTGAACTTGTGAGAATAAAAAATGGCAAATGCGGTGAATTATACACTAACGGTACCATACAGTAAGCCTGCACTAAACTTCTGGAAAGGAATAAAAAGCAAGAGATTTACCAGAGACCCTGAGTACATCGAGTAGATAGAGTTCTCTGGATGCGAAGAGAAGCAAATAATGTACTGGCAGAACTCAATGGGCTGCGCAGCTTCTGTAGATGGAATGCAATTGTCAGCATTCTGCGTCAAAGCCCTTTTTCAGGACCAATATATCTTGTCTCCATGATGTTAAGAGAAAATGATTCAGTTATATTTATTTATAGCATCTACATATAAACACATAGTGTAATGTGCCATTTGCATTAACAGCCAACACACCCCAAGGGCGTGCTGGGGGCAGGCCACAAGTATTGCTGCACATTCTGACGCCAGCATAGCTTGCTCGGCAGAATTGCACTGAACACAACCAGCAACAAAACAACAACAGCAGTGCAACCCCCTTTCCTCCCTCCCACCCTCCCGCACAAACAGGCAGTCCTCCAACTCCAGACCAGGCTTCCAGCCTCCAGTGTCTAGACACCTGTCTCTGGGCTTCAGCCATCAGCCTTTGCTTTACGGACTTCTGATCAACTTTCGGGCTTCGATCTTCAGTAGCGACCCCAGGACTAGCTGATGATGGGAACCCAGATTCCAGGCTCGTCACCTGCCCAGTCTTCAGGTCTCCTGCTCAATCCATCAATCTGATACAGGGCTCTAGCAAGTCTGATACGGAGCTCTAGCAAGCCTTGCCAATTCAGAAACGACACGCTGACAATCCAGAAACATAACTGTTTGCTGATGTTGCAGATATTTAAATAACATATGTTAAAAATGATTTACTACCCTGATGTAACAGCAATAAAGATAACAAAAATTCTGCTTCTGTGACTTATTCAAAAATATATTTTGGATTACGGCTTATTTGTTCCAGTAACGTAATCTAATTGGACAGAGTGTCCAACTGCAGTGCCTGTGGTGAATCTCTTGCTTGTTATTCCTTCCATCACATTTTCCTTCCTGTTGACTATCATTATTCTGCAATCATATAATATTTGAAAACATAATTTCCAGTAACATTGAATTAATATTGGGTTATTCTGCACTTTTGGCACTTACAATGGAAAGAAAATCAGTCATATCAACACCAAGTATGCAGTATGTCTATGTTATTAAGAGTTATCTATGTAGTGGATATTTACTTTGGTCTAATTTCAATATCAGAATCAGGTTTAATATCATTTCTCATGAAATTTGTTGTTTTGCTGGAGCATTACATGATAATAAAAAAACTGCAAATTATAATAAGAAATGTGTATTTTATATATAAAGTAATTGAGATGCAAAAAGGGAGCAAAAAAAAGAGAAAAAATACTGAGGTAGTGTTTATTGCTTCATCGTTCAGTCAGAAATCAGATGGTGGAGGCGAAGAAGCTGTTCCTGAGATATTGAGAATGTGTCTTTAGGGTCATGTACCTCCTCCTTGATGGCAGCAATGAGAAGAGGACATGTCTTGCGTGTGGTGTGATGGGTATCCTTAATGATGGATGCTGCCTTTTTGAGGCTTCGCCATTTTTAAGGTGTCCTTGATGCTTGAGAGGCAATTGCCTATGATGGAGGTGGCCGAGTTTACAACTTCCCAATCCTGTGCAGTGGCCTCTTCATACCGGATAGGGATGCAACCAGTTAAAATGCTCTCCAAGGTACATCTGTAGAAACTTACATACCAAGTATCCTCAAACTCCTAATGAAATACATAGCTACTGTTGTGCCTTCTTTATAATTTCATCAATATTTTGGGCCCAGGGTAGATCTTCAGGGATGCTGATACCGAGGAACTTGAAGCTGCTGACCATTCCCACTGCTGATCCCTCGATGAGGACTGGAGTGTGTTCCCTCAACATCCCCTTCCTGAAATCCACAATCAACTCCTTGGTCTTACTGATATAGAATGCAAGGTAGTTGTTGTGATACAACTCAGCCAGCTGATCTACCTCGCCCCCTGTATGCCTCGTCCTCGCCATCTGAAGTTCTGCTAAGTGTTGCTGGCAAATTTATAGATGACTTCTGAGCTGTGCCTAGCCACACAATTATGCAATTATGGTGTGTGTAGCGATAGTAGAGCAGTGGACTAAGTATGCATCCTTGCGATGCATCAGTGTTAATTGTCAGTAGGGGGAGATGTTATTTCCGATCTGCACTGTCTGTGGTCACTTAATGAGGAAGTCAAGGATCCATTTGGAGAGGGCAGTACAGGTTTTGGAGCTTGTTGATTAGTACTGAAGGAATGATTCTGTTGAATGCTGAGCTGTAATCAATAATCTGCAGCCTGGCCTAGGTATTGCTCTTGTCCAGGTGATCCAAGGCCAAGTGGACAGCCAGTGAGATTACATCTGCTGTAGACCTCTTGTGTTTTAAGGCAAATTGTAGTGGGTCCATGTCTTTGCTTAGGCAGGAGTTGCTGCTGGCCACGACCAACCTCTCAAAGCGCTTCATCCCAGTAGATGTGAGTGCAACTGGGTAATAATCATTGAGGCAGTTCACCCTGCTCTTCTTGGGCATTGATGTCCTTTAGAAGCCGGTGGGAACCCCCAACTGCAGCGGTGAGAGATTGAAGGTGTTCTTCAACACTCCCACCAGCTGGTTGGTGCAGGTCTTCAATGCCCTACGAGGCAATCCATCAGTTCAGTTTTTACTCATGCTCGAGTAACTCTGGAGCCACTTTCATGATTATTACTAATCAGATTCAGATTTCCTTATCACATAAACAACCAACACACCAAAGGATGTGCTGGAGGCAGCCCACAAGTGTTGCCTCACATTCTGGCACCAATGTAGCATGCCCACCATGGTTCAGTAGAACAACTTAAACAACAGCAGCAGCAGCAGCAACAACGACAACATGGAAACAAGATGACCTGTAGCAAAACAACTCCACTTCCCACCCTCCCATCTACTCACACGCTCAGACAGGTCTCTAACCCCAGGACAGGCTGACTCCTGCTCTCCAGAACCAAGATCCAGACGTTAGGGGAGCAAAAACCAAATCAGATATGCCATGTATGTGCCTATGCCATTAAAATCTATAGAACGTATAATCACATTTTTTAACCGCCGCCTTCAAAGAACACTAAGTGCTTTTATAAAGTTTAAGAAACAAATCATTTTTTGAGCAGATTAATCTTTTATTTAATAGATTCCATGTAAGGTGATGTAACAGGTTTATTAAAATGATTGTCCTTGGCAGAAAATAATATGGTTGAAAGAAAATAATCACATCCTCTGAAATGAATAATGTTCTCTGTACAAAAACTATACTTCAGCGACAACTATGATGGATGCATTATCATGGAGAAATGAGATTACTTTTGTGTAGTCAAGAAGAAGTGGATCATAGTGATAAAGCAGGTCATTAAGTACAAAGACTAAAAAGAATGAAATTATTATTAAAACACTTTGAAAAGCTTATGTCAAGTTATCCTTCTAATGAATGGTCAGATCCATGATAAGCAGGCTTCATCTTCACTAACCCGTGGTACTTAAACTGACAAACAGGAAACCATCAAGGAGCAAGCAATACTAACATGTGAATACCAATTATCGACTATCCATTATGATCACTCCAACAGAGCAGCAGGTTGAGAAATTTTCTCGAAGAGACTACCTCCCCATGTGTCTAAGTGGAATGCAAGGCACTTTCATAATTGCAAAATGTTTGAACAATTTCCTGCCACGGAAATGACTGATGAGAATGAAGCAAAATTAACTGTACTGCAGATAGTTCGAAATCAACTGCTCTACGCTGTATGATATAAATCATCACAGGATTTAAAGTAACAATGGATATCTTTTCAGTATATATACACATTGCCTCTCTTACTCTAAATTAGCTCATCAACTCCCTATTATTTTTTTCCTGGTGTATCTAACCCATGAATATTTATACGGAAAAGACTGCGGAAACTTGATATGTCACCATTGACCATTACTCATTACGGATGCACCATAGAAAGCATCCTATCTGGATATGGCAACTGTTCTGCATGAAACTGCAGAGCTGAGGACACATCACAGTTCCTATAACATCAAATTCAAAAGAAAGTGTATGCTGTCCACATAAATAAAAGGGATCTCTATTTAAAGATCACTGCTGTAATACATTTCCTTTCCTCCAAAATGATAAATAGCTAAGTTGACCCCATGGAGGAAGTCAGATTGTACATTCAAATTGTGATTAAAGTATCACCTCAAGTCTTGGTGTTGCACTTATGGACTTTAGCCATTAGCTGCACAGAAACTTCAATGAGAAATATCTAATGACATGAGCTTGAGTGAAACTGCTCAAAGTCATACCGGCAGATCAGAAGATGGTATATTGTTAATCACCTCATAATTAGTATCAAAAAGGGTTTGCGTCCAAGTATACTGCAGATGTTGGAATTCTGAAATAAAAACAGAGAATACTGGAACCACTCAGTAGGTCAGGTCCTGACTGTGGAAAGAACAGCTGGAGTTTCAGGTCAGTAAATGTTTATCTGAAGTGGTTGGTGCTTAACAGTTTTTCTTTGCACTTGAAGGTCTGTTAGTTCTCCAGCAGCTAAGAAGTGGAATGAACAGTGAGACAGGGAGACAATTAAATGATACCAGGTTTTCCCAGTTTGAATGTCATCTCCTACTTAACAATCTCTGAGAGTCCGTCTATTCTATTCTCTCTCCATGGGTACAGCCTGACTTAGCACCACTTTGCATTAGCAACACACAAAACCAAAGGTTATTATATGTTTCTAATGACTGTGTTAACCCATTTGGTCTTACCCTCCCAGAGATCTTCTCTCTCACCTTCTCCATAACTGATGATGTATTTGTTTTTGGTCTTTCCCAGTTTTGACAAAGAATCCTCAAATGTTTCTTATGCCACAGATGCTGTCTGACCTGGTGAGTGTTTCCAGCACTTACATTTATTATTTCAGATTTCCAGCACCTACAGTTCATTTAAAAAACATTTCATTGGCTATAACTTGTACAGCATCTGAAGAATTTTTATGCCATTTGTCAGGAAGAATGAAACTAGAGGCCTTAAATATAACCATCACAAAGAAAACAAGCAGTGAATACAAAAGAGACAGGGAATTCAAGGGTGTGGGTTTCATTTGTCAGAAGAAATAGGTACGTGAATGGAATGGATGTATCAAATGGGAAATTAGACTAACATGCAAAGGGAAGATGGGGAGTAGGAATAGCCAAATGTAGAAGCAAGCAAAGGTGCTCAAATGAAGCATAAAAACCTGCTGTTGATGAAGAGTCATTAACAAGCCACGTCACCGAAAGCTTTGGAAGTCTGAAAATATTTTTATTGTCTTTATATGGTTTCAGGTCGTTTATTTGTTTATCACCGTATAGTCAAACCTCAAATCCTTCCAGAGTGAATAAAAGTGAAGGTACAGGAGTGAATAGAGCACAGAATATAGAACAGTATAAGCCCTTCAGCCCACAATGTTGTGCTGACTTTTAAACTATTCCAAGATCAATCAAACACTTCCCTCTCATCCATTTTTCTTTCATCCAAATGTCTATCTTAAATGTCCCTAATATATCTGTCTCTAACACCACCACCCCGGCAGTGCATTCTACACACCCGCCGCAAACATGAAGCCATAGTAGAGTTTTATCAGAAAAAAGTAGATCACTTAATAGTAGATAGCATAATCCAATTCTTACATTTGTCATGTGTGACGCCCAGCAGAGGTACCGGACTGATGATGCTAATGAGAGAGATAAGAAAGACAATGGAGAAACATTCAAAATACTAATAAGGGAGAAGAGAGGGATTAATGGGAAAGAAACACAATTCAGCCATTGACAGACTGGTTGCTTTGAACCTGAACTGTTTGAAGTTTGATGGACAAGTGATACCCCAGTAGGGGGATAAAAGGAGCAGGTTTGCTTAGGCACGGGACACCACGAGACCCTGGAAAGAGCAGTGTGCCCCCACAAGTGGTGGGAGTTTGGAGGTCTGGTTCGCGGGAACCGACCAGAGGTTCACAGGGTGTAAAGGTACAATCGGTGGGAACCTGGGGTATGTGTCCGCCCTTGCCTGGGTGCCAGGTTCACCGCGGAAGAACGATCGTATCCGGAACGGAGGGGTCACAGTCGGTGATCACAGCAGGATAGAAGACATCAAAGGGTCTGCTCGAAATCAACTGCGAAGACATCCAAAAGGTCTGCCTGAAACCAAAATGCATCTCTCTCTCTCTCTCTCTCTCTCTCTCTCTCCCCAACGGTACGACAACAGCAATTACTGCGAACTGCACTAAACTGAACTGAACTCTGCTTCACTTAAGACTGATCATTTTACCCCTAGACTGCGATAGAGCTTGGTTGATTCCTATTACTCTAGTTCTGTGTATATGTGTGTATTATCATTGCTAACCTGTTACATTTATATCCTTAAGATTAGTGTCCTCTATTACTTATTTCTTTAATAAAACTTTATTAGTTCCTAGTAATCACAGACTCCAACGAGCATTCCATTTCTGCTGGTTTGGCAACCCAGTTACGGGGTACGTAACACATTAAACTGCAAGAATTCTTACAGCTTAATATAAGAATTAGATTACATTATTTTTATAAATTATATAAATGGATGAGGAAGTGGAGGGATGGGTTAGTAAATTTGCTGATGACACAAAGGTTGGAGGTGTTGTGGATAGTGTGGAGGACTGTCAGAGGTTACAACAGGACATTGAAAGGATACAAAACTGGGCTGAGAAGTGGCAGGTGGAGTTCAACCCAGATAAGTGTGAGGTGGTTCATTTTGGTAGGTCAAATATGATGGCAGAATATAGCATTAATGGTAAGACTCTTGGCAGCGTGGAGGATCAGAGGGATCTTGGGGTTCGAGTCCATTGGATGCTCAAGGCAGCTGTGCAGGTTGACTCTGTGATTAAGAAAGCATACAGTGCATCGACCTTCATCAATCGTGAGTTTAGGAGCCAGGAGGTAATATTGCAGCTATATAGGACCCTGGTCAGACCCCACCTGGAGTACTGTGCTCAGTTCTGGTTGCCTCACTATAGGAAGGATGTGGAAACCACAGAAAGGGTGCAGAGGAGACTTACAAGGATGTTGCCTGGATTGGGGAGCATGCCTTATGAGAATAGGTTGAGTGAATGGTCTTTTTTCCTTGGAGTGACGGAGGATGAGAGGTGACCTGATAGAGATGTACAAGATGATGAGAGGCATTGATTGTGTGGATAGTCAGAGGCTTTTTGCCAGGGCAGAAATGGCTAGCACACGGGGGCACAGTTTTAAGGTGCTTGGAAGTAGGTATAGAAGAGATATCAGGGGTAAGTTTTTTACGCAGAGAGTGGTGAGTGCGTGGAATGGGCTGCCAGTGACAGTAGTGGAGGCGGATACAATAGGGTCTTTTAAGAGACTCCTGGACAGGTACATGGAGCTCAGAAAAATAGAGGGCTATAGGTAACCCTGGTCCTGGGTATGACTCTAAACTTCAGCTGGTGATCAGACTCTGACTGGGGACTTCCAGAGCTTTGGGGAAAGTGGAGTTATCCCTTAGCCATTCATTGCTCCCAGGGCCGCTCTGACCCGGAACGGTAGCACCTGCAAGGGTTCCTGCTCAGGATACGAGCGAAGGCCAATGGCAGATCCGGCAGGTTCAGTAACTGAACTTGTGACGGAGAAGGCGGATGAGCTAGGACCTCAAATGTCAACGGCTATAGTACAGATGGATGAACATTTGGGAAGAGAATTTCCATTTCTTTAGTTCGCCCAACGGTAGGCAATAGCAAACCACTGTTGCTATATACAAGGTTTCCTAGAATCTATTTGCTAAGAAAACCATGGTCAAACTCACAAGATGTATCACACAACAACAGTGTCAAGAAGATCTTCAAGACAATTCTGAAGATGCTTCACCCAGTAGGGTTGATTCTGGTCAGCAGGGGATCCCCGACCGTCATCAAGCTACTGCTCATAAAATTCAAGTAAGAAAAAGAAAATTATTGCCACTTGGAATGTAAGAACCCTATATCAAGCAGGAAGATTGGACAATGTGATAAATGAAATGGAAAGACTAAAGATTAACATCATGGGAATTAGTGAAGTTCATTGGATAGGAGCTGGGACATGTCAGAATAGAAATAAAACACTAATTTATTCTTGTGGAACATCCCATACTAATGGAATAGGAATTCTTATGGATGAAAACATGGCAAAAAGTGTTTTAGGACATTGGGCAATATCAGAAAGAGCGCTCCTTCTTAGGTTCAGAGGACTCAACAATAGAGGATTTAGCAATTATACAGGTATATGCACCAACAACAGATGGGACAAATAAGGATATAGATAAATTCTATGAAGAGCTTGAACAAGCAAAGAATGGATGCAAATCTCAAGATATTGTTATTGTCATGGGAGATCTAAATGCTAAAGTAGGACGAAATGCTGATGGAAATACCATAGGAAAATTTGGACTAGGGGAAAGAAATGAAGGAAGTGAGAAATGGGTAGAATGGTGCAAGATGAATAATCAGGTCATTATGAATACCTACTTTAAAAACTATCCAAGACACTTGTGGACCTGGAAAAGTCCAGGTGATACCACTAGAAATCAAATTGACCTTATTACCATAAACCAAAGATTTAGAAACTCTTTCTTTCTTTATTAATCTTTTTATTGATTTAGAGAAAACATATATACAGACAAGGGGAGAATTATCTCAAATATATATATCAGCAACAATATAAACAAAAGATGAAATAGATATTATCATAATCATACATAGTAATAAGCAAATATGCAATATATAATAAAAAAGACAATTAATTCTCCTCTTATCAATTCATAAAGAGAGGGAAAAAACCTTAAAATTTAAAATGAAAAGGAAAAATAACCCACTGCACTAAAAAAAAGGAAAAAAAGGGACTGGGCAGTCCATTCGGAGGATACAACCAAGAACAAAGGAAAGACTTTCAAATCAAATCTAAAACTTCGAAAAATAAAATAAAATAATTGGAAGAGTAATAAATCAAATCAAATGAAAATATAGAATAAAAGGTTGCCATATTTGTTCAAATTTAAAGGATGTATCAAATGTCCAACTTCTTATTTTCTCTAAACTTAAACAGGACATAATGGAAGAAAGCCAAAAAAAGATCATAGGTGGATTAGAATCCTTCCACTTCAATAAAATGGCTCCCCTAGCCAGTAAAGTCAAAAAGGCTATCATACGTTGAGTGGAAACAGGAATATTTCCTGCTTCCAAAGGGATAATCCCAAAAATTGCCGTAAGTAAATTAGGTTGTAAATCCAGATCCAAGACTTTTGATAGCATTTTAAAAACATCTCTCCAAAAGTTATCTAGCTTTATACAAGACCAAAACATATGAGTTAAAGTGGCCACCTCAATATTACATCTGTCACTAATAGGATTAATATTGGAAAAAATACATTATTAAACATACATTAAGAATTTCGTTTCAGTTTCAAAGATTTTTTGAGTTAAATAATTTTATTCGTTCTAGTAACATCCATCTCAATTATTTAAACCATCAGTTTTGGATAAGGCCTTTTTAATTTGGAAAACCAAGGGAATAATAACTTTTTCAGATTTGTTTTTAGGGGATTGTTTAATGTCTTCTTCTCAGTTAGTGGATAAATATGATTTATCTAATGTACACTTTTTTAGATATTTACAAATTAGGAATTTTTACATGGTTTGTTGCCAAATTACCCTTCTGCTCATCTACCTAATATGACAGATGCTCTCTTTCATTTTAAACCATTTCAAAAAGGGTTGATAGCTATAATCTATAAACGGTTATTGAATTCACAAATGATATCTAATGATAAAATTAAACGTGCTTGGGAATCGGAATTTCAAGAGTCATTTTCAGATAATCAATGGAGTAAAATTTTTCATTTGGTTAATAAGTCATCTATTTGTGCCTGCCATTCCTTGATACAGTTCAAGATGGTGCATCGGGCCCATATGTCAAAGATTTAGAAACTCAGTGACTCAATGTAAAACATATCCAGGTGCAGACTGTAATAGTGACCATAACCCAGTAGTATGTCATGTAAAAGTAAAACTTAAAAATCTAAAGAAGCAAAAACCTGAACAAACCCTTGACTACTTGCAATTAATTAAAGAAGAAAACCTAAGACAAAAAATTACAATTGAAGTAAGGAATAGATTTCAAAGTCTAGAAATAGAATCTGTTGAAGATGATAGCAATCATGTAGAAATGAAATTTAACTCTCTAAAGGATGCCTTGGTAGAATCAGCAAAGTCAGTGATTCCTAAAAAAGAGAAAAGCACAAAGAATAAATGGATGACAGATGAAATCAAAAATGTAATGGAAGAAAGAAGATGGAAGAAAGCAAATCCAATAGAATATAAGTCCTTAGGTAAAAAAAGTTAAAAGCTTATGTCAAAAAGCCAAAGAAGAATGGTTAAACCAGGAATGTGAAAAAATAGAAAGAATCCCTATTACTGATCCAAAAAGGTTACATCAACAAATCAAGAATATCACTAGTAAAAAGCTCCTCTGTTCTTCAGGTGGATGTTTGAAAGCAAAGGACGGTACTATTACCATAGAAAAAGATAAGATTATGAACAGATAGACTGAGTATATTCAGGAATTGTTTGAAGACGATCGAGGCGAAAAACCAGAAATTAAGAAAAACATTGAAGGCCGAAGTATTTTAAAATCTGAAGTTCATAATGCAATAAATAAGATGAAGAAAGGAAACGCAGCAGGTCCTGATGAATTAATAATAGAACAAATTATCGCCCTTGAAGATTATGGAATTGAAAAACTTACTGATTTAATCAATAACATTTATGAGACTGAAATAATACCAGCAGAGATGAAAAATATCAGTATTTATCACTCTTCCTAAGAAACCTGGAGCAATAGAATGTGAATTACATAGGACCATAAGTTTAATGAGTCATATCACCAAGATACTTCTAAGAATTTTGATGACAAGAGCTAAAAGTAAGATGCAAGCTGAAATAGGTAAAGAACAATGTGGTTTTGTGAAAGACAAAGGTACAAGAAACGCAATATTGATTTTAAGGATACTATCAGAACGAGCTATTCAAGTGCAAAAAGATTTGTTTGTTTGTTTTATCAACTACACAAAAGCATTTGATAAAGTGAAGCACAATAAATTATTTGAAATATTACAGGAAACTCTTGATCTAGATTCGAAAGTCCTCTGCCTAATCAGAAATCTGTACTGGGAACAAACTGCCGCTGTAAGAATAGATGGAGAAGTGAGTCAGTTTACGAAAATCAAGAGAGGCATTAGACAGGGGTGTGTTTTCTCTCCCGATTTATTTAGTCTGTACAGTGAAACAATATTACAAAAAATAAAAGACATCTTGGGAATCAAAGTTGGTGGTGAAAACATCAATAATTTCAGATATGCAGATGACTGTGTTAATTGCAATTACAGAGGAAGAACTACAAAACTTAATTGATATAGTTGTTGAAGGAAGTGCAAAAGTGGGTCTATCTATCAATTGCAAAAAGACAGAATGTATGGTGATATCCAAAAAGAAGGAGAATCCTATCTGCAGGCTGAGAATAAATGGAGAAGACATAAAACAAGTACAGAACTTTTGCTACTTAGGAAGCTGGGTGACATCAGATGGCAGGTGCGACATGGACATCAAAAGAAGAATAGGGATGGCAAAAGATAGCTTTACGAGAATGAAGAGTATACTGACCAATACTAAACTAGGCATGGCAACCTGCCTCAGAGTACTGAAATGTTAAACGTTTATCCAGTTATGTTATATGGCTCAGAATGTTGGACAATATCTAGTAACATGAGGAAACAAATTGAAGCAGCAGAGATGTTGTTTTTGAGGAGATGCAAAGAATAGCATGGATGAAACGAATATCTTAACGAGGATGTCATGAACAGAGCAAACACAAAAAGAGAAATAATGTATGAGATCGTGAAAAGGCAGTGTAACTTCATTGAACATGTGCTTAGGAAAGAGGAGTTAGAATGCATGGTAATTATGGAATGGATTGAAGGGAAGAAAGCAAGAGGAAGACAAAGACAAATGACGATGGAGACAGCAGCCAGAGAATTGGAAATGAATACCAATGAATTGATCCACTTGACCCAAAAGAGGAGCATGTGGGCCATGGCAGTTGAAGCTCAAACTGGGCACGGCACCTGATGATGGTGATGATGATGATGTGTAACCCAAGGTAATTTCTCAGGTAAGGACATGTTCAGCACAGCTTTGTGGGCTGAAGGGCCTGTACTGTGCTGTAGGTTTTCTAACCTTCTATGTTTCTACATTATCTCCTAATATACGTCCACTTATATAATAAGCAAAACACTTGCTCTGAAAACTTTAAAAGCACACTGTCATCCATCAGTAGGGCTGAGTAATTACCAGTAATTTGGAAATAATATTCGTAGTTTCTGACTTAGTGAAGTTTTTTGTCATTTAATATGCATTCCAATACATGTGTGGCATGTATAATTCTGCTCAGTTTTAACCTAAATGTTCAGCACTTTATCACTAGATTTTTTTTTGTGACAGGGTTGAAGTCAGTCATCCGAGATCTGATCAGTGAACACCCGAGAACTATGGTCAAAGTATAGACACTTAATTGGTCTGCTGAGGATTAAGCAAGTTTGCTGACCAACCTGTAAGATGAACTGATAGAAGCCCTCCAGGCTACTACTGAGTGCAGTCAGCACCTTATCTTTGTCTTTCTGACAGAGTTTGCCGCATATGATGCAGAGATGCAATCAGCGCTGTTCAATTGACAGAAGTGGAATTACAGGATAAAACCTTGTCCCTCTTAATCACGGATTGCAGGTAATTTTTAACCACCTCCCATTTTCTGAGTGACATTGCTGCCTGCAGCTGTCATTCAAGTATTGCACAAGAGCATGTTATCTTTAACTTTTTGGAAAAGTAATTTACAGCTGACACTTAAATAGAATGAACACATTCTATTTGAAGATTGCCACTGCTTAAAAGAAGCAGGTCCTTAACAAATAGCTACCAATTTGTTTCAACATAATTAGGACTTTATCAGAATCAGAATCCGATTTAATATCACTGGTATATGTCATGAAATTTGTTGCTATGCGGCAGCAGTACATTGCAATACGTACCGTAAATTCCTGTGCATAAGCCGAGAATTTGACCCTAAATTTTGGTCCTAAAATTAGGGGGTTGGCTTATGCAGAGAGTGCCGACTTTGGAAAAATGAATACACAGAAGACAGGTCATACTTACTGGCTGTTTTCGAGTCAAATACAAAAGAAAATACAAACGCTTATGAAATCTACACAAAAGAAAAGATTTTCAAAACACATTCTGTTTCTCAATTTACTTGTACACACTGTTGTCGTCAAATGTTCAGAGCTTGAAACTCTCACACTCTTTATTATCCAGACATCCCACCTCTCCCGGGAGTTCCGGGGGTCTCCTGCATATTGATAGCGGCTCCCTGATGCCCGCAAATTATATACAATATCCTGGAAATCGATTTTTTAGAGAGGGAGAGGGGGAAAAATGAAAGAAAATGAATGAATCCTGCTTGATCTCTCTTTGTGCTAAGTAGACCTATCAGTTTTCTCTGTGGGCGGGCTTTACAGTTGACCTCTCTTTCTCTTCCATAGTCCATCAGTTCAGATACCGCCGTCTGTAATAATGCTGAAATCATCTGGACAACTGCCAGTGATGAAGTACAAAAGTCTGACAAAGAAATTCCCAAGGCTGGCGGTGACAACCTGACTACACGAGGCTGTCCTATACGGACGAGGCACATTGGCGTCTTAAGGGGAATTAGAGCGGGGTTTAAATTGGAGCGAAATTCCAAAATCATCCACTAAAACATCTTTAAAAATGTGCTCGCAGCAAACAAATTCTTTGGTTTTTTTTTTCCTGAAACACTTCCACTTACAGGGACATCGAAGCCCGCGATGGGCTGGGCTTAAACGCAGCCGTTTTCAGAAGAAAAACCGATTTTAATAAATACCCTGTCCCCACCGAGGTCTCGTCATTAGGACAGCGAACTGTTTACCTGTGCTGCGCACTTTATATGCATTTTGAATTACACTTTATTAAATACTGTAATATGGTAATATATTGTTTTATGTGCTGTGCGTGATACATGTATCGTGGCTACATCGTGGTCCGGACAGAGATTGTTTTGTTTGTGGACAATCAGCCAGATGAGAATAAACTTGAACTTGAAGATACAGAACTTCTAAATCACTCATTTAAAATCCCCCATTTCGATGTAAAAAAGTAAGTTCTGATCCTGACTATTGCAGGCAGTGTGTGTGTGTGTGTGTGTGAGAGAGAGAGAGACTACGGACGTATATGAGATCGGACGTTGTCCGAATGGACGTTAAGCGGCGCACACCTGTAATAAGGATACACCTTATGCTTTTATTTCTTTTAGGGACCACAACATATTAGGGAGGCTAAGCGCAGGGAAGGCTGCTCAAGTATTTCACAGTTCTTTCCAGCAGAAAACCAAAGTCTGACCAGAGAAGGTCACTAGAGCTGAGGTGTACTTTACAACTTCCATCGTTGAGCATAACCTGCCATTCCAGGTGTGTAAGGACACGGGCAAGTTCTTCAGGAAAATGTTTCCTGATTCAGAAATAGCAAAAAACTATGCCTGCTCATCAACCAAGGCAGCAGCTATTGTGAACATGGCACATTAAGACAGAATTCAGAAGTCAGCTGTCTCACAAAACACTTGTGAATCTGATGTCTTGCAAATTAACAAATTCATTGAATCAGACTGCTATAAGGTTGAGACTTCCGGTTGAGACCTCCCTGCAATGAGTTTTTGCAGGGTGGGATATCTGATTATCTGACTCTCCAAAAATCGCATCCCATTCTTCGGCAGTCATCATATCATCGTAAGGATTGTCAATTTACTGTCCATCATCTTCTTCCCAAAGCAAATGATCTTCAGTGTCATCCAAAGCATTGCTGATGCTGCACTTCCTGAAGGCCTTCACAACGCACTCGGCCTTCATTTCCTCCCACGATTGCACTACCCACTCGCAAACTGTAGCTAGAGGTGACGCCCTATTTCCCGCTGGAGTGAATGACGGATTTCCTGACATCATCCATTCGTTCCACTGTCGACCCATGAATTCTTTGAATGGTTTGTTTAAACTCACATCTAGTGGCTGGAGCACAGACATCAAACCACCGGGGATGACTGCTATGTCCGTATTTTCAGCTTTCAATGCTGCTTTTGTCTCACCTGACAAGTGCGCTATGAACATGTCCCAGACAAGTAGCGACTTTTCCTTCCTGAAACCTTCGGGACACCATGCCAGACCTCTTTAACCCACTTCGTCCATCCAGCCGCGTTCTTGAACGTAAACAACAACACCCCGCGGGAATTTTTCTTTCTTTGGGAATGCTTTCCTCTTAAGAGTCACCATCGGTAGTAGTTTGGTCCCATCAGCCATTCACGTTAACACGACAGTAAAATGTTGCTTTTCGTGTCCAGTTGTTTTTACAAGGATTGTTTTCTCCCCTTTCTGATTGACAGTGTGGTTGCCAGCAAAATCAAAGAACCTTGGTGTCTCGTCCATGTTACCGAGAGCGGGTAAAAATTGCCTTTCGATGCTTGATTACAAACGATTGGAAGGCCGTAATCTTATTCTCAAGGTCGTTCGGCAACTCCTGAGCAATCTTTGTTTTTTGTTTCAACACAAGATCACGTCTATCCATAAATCGGGTGCACCAACTTCACGTAGCTTTGAAATTTTCGCTGACCTCATGGTGTTTCTCATCCCATTTCAATGCTTGAACTCGAATTATTTCTCTGGTAACAATGTATACAGACGATCGCTGGTGATTCACCCACTCTAAAACTTTTTCTTCCAGTTCTGGCCACTGGCATGTTTTCCCGCAGTTTGCACATTTCGTCTTCGGCATTTCCTTCAGTGTGTCCTCTGCCTTTCTCCAATTTCTCACTTGTTTCTCGTTTACACTAAACTTCTTAGCAGCTGCAGAATTATTCGTTCTTTTAGCAAAATCAACAACCTTCAGCTTGAAGCCAGCATTATATCGCATTCATTTCAATCTTTTGTACATGGTGGTCGCAAACTCAATACTGAGTACACGTACTGATCCCACCACCCCATGTTATGTTTTAACGAGATTACAATGGGCGCTAAATGGTTTCACAGGGGTTACATTTCAGAGGATTCTTTACCATTGCAGACCTAATCCAAAACTTCCCTCCCTGATTTATTTATTAAGAATTCGCTTATAACACTCTACATTGTGTAGGTCTGTTTTCTTAGCAGGTACTGATTCACAAAATTTCCAGGTTCCGGATCCGGCAAAGCTGAGTACCGGCATGTGAGATCTTGTGAACTTTTCTGGTTAAATCAAAAACCTCTACAGAAGGGGTCGGCTTATACAAAGGTAACATGAAAAAGTCACTTTTTTAACCTTGAAAATGGGGGCTCGACTTATACACTGAATTACAGTAGGAAGTACTGTACTTATGTAGATAATAGATACATGGAGAGATAGATATGAAGATAAATTGAATAAGTAGTGCAGAAAGAGGGGAAAAAAGTAGTGAGACAGTGTTCATGGGATCAATGTCCATTCAGATATCTGATGACAAAGGGGAAGAAGCTGTTCCTAAATTGTTGATTGTGTACCTTCAGGATCTTGTACCTCCTTCCTTGAAGGTAGCAATGAGGAGAGGGCATGGCCTGGGCAATAGGGGTCCTTAATGATGGATGCCACCTTTCTGAGGTATTGCTTCTTGCAGATGTCCTGGATGCTGGGGAAGCTAAGGCACTGATGGAGCTGACTGAGTTTACAACCTTCTGCAGCTTATTTCGATCCTGTGCAGTGGCCCCTCCATACCAGATGGTGATGCAACCAGTTAGAATACTCCCTACGAGTGTTTTTGTTGACATACCAAATGTCCTTAAATTCATGATGAAATATAGCTGCTGTCATACGTTCATTATATCTGCATCAATACGTTGGGCCCAGGATAGATCCTCAGAGATATTGACACCCAGCAACTTGAATTTGCTCATCCCTTCCACTTCTTATACCTCTATGAGGTTTGCTGTGTGTTACCTTATCTTAACCTTTCTAACGTCAATTCTTTGGTCTTACTGATGTTGAGTGCAAGGTTGTTGCTGTGACACCACTCAACTAGCTGGTATATCTCACTCCTGTACACCCTCTCGTCACCATCTGAAATTCTGCCAACAACACTTGTGTCATCAGTAAATTTATAGAAGCTATTTGAGCTGTGCCTAGCCGCACAGTCATGGTTATAGAGAATAGAGCAGTGGGCTAAACACACATCACTGAGGTGCGCCGGTGTTGATTATCAGTGAGGAGGAGATGTTATTTCCAATCTGCACAGACTGTGGTCTTCCAGTGATGAAATTGAGGATACAGTTGCAGACAGAGAGGTACAGAGCCTATATTTTGGATTGCACTGTTATATACCTCAAGGAGATCTTGTGGCTTTCTTGTGAGAATGATGTAATGGTCTTTTGGAGGTCACCTGATGTAATTTTCCCGCTGATGTGAGGTCACATGATGACATGTTCACCACGGGTATAAAAGAGATTATAAAAAATATAAAAATTATATAAAAAACTCAAGTGACGCAGTTAGTTTTTAGTTTTCCAGCTAGAACGTTCATCAGTGTCTCCGTTCCCATTGCGTATTTGTTTTATGACGCAATTTCATTTTTAAAATGGAGTTTTACGTTCTATTGTAAGGTACAATAGTGCTGGATTGGCAGTTTACTCTTTCTGCTAGATTTGTTGATGTACCTTTTCAGAAGTATGGGAGAGTGAAGACTTTATCAAAGTACAGGACCCGAAGGATTAAGAGAAGATGGTATCGTTCAGCAGCTTAATAAAGGATCAACCTTATTGAGTCTTCGTTGAAGAAGTAGTGACCTGCATCAAAGATAACTCTTGCCAAAAGAGCAAGAAAGTTCATGCAAGGTGCTCTCTGGAAATTAGGGTCAGTTATTTTAAGCCGTTTATTTCCTTCCTCATGAATCCTTTGGAGAACCAGCAGGAAAGTCGCGTCTATGAAGAAATCCTTCTCCAGAGAAGTCTCTCCCAATTGAATGTATAAATCTGTTGGACTTTTGAATTTACCATTTTAAGAACTGTATTTGACTTTACCGCTTTAAGAACTGTTTTCGCACTTATCATTTTAAGAATCAGTACCGAGTGACAATTTGTTGAATGGCCGCATAGCAGTTAACTTCCGGTAAAGGTTTTCGTTTGTTTTTTATTGTTTATCCGTGTGAAATAAATGTTTGGTTGTTTTTTCATAACCTGACTCGATTGATATTCATTGTTGCTGGTTACGTAACAGTACCTGTAGGAACAATTGTGCCAAACACTGACCTGTAGCCAATAAACAGCAGTCTGACATTAGTGTTAGTATGGCCCAGGTGATCCAAGGCCGTGTGAAGAGCCATTGAGATTGCATCTGCTGTAGACATATTGTGGCAATAGGCAAATTGCAGTAGGTCCAGGTCCTTGCTGAGGCAGGAACTGATCTAGAGAACGAACTCAAAGAATTTCATCACTGTAGATGTGAGTGCTACTGGACGATAGTCATTGAAGCAGCTCACCCTGCTCTTTTTGGACATTGATATGAGTGTTGCCTTTGATTCCGACTCTGATCCTTATTCTGAAATGTTTAAGTGGAACCTTCCTCTGCAACGGGATCCCTGACTTCCTCATCGGGTACCACAGACGGTGCAGATCAATAATAAAACCTCCTTGCTGATAATCAACACTGGTGCACCTCAAGATCCAGCCCATCATTTCACTCAGGGTCTTGGACTATATATATTTCTTTATTCAAGAGAATACGCTCGATTCTCTTTGCTCAATATTTTGAATTATGTTACTCGCTATTTTTGGATGTTTGCTCGCTATTTGAATGTTTTACACCTTGGCCCCAGAGGACCTCTGTCTCGTTCAGCTGTATCTTTGTATGGATTGAATGAAAATTAAACTTGATTTGATTTATCCCACTGCTCTACTCCCTCTACACCCATGATGGTGTGGCTAGCCACAGCTCAATTGCCATCTATAGATTTGCCAGTGACACATCTACTGGCAGAATTTCAGATGGTGATGAGGAAGCATACAGGAGAGAGATAGCTGGTTAAGTGGTGTCACAACAACGACATTGCACTCAATGTCAGTGAGACCAAAGTATTAATCCCCCTATACTTTTCTCCAATCCCCTTAAAATTATGACCCTTTACATTAGCTAATTCTGCTCTAGGAAAAGTCTCCAGCTATCCTCTTGATCAATGCCTCTCATCAAGTTACCACTCACTCCAGTCTTAGCTCACACAACCTATCCTCATAAGACACGCTCTCTAATCCAGGCAGCCTCTGCTTCTGCATGAGTGTCACAAACCATTCACATCTCCCTTGTACAAATATATTTTGCATTCTCTCTGCATGGAGGTCTGAACAAAAATTTCAGTGCTTTGATCCAAAGCCAAGGCAGGCTACTTCCTGCCCCAACTCATTATCCCTCATGCTCAAGGAATAAAGAGATTCTGCAGATTCTAGAATGCTTGAGGAACACTCACAAAAAGCTGGAAGAACTCAGCAAGTGAGGCAGGTCTATGGAGGGGAATAAACAGATGACTTTTCAGACCAAGATGCTCAATAACACTTCTAATGTTCCAAGTACAATTAAAGTTAGTATCGAAGTTTGTAATTACACTAACATCCACTGTGATAACGTGCTTTGAGAGGTTGGTCATAAAATATATCAAATCCTACCTGAGGAGTGACCTGGGTCTGCTCTAATTTGCCTACCATCACAACAGGTCAGCAGTAAAAGCCATTTTATAGGCTCTTCCCTCAGCTCTGGAACAGTGATCAGATTGGAAGTTACAACCCCCTAAAAATTAATGATTCCATTGTCCTGTCATCTCATATCATAAACACACCAAAAAATCATAGTCATTTTGAATCATAATTTGATTATTATGTTTTATGTAATGATGGACTTCAAACTTGCCTTTTTATACTGTATGGAATTGGCTTATATCTCACAAAGGCAAAGCAGCTTCATTTCTTAGAATGATCATAAAATGCCTGTGCTGTCATGCTTCGCATAATAAAGTAGCTTCTCCCTTATTGGCATATGCTTGTTCAAAGTAAGTTTATTATCAAACTACATTTATGTCACCACATACAACACTGAGATTCGTTTTCTTGTGGGCATACTCAGTAAAGCTATAGAATAATAACCATAATAGAATCAACGAAAGACTGCCTAATTACAGCGTTCAACCAGAGTGCAGAAGACTCCAAACTTGAATACAAAAATAAGAAGCAACAGTAATAAATAGATAGCCAATAAATATTGAGAACATGAGATGGTGGTCCTTGAAAGTGAGTCCATAGGTTGCTGGGATAGTTCAATGATGGGGCAAATGAAGCTGAGTGAAGTTATCCCTTTTGGTTCAAGGGCCTGATGGACGAGGGGTAAGAACTATTTCTGAACCTGGTGGTGTGAGTCCTGAGGCTCCTGTACCTTCTTTCTGATGGCAGCACAATAATGGAAACATTTTCTTGAGAAATGCTCTCGGTTCCAATTGGAAGTCTGAAGCTTTCTGCTGGTGCTTGCTGAGATTTTGCCAACATGCCAACATCCTTATTTCCTTTGTATTAACGTTAGGGAATCTGTCTGCTGAACCTGGTTCACCATGTACTAGTCCAACACTTTCCAGTTAAGACCACTAGCATCAGCACTTTACTGATTTTCAGTGAGGGCTCTTCACAATTAATTGGTTCCAGGTCTCATCACCAACCTTGGTACCCCTGACTTCAAATGTCTTAGGATCTTCCTCCTTCACTCTTTGAAATACTGGAAAAATTCATAATTCAAATTAACAAAAAAGGGAATAACCTAATAAAGTGGCATTCACTTCAAGGTTCCACTTGTGCGTTCAGATTTGCTCTTCTGCACAGCACTGTTGTAACACATGGTTATTCCAGTTACTCTCACATTCCTGTCAGCTTGAACCAGTCTGGCCATTCTCCTCTGACCTCTCTCATTAACAATGCATTTTCACCCACAGAACTGCTGCTCACTGGGTGCATTTTGTTTTTCCTTTCGTTCTCTGTAAACTCTAGAGATGTTGCGACATCAGCGGTTTCAGGAATACTCACAGCACCCACCTGAGACCAACAATCGTTCTATGGTCAAAGTCACTTAGATCACATTTTTTCCCCCTTCTGATGTTTAGTCAGAACAACAACTGAACCTCTTGACCATGTCTGCATGCTTTTATGCATTGAGTTGCTTCCACATGATTGACTGGTTAGATTATTGGAAGTTCACCTAATAAAGTGGCCATTGGATGTACATAATAATATTTGACTCACGTTGGCTTTTGTTAAATCTGGTTAGAATACACCTTACAATACATTTTATACTTCATTGGATATTTTGAGATTCATAAAACAATATTTATCAGTAGTTGAATCACCTTTGGAGCTGCCATGCCTGCACCTTAAAGAGTTTTGCACCTGTTATGATGTTTTGCTCTTCTGCCCTTGTTATAAATTTTTATTTTTCTTGTAGTTCAACTTTCTTATGCTTATTTGTATTTCATATAATCACCCATATATGTGTAATTGTTCAGTGAATTTTCCAGTAATTGTAGTATGGCTGCTTCCATATTTTTCCAGAAGCTTCTCAGATTTTTTACAGCAGGTGTCACACCACTTGTATCTGGTAATTGGTAATTATTGAAATGTTGTTATCTTTTCAATTGAAGCTATTTTTATCAGGTGACCACAACTTCTTTGCTTTTTTCTTCTTTCCCTTCATTCTTTGCCCTTATAACACTCAATGAACAGCTGTAAACAATGTTTTCTGCCTCATTCTTGAATTCTGAATCTCTGGATTGCAAAAACCCAGGATCCATCACCTGCAAGTGGATTATTTGATATTAGCATTGCCAATGTTGAAGCAGGACCAAGAGTACAAACGTATGCCATTCAAAGCCACAGATATTTTTCATAAGACCATAAGAAGTGGGAGAATAATTAGGTCATTTGGCCCATTGAGTCGACGCTGCCATTTCATCATGGCTGATCCATTTCCCTCTCTTCTTCCCATAACCTTTGATGCGCTGACTAATCTAGAACCTCTGCCTTAAATGCATACAGTGACTTGGCTTACACAGCTGCCTGTGGCACTGAATTCACAGATTCACCACCCTCTGGCTGAAGAAATTTCTCTTCACCTCTGTTCTAAATGGACGTCCCTCTATTCTGAGGCTGTAAAATAACTTTTTTTTTCAGTTGTAAAATAACTTTGCAAGTATGTGAGATGATCTTCCTCTTTGGGCATCGATGGTGTAACTCGCTGAACCACAGAAGGATTAGGTACCTGAGCACATTTTAACTTTTCACATATTACCAAAAGGGAAACAAAGAAGCATAAATTCTCAATCCCCTTTCCGAGAAACGCTGAGCTACTTGCACTGACCAGTATAGTCATGAGACTTCTTAAATATCCAGACATTGGATAAGAATAGCAGGAATAGTAGTCAGATGACTCGAGTTGAGTATGATGTTCTCCTGAAGGGTTGTCTGTTGGTGTGTCCTCAGGCTGATCTGGGATATATCATAATGTTAAGTTCAGCGAATGTAGAGAATATGTGCCCGGGCATAATTTTCTAGAGCTGTATGTTTCTGGTTCTATAGGAAGAAGGTACTATGTACCTGGTCCTAGGAAATGAGTGGATCATGGGCTCGAAGCTTTGGTGGCAGAATATTTTGGAGATAGCAATCATAACAACGTGTGATTTAGGTTAGCTAGAGAAAAGACGAAAGAGAAACCCGAAGCAAAGATAATGAATTGCAGTAAAGCCAATTTCATCTGGAGGAGAATAGATCTGGCCAAGGCAAAGGCGGGCAGGCAAAGCTGAGGCAGAACAATTAGCTGGTGTTACAAAAGAGATGAGGAACATTCATATGAGTAACAAAAGAAGAACACACTGATCCGGAATTCCAGGGATAACAGAGAAGGATAAAGCAAAGGAAGTTGATTATGACAAGTAAACAGACCGATTACAAGAATATCCTAAATGAAGTGGAAACTATAGAGAAAAGCTGAGAAAAGATTAGCTGCCAATATAAATAGGAATCCAAAAGAGTTTGAGGTGAAGGAAGAGATAGGTGAGACATAATAAACTTAAAAATTTGGTAGATGAAAGATTAGAAGAGTAGGCAGACTTAAAATAAGTAAGTCACCCAGGACTGAATGTGATGTATTTTAAGATTTTGAGGGATGTATGGGAGGAAACCATGGGGGGCAATGACCACAATCTTCCAACATTCATGAACCTGGGAGTGTCATCAGAATACTAGAGAGTGATGAATATTATTCCTTCATTCAAAAAGGGAAATAAGACTAAGGCCAGCAAGTATAGACAAGTTTAACCACAGTGGTGGGAAAGCTTTTAGAAACATTGATCTGGAACAGGGTTAATAGTCACTTGGAGGATATTAGATTAATTAAATATATGTGGTAAGGGTGATTTGTGTTTGACCAATTTGATAAAAAATTTTGATGAGGTAACTGAGCTGATGGGAGAATATAGTCAATCTTATGTTTGTAGACTTCCATAAGGCTTTTAATACCAGGCTTATCAGCAACGGTGAAGCACATGACATAGAAGGCTAATTGATAGCATGAGCAGAAAATAGACTCAATAACAGAAGGTCATAGAGAATGATTATTTTATAGAATGGAAGATGATAAATAGTGGCACTCCCTGTGTGTTAGGTTATATTTTATAAAGATTCAAAGTGCATTTATTATCGAAGTATATACGCATTATTCGGCCTTGAGATTTATCTTCCCACAGAACGCCACAAAATAAAGAGAACCATGGAACCCGTTTAAAGAAAAACATCAAACCCCCAATGTGCAAGAAGAACAAATCGCATCAAAGGCAAAACAAAAATTGAGCGAAAAGCACAGAATACGAAACACCAGATCACAAAGATATCGGAAGAGTCCAGGAATATTCAGTTCAGCTCAGTTCATGTCAATCCAGCACCACGCCTCTTGCTATCTGTAGGCCGCAGCGCTAGTCTGCCCCAAGCAAAATCACACAAAACAGCAACAAAAAAAAAGGAGTGACCAGAAACAGGAAACACATCATAATGTGAACAACAGAGACCAATCCACAAACTGCATCGACTATTCCTTGCCCAAGGCTCAGGGGCTCCGGCACCATCCTCCAGTAGCATCAAGCAAGAGGGAGAGAGAGACTGTTAAAAATTTCTATTAATAATAAAGACTTAGAGGTACAAGTCACAATTTCTAAAATTGCAGAATGGCGAAGAAGATAATGATAGATTTGTAGCCGAATATAAATAGACTGGTGGAATGGACGAATGGTTGGTGGATGAAGTTTAATGCAGGGGAACTGAAGGTGATGCATTTTGTTAGGAAGAAAGAGGCAATGTAGAATAAAAGATTTTGTTTTCCTAGAGTGTTGGAGTTATGGAGAGTGATTGTGGCAGGGTGGGTTGAGAAAACAGTTCATAAGCCAGACATAACTCAGGGTTTTATCATCGGAGGCACAGAATATAAAAACAAGGAAATCATGCTGAATCTGCAGAAAGTAATTATTTGGTACAATGTATTCAATTCTTGTCTCCTCATAGGGAAGTGAAGACATTAGAAATGATCTAAAAAGTTTCATATCAGTTTTTCCTGAGGTGAGGAACTGCAATTATAAGGATACATTGGAATCAGAATTAGAATGAGAGAAAGGGTAAATATCACTGGCATATGTCGTGAAATTTCAAACAGGAGAAAATCTGCAGATGCTGGAAATCCAAGCAACACACATAAAATGCTGGAGGAGCTCAGCTGTCCAGGCAGCATCTATGGAAAAGAGTAAACAGTCAGCACTTTGGGCCAAGCCTCTTCATAAAGACTGGAGTTAAAAAAGATGAGAAGTCAGAGTAAGAAGATGTGGGGAAGGGAGGAAGAAATACAAGGTAGCAGGGGATAGGTGAAACTGTGAGGGGGAGAGACATGAAGCAAAGAGCTGGGAAGTTGATTGATGAAAGAGATAGAGGGCTGGAGAACGGGGAGTCTGATAGGAGAGGACAGAAGGCCACGAAAGAAGGGAAAAGGGGTTGTGCATTAGAGAGAAGCAATGGGCAGCTAAGGAGATAAGGTGAGAGGGAAATAGGAATGGGAGATGGTGAAGGAGAAGGTGGGGGGAGGAATTACCAGAAGTTCATGAAATTTGTTCTTTTGCGACAGCAGGACATAGCGATACATAATAAAAATATATAAATTACTATAAGATATAGAAAAATAATATAAATAAGTAGTGCAAAAAGAGAGGAGAAAAAATTAGTGAGGTAGTGTTCATGGATCTGTTGTGCATTCAGAAATCTGATGGTGGAGGGAAGGAGCTGGACATGAAAAGTTAGGTGTGTGTCTTCAGGCTCCCGTACTTCCTCTTTGATGGCAGCAATGAAAAAGGACATGTCCTGTGTGGTGGGGGTGGGGTGGTCAGGCCCATGATGATGCTGCCTTTTCGAAGCATCACCTTTTGAAGGTGTCCTCGATGCTGGGGAGGCTGGCGCCCATGATGGAGCTGGCTGAGTTTGCAACTTTCCGCAGCATCTTTCGATCCTGTGCAGTGGCTCCTCCACACCAGATGGTGATGCAACCAGTTAGAATGCTCTCCAGGGTACGTCTGTGGAAATCTGCGAGTGTCTTTGGGGAATAGAGAGACAGGTTCTGTTATCTTCAGAAAAGAGAAGGCCAAGTCATGATGAAGGGCCTCAGCTTGAAACGCCAACTGTTTATTCTCCTCCATAGATGCTGTCTAACCTGCTGAGTTCCTCCAGCAATTGGTGTACGTTGCTCAAGATTTCCAGCATCTGCTGAATCTCTTGCGTCTATGGTGAGGAAAAAATTTCAAGTTTATACAAAAGGAGCTGGGAGATGCATGGCTCTCATTGAGAACCTGTGTGGACTCTTCCTGTGCTTTAATATTCTGCCATGGAGGGAATCACAGCCTTGGCAAATATGCAGCTAGTTGCCACTTTATTAGGTACACCTGTACACCTGCTCATTAATGCAAATGTCTATTCAAACAATCATATAATAATAATGCCAAGGTCACATCACAGTATGCAAGCAATAAAGAGGGGAAATATGAGAGGATATTGCCAAAACAATAAGATTGTACACATAATTGTTTTGTATATATGTGTGTACAGTCAGATCAATGTGTATTGATAAATCTAATACCCTGGTGGAAGAAGCTGTCCCGGAGCCTGTTGGCCCTGTCCTTAACGCTGCGGTACCATTTGCCAGCCGGTAGCAGCTGAAGCAGTTTGTGGTTGGGGTGGCTGAAGTCCCCGACAATCCTTCGGGCCCTTTTTACGCACCTGCTGCTGTAACTGTCCTCAGTAGAGGGAAGTTCACATCCACAGATGCGCTGGGCTGTCCGCACCACTCTCTGCAGTAAGGAGGTTCATTTGCCGTTCAGAGCAAACATCAGAAGTAATGTGATCCAAGTGACCTTGACCGTGGAATGATTGGGGTGGTTTGAATATCTCAGAAACTGCGGATCTACTTGGATGTTCGTACACAGCAGTCTCTCGAGTTTACAGAGAATGGTGCAGGAAACAAAAGAAACATCCAGTGAGCACAAGTTATTTGGGCGAAAATGCCTTGTAAAAGGAGAATAGAAAGGTCAGAGGAGAACGGCCAGACTGGTTCGAGATGACAGAAGGGTGACAGTAATTCAAACCACAGCTTGTTTCAACAGTGATGTGCGGTAGAGCATCTCTGAACACATAAGTCAAACCTTGAAAAGGATGGGCTACAGCAGCAGCAGACCATGAACATACACTCACTGGCCACGGGTAGCTAATAAAGTGGCCACTGAGTTAACCGTTCTTATGTTAGGCGCAGTTCAGAATATACATGTTTATTTCAAGATGAGTCCATCAAAAATTTACAATTATACCATTTCTCTTCTCCGTGACAGAAATTTAATGATTCTGCCTGCAGCACCTTCTGTGAACTCCATAGAGTCACTTTACAGTTAGTCAAATGGCAACCACCCTGGGCTAAAATTCAAACTCTCACTTATTAGGCCTTGGAATGGTCAAGCCCACTGAGAGCCAACTGTATTTCAACATATTCATACACACTCTCCAATATGATAATAAATTCCTAAGCAAGGCTTAATAATTGTACTCATGCCATGGAGTACAAAGCCACAGATGTGCCCATGATTACACTAGAAGTTGGCAAGATCCCATCTCATCAGTCTTTTGGAAGGGCTGCAGAATCAAATCAGGAAACTTGTCCGGAGGAACGATCGGAGGATACACTGACAAGGAAACAGCAGCAGGTTGCATGGCAACCCTTGACTGGGGCGTCGGGCAGAGACCTACTCATGTCGCCACTGTTCACAGGGCAAAGGACTGCAATGAGGAAGAGAACGTTGAAAATAAATTACAAAAAAAAAATATTACAAAGGCAAATCACTAAAAGAATGTTGATCCTGAATCCAGCTGGTGAAATACTGGTTCCGTCCAGATTTCTATTTCACAGTTCTTCAGAAATAAGAATTTATCAGAGCATTCAGATTTCTAATATGCCCAGTGGCCACTTCGTTAGGTACACCTCAGCAATGCAAATATCTCATTAGCCAATCATGAGGAGCAACTCAATGCATAAAAGCATGCAGACATGGTTAAGAGGTTTATTTGATGTCCAGGCAGAATCAGTAACAGGAAGAAATGTGATCTGAATGACTTTGACCGTGGGATGATTGTTGGTGCCAGATGGGGTGGTTTGAGTATCTCAGAAAGTGCTGACCTCCTGGGATTTTCACGCACAACAGTCTCTGGAGTTTACAGAGAATGGTGCAAAAAAACAAAAACCATCCAGTGAGCAGCGGTCTCGTGGGTGAAAATGAGAACAGAAGAGAATGGCGAGACCAGTACAAGCTAACAGGAAGGTAACAGTGATTCAAATAACCACGTGTTGCAACAGTGGTGTGCAGAAGAGCATCTCTGAATGCAGAACATGTCGAAAACACAAAATAATCTGCAGATGCTGGGATCAAAGCAACACTCACAACACGCTGGAGGAACTCAGCAGGTTGGGCAGCATCTGTGGAAACGATGAGTCAACGTTTCGGGCTGGAACCTTTCGTCGGGACTGAAGAGGGAAGGGGCAGAGGCCCTATAAAGAAGGTGGGGGGAGGGTGAGAAGGAGAAGGCTGGTAGAACATGTCGAACCTTGAAATGGATGGGCGACAGCAACAGAAGACTTCAAAAGTACACACAGAGGCCACTTTATTAGGTACAGGTGGCAGCTATTAAAGTGGCCACTGAGTGTAAATTTCTAATATATATATATATATATATATATAATAGATTTTGAATATTATATAATAATAAATTTTATTTATTGTTAGAGATACAGCACGGTAACAGGCCTTCCTGACCCATGCTGCATGATTACACCTGTGCAACCGGTTAACCTACTAAGCTGTATGTCATAGTCATAGTCATAGTCATACTTTATTGATCCCGGGGGAAACTGGTTTTCATTACAGTTGCACTATACATAATAAATAGTAATAATACCATAAATAGTTAAATAGTAATATGTAAATTATGCCAGGAAGTAAGTCCAGGACAAGCCTATTGGCTCAGGGTGTCTGACCCTCCAAGGGAGGAGTTGTAAAGTTTGATGGCCACAGGCAGGAATGACTTCCTATGACACTCTGTGTTGCGTCTCGGTGGAATGAGTCTCTGGCTGAATGTACTCCTTTGCCCAACCAGTACATTATGGAGACATTGTCCAAGATGGCATGCAACTTGGACAACATCCTCTTTTCAGACACCACTGTCAGAGAGTCCACATCTTTGGAACATGACAGGAAACTGGAGCATCCAGAGGAATTCCACACAGGCACAGGGAGAACATACAGGCTCCTTACAGACAGTAGCAGAACCAAATCCGGGTCGCTGGCCTTGTTATAACATAATGCTAACTACTAAAGCCCAATTTATACTTCTGCATCAAATGTACGCCGTAGGTGCCGCGTACCCTACGCCATACCCTATGCTGTAGGGTGACGTGCACCTCCCCAAAAATGTAACTCACGCGTCGTGGCGACGCAGACCGCAACAACTGTGATTGGTCCACTTGTTAGCATCGCATTTCCTCATACGCATTTCCAGTTGCTTTTCTCCGTCATGTCTGTACTCTGATGCGAAATAAATGGTTGGAGACGATGAACCAAATCGTCAAATCCACCTGCCGACATCCGAAAATATTTGAAATGCACTTCCTCGTCCATGTCTCTCACGAAGAAACTCAACACAGTGGCATAGAAACCCCACCGCCAACTAGTGTTTTGGCGGTGAATTGTAGAGCGACGCAGACACAACTATGCACGCTCGCTACAGCGTAGCGCTATGCAGAAGTATAAACCAGGCCTACGGCGTAGCCCGTACGCACAAGTATAAATCAGCCTTTAGTCACTGTACTGTTGCAAGTTGTAATGGAGAGAGTTAGGGAAGGAAATAATTGTATCATTTTGTTCTGACATTCGTACAGTGTTCGTCTATATAATGAATGTGTTGAATAGGTCAAGAATTTCAAAGTGGTAGGCTGTTGAAAAGACTTAGGATATGTTGTTGCATGCTATTCCATCCTTTCTGCCTATCTCATAGTCTGACAGAAGAAAGCAGGAAGATGCCAAATGAAAATTCTTGCACAAACTGTTGGAACTTTTTATTGGAGTTAAGATCCTCAAGAGCGGTCATTCATCCCCAGCTGAGCCACTAGTTTCAGAGATTATTACAGAATCTCTAAAGGCAAAGATAACTGAACTAGGTCAGTGAATTTATTCCAGTTGTAGGACATGGTGGCATATTGTATGAATTTCCCTGCCTTGCTGCTTCAAGTAAATGTTTTAGCAATCCAGCACTTAGTGTTGCAAATGATCTTCAGTTATAAATATTACAGAGAGCCAGTCGGTACAAGGACATGGAGCTGCTATCAATTCCTAACTTCTCGATGTTATTCACATTCTACACAGAAGATAACAAGCTAAAAGTGAAGCACTTTGTGAAATTTAGAAGCTGAAATTAACCTTTTCTCTGTACCCTGCTGCCAACATCAATACACAATGCATTCGCTTTTGCCACAAGTGTAATCTATTCAGTGGGATGGATGAAAAACAGCATTAGGCAGGAAATTAATATTCATCAGCTAACAAATGGGTTTCTGGCACTCATTCATGTAAGCATGCCAAAACAATGGGTGCACTCTAGTGAAGAACTGCATTTAACGCAGTAAAACAACATTAAAAGGACTGTTTACTCTGTGATTGTATAGTTATAGAGTCATGGAGCACTATAGCACAGAATCAGCCCATCTATTCAGTGCTGAACTGTTCTTCTGACTTGGCTCTTACTTGGACAATATCCATCAATACCCCTCCTATCCACATACTTATCCACACTTCTCTTAAATGTTGCAATCAAACCCACATCCTCCACTTATGCTTGCAGTTTGTTTCACACTTGCACCACCTTCTGAGTGAAGAAATTCTCCTTTATTTCACCTTTCACTCTTAACCTTTGACTCCAGTTCTCAGTGGGAAAACCCTGCTTGCATTAATTCTAATTACACCCCTCATAATTTCGTATCTATCAAATCTTGTTTCATCCTCTTATGCTCCAGGGAATAAAGTCCTAACCTATTTGACCTTTCCCTAGAAGTCAGGTCCTCAAGTCCTGGCAACACCCTTGTAAATCTTAGACCATAATAAGACATAGGAGCAGAATTAGGATATTTGACCCATCGAGTCTGTTCCACCATTCAGTCATGGCTGATCCTTTTTTCCTCTCCTCAGCCCCACTCCCCGGCCTTCTGCCCGTAACCTTTGATGCCATGTCTACTCAGGAACCTATCAATTTCTGCCTTAAATACACCCAACGACTTGGTCTCCAAAGCTGCCTGTGGTAATGAATTCCACAAATTCGCCATTCTCTGGCTAAAGAAATTTCTCCACATCTCTGTTTTAAATGGATGCCCCACTTTCCTGAGGCTGTACCCTTTTGTCCTAGACTCCCGCACCACGGGAAACATCCTTTCCACATCTACTCTGCCTAGGCCTTTCACCATTGGAAAGGTTGCAATGAATTCCCCCCTCATCCTTCTAAATTCCAGTGAGTACAGACCCAGAGCCATCAAATGTTCCTCGTATGATAACCCTTTCATTCCGGAATCATCCTTGTGAACCTCCTCTGAGCCCTCACCAATGCCAGCACAACTTTTCTTAGATGAGGAGTTTGAAATTGTTCACAATACTCAAAGTGAGGCCTCACCAGAGCTTTATAAAGCCTCAGCATCACATCCCTGCTCTTGTATTCTATGTCTCTTGAGATGAATGCTAACATTGCATTTGCCTTCCTCACCACCAACTCAACCTGTAAGTTAACCTTTAGGGTGTTCTGCACAAGGACTCTCAAGTCCCATTGCATCTCAGATTTTTGGATTTTCTCCTCATTTAGAAAATAGTCCGCATATTTATTTCTACCATTGAAGTGCATGACCATGCATTTTCCAACATTGTATTTAATATGCCACTTTCTTGCCCATTCTCTTAATCTGTCTAAGTCCTCTGCAGCCTACCTGTTTCCTCAACCCTACCTGCCCCTCCACCAATTTTTGTATCACCTGTAAACTTGGCAACAAAGCCATCTGTCACATCATCTAAGTCACTGGTGTACAGCCTAAATCGAACCAGTCCCAACACCGACACCTGCGAAACACCACTGGTCATTGACAGCCAATCAGCAAAAGGTTCTTTTATTCTCTATACTCTTTCAATCTTTCCTATGTGAAGAGCCTTTGAATAAATTGTGTTAAACAGCAACCAGTTCACTGGAGGAGATCTGTTGCATTGCTGTGAGCAATTCTTTGACACCAGAATTGAGACTATGTTGTCATTATGCTTTCAGAGTACTAGTGTTGTTGGTAGAAAGGTTTAACAGATGGGCTGATGGAATACCTGGCCTCATGGGGAGGGGGGACAGCTGCTGGACTGGCAGCAAGGGAAGAAGGGCCTCATCTGACAACTGTGCTTGGGTTGATCGTGATGCTTATGCCGGAGATGACCCAATATTTCCTGCCCCCAGAATAAATTGTCAGCCAGATGGTACCAGCCTTTCCTGCCCCACCGGCAGCTGACGTAGCCGGAGTTGAAATATCTGCTTACCCCTGAATTTTGAAAGTTGGTGCCCTTACTGACTCCTAAAACAATGGTTGGCTATAGCAAACATGAGGAAATCTGCAGATGCTGGAAATTCAAGCAACACACACAAAAAATGCTGGCGAACGCAGCAGGCCAGGTAGCATCTATAGGAAGAGGTACAGTCGACGTTTTGGGCTGGGACCCTTCGTCAGGACTAACTGAAAGAAAAGATAGTGAGAGATTTGGAAGTGGAAGGGGGAGGGGGAGATCTGAAATGACAGGAGAAGACAAGAGGGGGAGGGATGGAGCCAAGAGCTGGCAAGTTGATTGGCAAAAGGGATACCAGGCTGGAGAAGGGAGAGGATCATGGGACGGGAGGCCTCGGGAGAAAGAAAGCAGGAGAGCAGCCCAAAGGATGGGTAAGGAGTTATAGTGAGAGGGACAGAGGGAGAAAAAAGAGAGAAAAAGGGGGGGGGGGGAGAAGAGAGAGAAATAAATAAATAAATAAGGGAAGGGATGGGGTACAAAGGGGAGGTGGAGCATTAACGGAAGTTAGAGAAGTCAATGTTCATACCATCAGGTTGGAGGCTCTGTGCAGTGCTCCCGATGTGGCCTTCTATATATTGGCGAGACCCGACGCAGACTGGGAGACCACTTTGCTGAACACCTATGCTCTGTCCGCCAGAGAAAGCAGGATCTCCCAGTGGCCACACATTTTAATTCCACATCCCGTTCCCATTCTGACATGTCTATCCACGGCCTCCTCTACTGTAAAGATGAAGCCACACTCAGGTTGGAGGAACAGCACCTTATATTCCATCTGGGTAGCCTCCAACCTGATGGCATGAACATTGACTTCTCTAACTTCCGCTAATGCCCCACCTCCCCCTCATACCCCAACTGTTATTTATTTATTTATCCCCCCCCACTTTTTTGGGCCTTCCAAACCAGACAGTGAGGCAACCAGACAGAATGCTCTCCACAGTATACCTGCAGAAATTTGCTAGAGTCTTTGGCCTCTACATAGGCCTTTCAATGTTCCATAGGTTTTAAAGAGATCCCTCTCCCATTCTCAAAACCCCAGTGAGTACAGAACCAGAGCCATGAAATGCTTTTCATATGTTAACCCTTTCATTCCCAGGATCACTTCAAATCACTTCAAACTCTTAATGAAATACAGCCTCTGCTGAGCCTTCTTCATAATTGCATCAATATATTGGGCCCAGGAGAGATCTGACACTCAAGAAGTTGAAGCTGCTTACTCTTTCCACTGCTGACTCCTTGATGAGGACTGGTCTGTGTTCATCTGGCTTTCCCTTTTTGAAGTTTACAATTAACTCCTACAGATCTAACGACCGATGCGAGGAAGAGGTGAGAAGGAGATTAGATATAGCTGGGAAGCTCTAGTCAAATTCCTGCCTAGACTCACAGTCAATGCACAATGTACATGGAGATATTTCAAAAGAAGTAGCACAGTAGTGTAGTGGTTAGCACAACATTATTACACCATCAGTGACCCGAGCTCAATTCAACCACTGTCTCTAAGGGTGCTTCAGTTCCTCTCTTATTCCAAGGTTGTATGGGTTAGTAGGTGTAGTCATTCAGTCCTGGGCTCAGAAGGTCCTGTTACCACGCAGTATCTCTAAAGAAATAAACAAAAGTGACTGACATTTTTGGAAATATCGGTCGCTTGTTATGTGCCATGTTGTATGACATGGGTGGTCATGGTCTTTCCATGACCGTGACTGTTCTTGGCAAATCTTTCTACAGAAGTGGTTTGCCATTACCTTCTTCTGGGCAGTGTCTTTGGAATAATACACCAGCAAAATCGGGGTGCTCTGGCTGAAGAGAAAATTGGAAAGGGACGAAACAGAGTTGCTTATGGTTAAAGGTAATAGTGCCCCAGCATTACAATCATTCTCCTATAGTACCACAGCAAATTTCTAAAAGAACAAGGCAAGGAGAAAGATTTCATCTCTGTATATATTTATAACACAAGAAAGATTATTTGCGACACTAAGTACTAGATTGCTAAAGCATTTACTTGAAGCAGCAAGGCAGGAAGATTGATACAGTATGCCCCCATATTCCACAACTAAAGTAAACTCACTGGCCTAGGTCAGTAATCCTTACGTTACCGTTGTTCTGCAGTAAACCCTAAAACTGAGGCCTCACCTCAGGCCAACGAGCTGATCTGGAGGAACTTAGATAAAGAGATTCAAGTTTCAGCCAGCACCTCTCACCCTCCTTCCATTGACTGTGAGGTGGACAGGAAGGACAGAATACCATGGATTAACACCTCCAAGGTCTTTTCAACAGCCTACCAATTCTAGATTCTTGACATATCCAACACATTCATTCTATAGATGAAACCTGTATGAATATCTAAATGAAATTTTCCTTTCCTGAATTATTGAGAGAATCCCTATTTTCTTTGTAGCAAAGATAAAGGTCAGTGCTAGAGAACGCTGTTTTTGATATGTAGTTGTAGACCATACAACAGAGGAGCAGGACTAGGCCACTGGGCCTTGTGTGTCTTTTCTGCCACTCCATCATGGCTGATTTATTATTCTTCTCAACCCCAGTCTCCTGCCTTCTTCTCCTAATCTTTTATGTCTTTACTAATCAAGAACCTACCAACCACCCCTTTAAGTATACCCAATGATTTGACCTCCACAGTGTCTGTGGTAATGAATTCCACAGATTCACCACACTTTAGCTAAAGAAATTCCTCCTCATTTTTGTTTTAAGGGGACATCCTTCTATTCTGAGTCTGCACCTTCTGGCCCTAGATTCCCCCACGGTAGGAAAAATCCTCTCCAAATCCACTCTACCTAGGCCTTTCGAAATTCCATAGGTTTCAATGAGATCCCTCCTTCATTCTTAAAATTCCTGTCAGTACAGTCCCAGAGCCATCGATGCTCCTCATATGTTAACCCTTTCGTTCCTAGGATCATTGTCATGTACCTCCTCTGGATTCAATTCCAGCCCATCATAAGGTGCCCAAAACTCCAAGTGTGGGTCGACCAAAGGTGTTTTAGGGCATCTTAATTAGGAGGAATACAATTCAACATTTTAATGTGGAAATTTGAGTACAGTTTTCGTCATGCTTTTCAAGCATCAAAAAGTACATTACCGCTTTAAGTTTTAACGTGATCTCGGGTAGGTTTCAGAACTGCTACCTTGACTGAAAAGAATTCCATGAAAGGATGATTTATTTGGGCCTGTAATCTCAATCACCATTTTAGTTTCACAGTGTCATTGTTTCTGTAAGAACCCAAACCCATTAATCCCAGTGGCTTGATGTCTGTTCATTCTCGGACTCTTGTTATGCTCAGAGTAAACAATGGCAACAAATGCCTTTTCTCAATCAATGTTTTTTCCAAGCTCTGGATCTAAGGGCTGGGTGCTTTTGTTATTTCTCTTTAACCAAGAGTCTTAGCATGTGGAATTTCAGAGGCATTTCTCCCACTGTGCATCAATCCTCACAGCCGTGCTGCAGTATCCAAACCACAGAGAGATCAGAGGGAATCTTTTAAAGCTGCCTTTTGCACCCTCCTCTCATCGTTAGCTTTCAAACAGCAGCTGGCTTTGCCCATGGAAGAAGGGTGACCTCCTGCAGCTGTGTGACCCTGATTCTGGGTTTTGGAAAGCTCTTTTTAACTCTCTCCAGCCTCCCACCTCCCCTCTCTCTAGCTCCGGCCCATTGAGAGTCGGCAACTTCACACAGTCAAGAGGATCTCATCTGTCCACTGGTGTGAACAATTTGGCATTTCAATGCAGCAGCAGCACTGAAACAAAACTACTGTGCATCATTTCTTTGATACTGTAAGCTTCTTAGGGGCCGAGTAGATTGATATAAATCCATGTTAAATGGTATTATTAGTATACTGTCTCAAAAACACATCTATAAAAGGAATTATGATTAATGTAATGTTACAAATCAGATAATGACCCTATAAGAACATAAACCATAAGACAAAGGAGCAGAAATTGGCCATTCAGCCCATCAAGTCTGAACCACCATTCCATCTTGCCAGATTTATTATCCCTCTCAATCCAGTTTTCCTGCCTTCAGACTTTGATAATCTTTGATGCCCTTTACTAATAAAGAACCTAGCAACTTCCACTTTAAATATACTCAATAAGTTAGCCTCTGCAGCTGTCTGTGACACTGAATTCCACAGATTCACCACCTTCTTTCCAAAGAAGTTCCTCTCACCTCTGTTCTAAAGGGACATACTTCTATTCTAAGGCTTCACCCTCTGGTCTTAGACTCCCCTACTAAGGAAACACCATCTCCATGTCCCCTCTATGTAGGCCTTTCAATATTCCATAGGTTTCAATGAGATCCCCCTCCAGCAAGTATCCTTCCTGTTAAAGGTTACTTTTCAGTTAGGTTTTTATGAAAAACAAGTTATCCAAACTTTGACCAATCACTTCCATTGTACGGATGAGCATGATGACATATTTATGGACGCGTTTGGGCATACAGCATCTTGGCTGCACTGGAAACTTTTTTTATTGCTGTACTTCAAAGCAAAAATTAGGTTCTCATAAACACGAGAAATTGGGGGATCATCTTGTCGAGCATTCCGCTCCATCTGCCAAAAGTGGAACTTCCTGATGGACAAACACGTTAATTCCAATCCCCATTCCCGTTTCGATATTTTGTCCATGGCCTCCTCTTTTGCCAAGATGAGGCCACACTCAGGGTGGAGGAGCAACACCTTGTATTCCGTCTGGGTGGCCTCCAAACATATGACATAGACATTGATTACTCCTTCCGGTAATAAAAATTTTCCCTGCCTTCCCCTCTTCTCTTCCCTACTTTGATCTCTTACCTCTTCTCTACCCTTCAGAAACAACAGAGAATCTGCAGATGCTGGAAATCCAAGGAACACACACAAAATGCTGGAGGAACTGAGCAGGCCAGGTAGCATCTATGGAAGAGAGTAAACAGTGGACGTTTTGGGCTGAGACGCTTCATCATCTTCTCTACCTTGCCTATCCTGGTGCCCCTTCTCCTTCCCTTTCTTCCCCTTTCCTCTTCTATCAGATTCCTTCCTCTCCAGCCCTTTAGCTTCCTCACCCACTTGGCTTCACCTCTCACCTTCTAGCTAGTCCTCCTTCTTCACCTTTTTATTCAGGCGTTTCCCCCCCTTTTCTTCCAGTCCTGAAGAAGGATCTTGGCCCGAAATGTGACTGTTTATTTTCGTAGAGGCTGCCTGACGTGCTGAGCTCCTCTGGCATTTTGTATCTGTCGATTACATTCTCAGTTTAATGGCAGTGGGTCTTCCAAAAAAATGGAGAGCTGCATGGGAAGAAAGGGTTAGATTATCTTGGAGCAGGTTAAAGGGTCAGCACAATATAGAGGGCTGAATGGTCTGTACTGTTCTATGTCCTATAACACTTAAGAAGTAGGAGCAGGTGTAGGCCCTCATAAGATATAAATGCAGTCATGAAGAAAGCACAGCAGCAGCTACACTTCATTAGGAGTTTGAAGGGAATTGGTATGTCGCCAAAAATTCGAGCAAGTTTCTACAATGTCCGGTGGAGAACAATCTGACTAGCTGCGTCGCCACTTGATATAGAGGCTCCAAGGCGGAGAATTGGAAAAAGCTGCTGAAGGTTGTAGAATCAGCCAACACCATCATGGGCGCAAGCCTCCCCACCACCAAAAAGTGATGCCTCAGGAAGACAGTATCCATCATTAGGTACCCTCACCTTCCCCAGGACATGCCCTCTTCTCATTACTACTGTCAGGGGAGAGGTACAGGAGCCTGAGGATGCACACGCAGTGTTTCTTTGTCCCTTCCACCATCAGATTTCTGAAAGGTCCACGGTCTGATTGTAATTTATAATCTTTTTATGCTGCCACAGAACAACAAATTTCATGGCGTACAACAGTGATAATACACCAAATTCTGACTGGAGCCTGTGCCGCTACTGAAACGGGAATAATGCATGAAATTGGATGACCTGCTACCACAGTGCTCTCCCTGCACCATCCCCATATCCGTCAATTCCACTAATCTCCAGATATCTACCTTTAGTTTTTGAAAAAACTAGATTGAGTTTCCACAGTCCCTCCCCCCAAGTAGGGAATTTAAAAGTTCTATGACCCTGACCGAGGAGAAATTTCTCCTCTCAGTCTTGAACACCCTACATCTTAATTCCAAACTGTGACCTTAGTCCACGTCCTCTCAGTCAGTGGAACTACTCTTCCCTACTGCTCCCTTGTCGAACTCTTTAAAAATGTTGTAAGTTTTGTTGAGTTCTCTTCTCATTCTTCTCAATTCTGGTTAGTACCATTTTCTCTAAGTTGCTTCTGTTACGTTGGCTCTGGAATGGGTAAAATGCAAGGTCAAATGCAGACAGCTGAAAACACTTGCTTTGCCTAATATTCCTGCTTCAAAAACAAATTATCTGTGCTATATCACCTTTTAATGCAAAAAGGCTGCAGTTTTTCCTGCATGTAAGGTTACTCACATTTACCATCAAAGGTGATAAATCACCAATCAAAGGTGGTGATGAATCAGCAGACAGGAGAAAGATTGAAATTTTGGCTGAGTGGGGACATAACAGCAACCTCTCACTCAATGCCAGCAGACCAAGAGACTGATTATTGACTTCAAGAGAGGGAAACCAGTGGTCCATGAGCCAGTCCTCATCGGAGGTTCAGATGTGGAGAGGGTTAGCAACTTTAAATTCCTGGATCTTACTATTTCAGAGGATTTGCCCTGGAACCAGCATGTAAATGCAATTGCAAAGAAAGCACGGCAGCACCTTTTCTTCTTTAAGAGTCTGCAGAGACACCTAAAGCTTTGACAAACTTCTATAGATACGTAGTGAAGAGTATATTGGCTGGCTCTACCATGGCTTGGTAGGGAAATACCAATGCCTTTAAATGGAAAATCCTACAAGAGGTAGTAAATTCAGCCCAGTACATCACAAGTAAAGCTCTTCCAACCATTGAGCACATCTACATGAAATGCTGTCATAGGAAAGCAGCATCTACCATTAGAAATACCCACCACTCAGGTCATGCTCTCTTCTCGCTGCTGTCATCAGGAAGAAGGTACAAGAGCTTCAGGACTCACACCGCCAGATTTAAGAACAGTTACTACCCCTCAACCATCAGGCTCTTGAATAACAAGGGATAACTGCACTCATTTGCCCCGTCATTGATATGTTCCTACTACCAATGATCTCACTCTTGCATCTCACTCATTATCTCATGTTCTTGTTATTTATTGTTATTTACAGTATTTATATTTGCATTTGCACAGTTTGATGTCATCTGCACTCTGGTTGATTTTTCATTGATTCTATTATAATTGCTATTCTACAGATCTGCTGAGTACGCCCACACGCAAATTAATCCCAGGGTTGTATATGGTGACATTTTGATAATAACATTTAACTTTGAAATTTGAACTTTGAAGTAATTTGTGATATCCAGAAGCTCGAAAAGCTGTGATGTAAGTCTAGTTTTACAGCACAGTGTCCAGATATGGCATAAATCTTCTTTGTTTATTGCTAGGAGACACAAGAGAGTGCAGACTGGAGCAACAAACTTACCTGCTGGAGGAAACACAGCAGGCCGAGCAGCATCTGTGAAAGGAACTGTGGATGTTTCGAGTTGAAATACTGCATCAAATTGTCTGTTACTCCACTTATTGTTAACCTCACAACATGTTTAAAGAGCAGCTGACATGGTGTGCTATTTGAACATTGTAGTACAGGCTAACAGGGCAGTTTTACTCAATCCCATAACTTGATTAGTGTACTAATCCTTATATTCGGTCTAGGTAGCCTCCAACCTGAAGGCGAGATTATTTATTTCTCCTTCTAGTAAAAAAATTCCCTGCCCCTCCCCTCTTCTTCTATTTCCCACTCTGGCCTCTTACCTCTTCTTACCTACATATCACCTCCCCCAGATGCCCCTCCTCCTTTCCTTTCTCCTATGGTCCATTCTCATCTCCTATCTGAGCCCTAGACCTTAAGTCGACAAGACATAGGAACAGAATTAGGCCATTAAGCCCCATCAAGTCCACTTCACCAGACTGATCCCGGATCTCAGTCAATCCCATACACCCGCCAGCTCACCATATCCCTTGATTCCCCGACCAATCAGGAACCTCCGCTTTGATTATACTCACGGACTTGGCCTCCACCACAGTCTGTAGCACAGTATTTCACAGATTCACCACTCTTTGGCAAAAAAAATGCCTCCTTACCTCTGTTCTGAAAGGTCACCCCTCAATTTTGAGGCTGTGCTCTCTAGTTTTGGATGCTCCCCACCAGAGGAAACATCCTCACCACATCCACCCTATCTAATCCTTTCAACAGTCAACACACATCAAAGTTGCTGGTGAACGCAGCAGGCCAGGCAGCATCTGTAGGAAGAGGTGCAGTCGACGTTTCAGGCCGAGACCCTTCGTCAGGTACACTTCAACAGTCGGTAGGTTTCATTGAGATCCCACACATTCTTCTAAGTTTCAGTGAGTACAGGCTCAAAGCTGCCAAATGCCCCTCATATGTTAACCCCTTCATTCCCAGATTCATCCTTGTGAACATCCTCTGGGCTCTCACCAATGATGATACATCCTTTCTGAGACAAGGGGCCCAGAACTGTTGACAATACTCCAAGCAACCTCTCTAGGCCCTGACCTTTCCCATCCACCTGGCTTCACCTCTCACCTTCGAGCTATCCTCCTTCCCCTTTCCTCACCTTTTCATTCTGGCATCTTCCCCCTTCCTTTCTGGTCCTGAAGAAGGGTCTCAGCCCAAAACATTTATTTCCATAGATGCTGCCTGACCTGCTGAGTTCCTCCAGCATTTTCTGTGTGTTATTTTAGTATACTGAGCACATTATATGAAACAATCTCCTAACATGTATTATTTCCCTGGACAACTAAAACTATCATTTTGTTTTATATCTCTGTGAATGGACACTTGCATTAAACCAATAAATTTCATCGGGTTATATAAAAATCCTCAGCTCAATAAGGAATAGATTATTCCTGTTTATTTGTGCTAAAATATAATCATAGCTATAATAAAAAAATGATACTTGTTTTTGGTTTGCTGTGGTCAAACCCAAAGTCATGCCTGTGCATTTTATAATGAACTAGGATCTCATTTGCATTATATTTGATTAATGGGTGTACTTTCTCACAAAGAGGTGCTGCAATTGAAACAAATAACAGATTATCTGCTTCCTGCAGCACAAAGCTTCCTAATACACAATTACCTGAACACTGAGGTGAGTTTGTATCTTAAACAACTTACAGAATGGAAATAGAATATAGTTTCTGAAACTTTTTCTTCTTTCCCCTAAAAGAAATTCTCCAAGTCTTCAATCGATGAGTGCACCATCCTGAATGAAACAACTTCCCACAAAAGTTTCCAGTGTCAATCCTAAAAATATATAGAGCTGAATTAATTCATAGAAATAAAGAAGCATAGTTACAGGAAAAGGACTAGTTCATTCAGTCCTTCACGTCTGGTCTACGATCCAGTATGATTCATGGCTCCGTCTGTCTAAGTAGACAATGGATGCGCCTGTTCCGGGGCACAGACCTGGGCGATGAATATGGAGATCCTGGGCTGCCTGGACATCAAGATCCCCCTCTCGGCTTCGCGGATGTAGTCCAAAGGAATGCGAAGCAGTACATTTGGCATTAGCTTGGCTGCAGGAGCTACCGGGAGGTGAGGTGATACGTCATCCAACTGCCTTAGGGGCTCCACTCCGGATTTGTGTAGGGTTTACTCCTTAGCCTTCTCTTCTCCCGAAGATACCCACAAGGCAGTGGGATCCGTAACCCTGGATAGGGGCCCATACCGGGTACTGTCAGCCGGAGCCACCTGAGCCTGGGACTCGTGTAAGGCAGGGTTGTCGCGCCCTGTAGTAGTGACATAGCTAGCCTGTAGTATGATAAAAGCTGAATACCTTATTCCCATTTCCTCCCCATAATACTTTGTACCTAGAAATCTATTAGGCTTTTCCTCAAACATACACTCAGTGGCCACTTTATAAGATAGATAGATAGATATACTTTATTAATCCCGGGGGAAATTTGGTTTTGTTACAGCCGCACCAACCAAGAATAGAGCGTAAATATAGCAATACAAAAACCCCAAACAATCAAACAACAAAATGCAAACTATGCCAGATGGAAAATAAGTCCAGGACCAGTCTATTGGCTCATGGTGTCTGACCCTCCACGGGAGGAGCTGCACGTTTGATGCCACAGGCAGGAACAACCTCCCATGCCGCCTGGTATTGTATCACGGTGGAATGTGGCCAAAGTTCAACAGTAAAAAGTTCAATATCCAGTCTGCAAACACGTTCCTTGATCGTAATATGCCCCAGATTGCACCTTCCATTGTTAGCCAGAACAGTAAGCACCCAATTTCTTTACACTTACCGCTCTCAGTGCACTTCCGGTCAGCCGGAACGGTATTACCCACCGAACTCCTCTTCTCCAAAAGTCTCTGTTGTCTCGACCCGGTCCTCTTTCCTTGGTACATGTCTACACATGCTTGTTAATGCAAGTATCTAATCAGCCTATTGTATGGCAACAACTCAGTGCATAAGAGAATGCAGACATGGTCAGGTTCACTTGTTGTTCAGACCAAACGTCAAAATGGGGAAGAAAATGGATTTAAGTAACTTTGACCGTGGAATGATTGTTGGTGCCAGATGGGGTGGTTTGAGTATCTCAGAAACTGTGGACCTCCTGGGATTTTCATGCACAGCAGTCTCTAGAGTTTACAGAGAATGGTGCGAAAAACAAAAAAGATCCAGTAACACCTTGTTAATAAGAGAAGATCAGAGGAGAATAGCAAGACTGATTCAAGCTGACAGGAACATGACAGTAACTCAAATAGCTACATGTTACAACAGTAGTGTGCAGAAGAGCATCTCTGAACACATAACACGTTGAACCTTGATGTGGATGGGCTACAGCAGTAGAAGACAATGAACACACACTCAGTGGCCACTTTATTAGGAACCTCCTGCAGCTCTATTCCTACCTTTGATATCCTTTTTTTCCCGTTCGAGGTTCTTTTGCAGACCCTAACCTGGAGTTACACTCTGACTTCGGTTCTTTGTGGGAATAGGACTCGCTCTCAGGGCCTCACAGCCGGCTGCTTTTTTGATAGATGTGGTGATTCTAGGCCGGTGCCCCTGACTGGAGCGTCGCGGGAGAACACTGAACATCGGGAGCAGCGAGCTAGCTGCCGTGGGCTGTGTTTCCGAAGAGCTGCTGTGACTTTCTGGTGCCGACTCTCCGGGCGCAGAGCTGGGAAAAAGTGACGCAACAAACCTTTAACATTGCAAATCAGCGACTTGTTTGTGATGCTTCCCCTCTCGCTATGAAATGGGGACACCCCTTTTTCCCTTATTAGGGAGAGAGAGAGAGAGCCTATTGTATATGTCGAATTACCGGGTGAACGAGTAGTCTTTGGGTTACTGCAAGCCTGTGTTTTATTGATGCTTTGCTGCATGCCTGAGTGCTTGGTGGAGGGTGCTGATGCATTTTGTTGGTGTTGGTGGGGGTGGGGGGGGGTCGTAGCCTTGCTGCTGTTTGTCCATGGGAGGGGGGAACTGAGGGGGGCTTTGGGGTTCTAATGTTTAACTGGGCACTCCTCTGTTTTCATGGATGTCTGTGAAGAAAAAGAATTTCAGGATAAATATTGTATACATTTCTCTATTGAAAGCTACCTATTGAGTATGTTCTTCAATTTGGCCTCCACTATATTCCGTTGCAGACAGTTCCAAAGGATCTCCATCAGATGTTTGTGTTGTTCTGCTGAGCATTTTGGGCATGCAGGGTAGATAGGGTGACACACCTGTAATGTTTTGATATGCATGTGATAAATAAATCTGAATCTCAGTCTGAAATTTCTCTCGACCTCAGTCCTAAAGGTCCTAATCTGTATCCAGATTTTGTAACTCCTCATTCTTGATTCTAACTCCCAGCCCAGCTGGGGAACAAGCTACCAGTATGCTATCTATCCTGAAAGAATTTTGTACTTTACAATGAGATGCCTTCACTTTCTTCTGAACTCCACTGAATGCTGGCCTAGTTGACTCAAGCAGTCCTATCACTTCAGCAATTAGTCCAGTGAGCCTTCACTATATTCCTTTTGTGATAAATATATCCTTTCTTAGGTAAGAAAATCCAAACTGCACAAAATATTCCAGCAAGATATTCTTGATCTTATACTCAAATGTTCATCCGCTTGGCCATTTAACCACTTGCATCAATAAGCGGGGTGATACACAAGCGGCTGTTTACATCAGTAATGACGAGGTTGAGGCAGTTGAGGATTTTAAGCATTGAGGAGTGAACATTGAGGAGTGTCCTGGTCCAACCACACTGAAAGCTCATTAGTGCCTCTACTCCCTCAGAAGGCTGAAGAAAACTGGCATGTCCTCCTTGACCCTCACCAACTTTATCAATGCGCCATAGACAACATCTTTTGTGGATGTATCATGGATTGGTATTGCCCAAGAATGCAAGAAATTGCAGAGTTTCTGGACATTCTTCAGCACATGATGGAAGCCGTCTTCCCCTGTACGGATTCTGTCTACGGTTCTTGCTGCCTCCGTAAAGCAGCCAGCATGTCAAAGACCCTATCTACCCTGCACACTCTCTCTTCTCCCCATTCCCCTTGGGAAGAAAATACTAAACACTATGTACCCTCCCAGGCAAGCCTCAGGGTTGCTCAACTCGCTGTCATCTAGGGGAAGCAGCCCTCAGCCCGCCAAACTGGGTAATTAAGTTTGCATGGATGCTGTGTGATGTACCCCACCCCGCTAAATAACAGACAATACACCATATATGATTAAATGAATTACAGTTTATAGATATTACTGGAACTATATAATTAATAGAGATAAAATATAAAAGGAAAATAAAAGGCGCCACACTTATCAAAGTTCAATCTCTTCGTGCACAAACAGTTGGAGCTCTAGTAACGATCCTCTCTTCACCACTCTATCCCCTCTGACCACCTTTTCCTGCCGCCTGGGACCAACCACGGCAGTCGACCAGACGCTCCACACGAGTCTGTCTCCGTCCCCTCTCCTCGTTGAAAACCCTGGACCTCGGACTCCTGCTCGAGGTCCGACCCCGTTGGCGGACTCACAGCACCTTGTCCATCCTCTCTCTCTTGCGCCTTCTGCCCAAAAACCCACGCATCACAATAACTTACAGACACACTAGAAAGAATAACATCTATCCCAATTGGTTCGTTTGCTCTATTATCAGTAATATAATCCAAACAAGCTGCTAGCGAGATAGCTTTCTCAGCATTTAACATAACAAAGAAGCCATTTTAATTAGCCTATGCAGTAACATAAAAGAAGAAACCCCTTACAACTATAAATTCATACCATGAAGCTCAAGGTCAGCTTCCATCCCACTGCTATTCTATTGAACAGTTCCCTTGTCGGACAAGATGGACTCTTAACCTCACACCTACCTTGTTATGACCTTGCACCTTTTTGTCTACCTGCACTGCACTATCTCAGTAACTGTAATGCTTTGTTTTGCTCTCTGTCATTATTTTACTTTGTTCTAACTCGATGCACTGTTATAATGAATTGATCTGTATGAACAGTTTGCACGACAAGTTTGCACCATACCCCAGTAACTGTGCAAGTAAATAAACCAATTTGCCAATATTATTTACCATTTAAAGTCTGCACTCACTGGGACCACAAGAGAGTGAAGCAAACCATAAACTGTTGGAAGACTACAAACAAGAGAAAATCTGCAGATGCTGGAAACCCAGGCAACACACACAAGATGTTGGAGGAACTCAGTAGGCCAGGCAGCAGCTATGAAAAAGTGTAAATGTTGACTGTACCCTTTTCCATACATGCTGCCTGGCCTGCTGAGTTTCTCCAGCATTTTGTGAATGTTGGAAGATTATTGTTTCCGGTGATCCTGAAGCAGCCTCCTCTACATTGGTAATACTCATCGTAAATCGGGGGACCACTTATTGAGCACCTTTGCACCATCCGCCACTGACAGGACTTCCTGGTGGCCAAACATTTTAATTCCAATTCCTACTCCCATTCCAATGTGTCAGTCTGTGGCCTCTTCTTGTGCCAAGATGAGGCCACCCTCAGGACGATGAACAACACTTTGTATTTCATCTTGGTACCCTCCAACCTGATGGCATGAGTATTGAATTCTCCTTCCAGCGAACAAATTCCTCCCCCACCCTTCATTCTCCACTCTGACCTCTCACTTCTTCTCACATGCCTATTACTTCCCCCTGGTCCCCTCTTCCTTCCCTTTCTTCTATGGTCCTCTCTCCTCTCCTATCAGATTCTTTCTTCTCTAGGCCTTGACCGTTCCCCCACACCTGGCTTCACCTATCACCTTCCAGCTAGCCTCTTCCCCCCCTCCCACCTTTTTATTCTGGCATCTTCCCCCTTCCTTCTCAGTCCTGAAGAAGGGTCTCGGCCTGAAACGTCAACTGTTTATTCACTTTCATAGATGCTGCCCAGCCTGCTGAGTTCCTCCTACATTCCGTGTGTGTAACTGTTGGAAGAACTCCACAGGTCAAGCAGCTTCTGTGGAGTCAAAGAGATGTCGGCATTTCTAGTGGAGACTGTGCATCATTCCAGGCGCAGGATCTCCATCTGAAGCGTTGATCAGACATTTGCCTCCACAGATGCACTTTCTTCCAGCAGATTTATTTTTTTTGCTGTTGTTTATTGTACAAGGTTCCCAGGTCCTTTTAGAAGATCAACTGCTGAGGGACTGTGATGCTGCCTTTAGATAGGGGATGTGACTGCTCTCAGGGAAGCAAGAATTGTACTTTTCTGCTCCATCTGGAAGGCAAAATGGGAACATTCTCAGAGGATGTACATCCACTTCTGTGATACCAGACCCACAGGGCACATGTGAAGGGAATTCAGAGGATTACAGGCTACACGTCTACCCTGCGCATCAGTGGCCAGGATGCCTCAATCCTCAACAGGCTGAGCTGCAGGATTCAGTTCAAACCATGCCATTAAGTTTGCAGATGACAGGACAGTGGTTGGCCTCATCAACAACGATCATGTCGGAGTACAGAGAGGAATTACGGCAGCTGGAAGATTGTGTGAAGAACAACCTAAGTCTGAATGTAGAGAAGACCAAGGAAATCATTGTGGACTTCAGGAAAATGCAGATGAACGATCCCCTTCTGCGAATACATGGTTCCTCCATAGAAAGAGTTAAGTGCATCAGGTTCCTGGGAGTTCACATCACGGATGATCTCACCTGGTCTCCCTAAACAAGAAGGCACAGTAGTGCCTGCACTTCCTAAGAGGATTGAGGAAAACAATGCTCTCCCCCACCCCACTGTCTTCACTGAATTTTATAGGAGCACCATTGAGACCATCCTGACAAGTTGCATCTCCATCTGGTTTGGGAGCAGCAGAGCGTTGCAGCAGAATTACCTATAAAGGACCGTGAGAGTAGCTGAGAGGATCATAGTGGTCTCCTACCATCTATTGGGGATATTTATCAGGGGTGCTGCGTATGCAGGGCCCGAGAGTTATCCAGGATCCCACCAGCATCCAGCACCCTCTTTGACTTTCTACTATCAGACAGGAGACTCTGATGCATAAAAATCTAGGAAGGTCAGGATGAGAAACTTTTTTCTCTCAAGCCATTAGGCTTCTGAACTCCTTGCAGCATCACATTTGAAGTGTCACCAGTTCATCTGTTCTGTATTTAATTTATGCACTTTGTTTATTTATGCGTAATTCCTCGGTAGATTTTACCCTTACTTTCCTAAGTTATTGTATGTTATGTGCACTGCTGTGCTTTACACCCTAGTTCAGAGAAGCATTGTTTCATTTGACGGTATACATACATTTAGTTAAATGATAATAAACTTGAACATTTCCCAATTCATCACCATAGAAAAAAACAATATAATAATAATTATTATAATTAATTCGACTGATGCCCTCCATTGGTCGAAGTCAACCATGGATGTTGCTACTAGCTGTCAAAGTAAGTCGTCCAAATTGTGGGAAGATTGAATCTGATTTCTCTGCGGAGAACTCCTGTAGTAACCCTAATGTCAGTAAGTAATTACGTCTTCACAAACACAGAGCTTGGATATTTTCTGAAGGGTGAGCTAAGTTCTTTCCAAAGTCCATCATATATTATCAGAAGAGACACCTCCGTGGTTCAGGGTCGATCATGGATATTGAATTGAATTGACGTTATTTCTTACATCCTTCACATACGTGAGGAGTAAAAATCTTTACATTACGTCTCCATCTAAATGTGCAATGTGCAATCATAGTAATTTATAATCATTTATAATACAGTCAATGTAACATAGAAATACACTCAAATCAGCATGAGTTAATCAGCCTGATGGCCTGGTGGAAGAAGTTGTCCCAGAACCTGTTGGCCTTGGCTTTTAAGCTACGGTACCATTTCCTGGATGGTAGCAGCTGGAATAGATTGTGGTTGGAGAGACTTGGGTTTCCAATGATCCTTCAGGCCTTTTTTACACACCTGTCCTTGTAGATGTCCCGAATCATAGGGAGTTCACAACTACAGATGTGCTGGGCTGTCCACACCACTCTCTGTAGAGTCCTGCAATTAAGGGAGGTATAATTCCCATACCAGGCAGTGATGCAGCCAGTCAGGATGCTTTCAATTGTGCCCCTGTAGTAAGTTCTTCAAATTTGGGGGCCCATACCAAACTTCCTCAACTGTCTGAGGTGAAAGAGGCGCTTTTGTGCCTTTTTCCACCATACAGCTGGCATGTACAGACCACGTGAGGTTCTTGGTGATGTGGATGCCGAGGAACTTAAAGCTGTTTATCCTCTCAACCCCCAGATCCATTGATGTCAATAGGGGTAAGGCCGTCTCCATTCCTCCTGTAATCCACAACCAGCTCCTTTGTTTTTGCGACATTGTGGGAGAGGTTGTTTTCTTGACGCCACTGTGTCAGAGAGAAGATTTCTTCTCTGTAGGTCACCTCATTATTGTTTGAGATAAGGCCAAGCAATGTAGTGTCTTTGGCAAATTTAATTAGCAGATTGGAGCTGTGGGTGGCGATACAGTCATGGGTATACAGAGAGTAAAGGAGGGGACTCATTACACAGCCCTGAGGGGCTCCTGTATTGAGATTCAGAGACGTGGAGGTGATCTGACAGGAAGTCCAGGATCCAGCTGCACAAGGCAAGGTCAAGGCTGAGGTCTCTGAGCTTCTTGTCAAGCCTGGATGGAATTATGGTGTTAAATGCTGAACCGTAGTCCTAGAACAGCATTCTTCCATAAGCATCCCTCTTCTCCAGTTGTGTAAGGACAGTATGTAGAGCAGTGGCTATTTCGTCATCTGTCGATCGGTTGTGTCGGTAGGCAAATTGTAAGGGGTCCAGTGTGGGTGGTAGCAAGCTGAAGATGTAATCCTTGACCAGCCTCTCAAAACATTTGTTTATTATTGAGGTGAGTGCGACAGGACGCCAGTCGTTCAGGCATGTTACCTTGGCCCTTTTTGCTACAGGGACAATGATGGATAATTTGAAGCAGGAGGGCACTCTACACTGGGAGAAGGAGAGATTAAAAATGTCACTAAACACACCTGCCAGTTGTGCTGTGCAAATCCTGAGTACTTGCCCTGGGATATCGTTCGGTTCCGCAGCTTTGCGACTGTTCACTCGTTGGAAACATCTGCCTACCTCAGCCTCAGAGATGACCAGGTTGTAGATTGTAGCGGTGACTTTCCTTGGTTAGTGACATCGAACCGAGTGTAAAAGTGATTGAGCTCATCTGGGAGAGGCCGCGAGGTTGGCGTCACCACTACATTGCATCCCAGCTGTCTGCATGGTATGCAAGCCTGGGCAGTACAATATGGAGAGCAAGCTGTTGCCCAAGTAGCAGGCTCCCTCTCTCCATGCAACTGATGAACCCAAAGGAACAACAGAGACTGAATCAGTTTGGCACCAGCAGCATCACAGGGGTTACCAGTCAGTATTGAACTCAACGTAGGACAGCCATGGGGACTCCAACTCCAGAGTTCTCCTTGGGGTTTACCCCGAAGCCTTCCCCATGAGTGGGTATAGCAGCAAGGCAGTGAAGTTTTGAGATCAGAACCTTCCTGCCCCTAGGGCTGCCAAACAGAGCTGATGAGCCCCACCTGCCTGAAGTTACTGGTTTTAAGGCGCCAGTAACCCGCCTTTGCCGGCCGCTGGTGTAGTAGCATTCACACCAGACTTCGAGGTTAGTGGTCCTGGGTTCAAATCCACCCAGCTTTCCACCCGTGCTGAGCCAGCAACTCAGCCTCATAAAAAACAGAAAAATGCTAAAGAAATGGCAAGACTGCCGTCTGGAAGCACAAATAGGAACAAAAAAAAACCTTTGGCTCTTCTCCTTTCAGTAGAAACTGTTTCACTGGACTTAGTAACTAAGCCACAAATGAAGTCCAAGAGCTGGATCTGGCTGCCAAAGCCTATTTGAGACACACGCCATTGGGAGCATTAACTCCCCACTAACTCCCTTGGCTATTAAAAACTTAAGGAACCAATAACCTTAATTCTATTACCACAACTAGTACTACTACTACTACTAATAATAATAATATAATAATAAATAATGATTGCAATTACACTTAGCAGCCACTTTATTAGTTACACCAGTACACTAGATCATTAATGTCAATATCTGATCAGCCAATCATGTGGCATCAAATCAATGCATAAAAGCATGTAGACATAGTCAAGAGGTTCAGTTGTTGTTTAGACCAATCATCAGAATTGGGAAGAAATGTGATCTAAGTGAGTTTGACCATGGAACGATTGTTGCTGCCAGACAGGGAGGTTTGAGTACCTAAGAACTGCTAATCTTCTGGGATTTTCATGTATAACAGTCTCGAGAGTTTACAGAAAATGGTGCAATGAATAAAAAAAATCCAGTGTGCAGCAGTTCTGTGGGCAAAAATGTCTTGTTAAGGAGAGAAGTCAGAGGGGAATGGCCAGACTGGTCCAAACTGACAGGAAGGAGACAGTAACTCAAGTAACCTCGTGTTACAACAGTGGTGCGCGGAAAAGCATCTCTGAATGGACAACGTGTCAAACCTTGAAATGGATGGGCTAACGGCAGCAGAAAATCACAAACATACACTCTGCGGCCACCTTCTTACATATAGGACGTACCTAATAAAGTAACTGCTAATCGTAATTCTAATAATAACCATGATAACTTTCCTACCAAAGCAGATAATGTCACACCTACTCACGTTATATTGCATCTGCTGTGTATTTGCCTCCTCAGATTCTCTGAGGCCTGTTGATGCCTCATTGCATTACAAAAAGTCCATAAGATCAGGGGTCCCCAAACTTTTTCGCAGTGTGGACTGGTTTCATGTTGACAATATTCTTGCGGATCGGCGGACCGGCCGGGGGTGGGGGGGGGGGGCGCGGGGCGGGATGGTTGCCAACGGACAAGAGTAGCAGTCAAATACGTTGCGTTTACCCAGAGAAAGACTACAATGACCATGAAGCCTTGCGCGGGCACCAGCGCGCATGCGTTATTTGCGCATGTGCGCACCTGCCGATTATTTCTCTACAAATCGTTTTTGGCGATTCTGTTCGGGGGTGGGGGTGTTAATCATGACCGGAATATAGGTGATAAGTGGCTAATACACTCAATTTCGTTTCTAAAAGGCTTTATCTAACGAATTTAATATTAAACACACAGTGCATTTTCCTCGCATGAATATAGCGATAAGTCAATTATCAAGGGAGGACAGGGGAGCTTGAAGTAAGTATTGAACAAACTTCCAGTAGAAGTGTCAGAAGCAGGTTCGATGTTATCATTTAAAGAAAAATTGAATAGGTATATGGACAGGAAAGTAATGGAGGGTTATGGGCTGAGTGCAGGTTGGTGGGATGAGGTGAGAGTAGCGTTCGGCACGGACTAGAAGGGCAGAGATGGCCTGTTTCCGTGCTGTAATTGTTATATGGTTATATAAGTCAATAGCATCATCACATTTTAAGTAACGTTTGGATATTAAACACAGCGCATATTTTCCCCGTATGAACTTATAAAATCATTGCAACGCACCAATATCGCTGAATCAGTGGGAGCCCTGAGCTTGCTTTCCTGCAACAAGACGGTCCTATCGAGGGGTGATGGGGGACAGCGATACTCGAATGGGGTTCCTTATGTCCAGTCTAATCCGCAATTTAGTTTTTGTTGCATTCATCGCAGAGATATGTTGGAAGTGGAAGCAATGTTTTCGGTGCTTCCATGGCTACCTCAGGATATTGAGCCTTGACTTTGATCCAGAATGCCGGCAGAGATGTTATGTCAAACATACTTTTCAGCCCGCTGTCATTTGCAAGCTCGAGGAGTTGATCTCCTTCCCGCGCTGACATGGACGACGCGCGCATAATGGCTCAACAGTGTGTGACAGAGAATGAAGAAAGGTGCAGCTGACTCACATCGCCAAATCATATCGTTTCCTCGCGGCCCAGTAGCGCATGCTCTGCGGCCCGGTACCGGTCCGTGGCCCGGTGGTTGGGGACCGCTGCATAAGATCATAAGGCAGACAAGTAGAAATAGGCCATTTGGCCTTTCGAGTCTGCTCCACCATTCCATCATGGCCGATTTATTATCTATCTCAACCACATTCTCCTGCCTTCTCCCTATAACCTTTGATATCCTTATTAATCAAGAACCGGTCAACCTCCGCTTTCAATGTACCCAATGACTTGGCATCCATAGCTGTATGCGGCAATAAATTCCACAGATTCACCACCCACTGGCTAAGGAAATTCCTCCTCTCTCTAATCTAAAGGGACGTCCCTATATTCTGTGGTTGTTACCCTCAAAACTCATAACACACACACACACTCACACACGCACGCACACACACACACGCACGCACACACACGCGCACACACGCACGCACACACATGCGCACACACGCACACACACACACGGCTGGAGAAACTCAGAAGATCAGGCAGCAAACAAGTAAATGAACATATAGTCAATGTTTTGGCCCAAGACACTTCAGGACTGGAAAGGAAGGAGAAAGACTCAAAAATAAAAAAGCAACACACACAACATGCTGAAGGAACTCAGCAGGTCAGACAGCATATGAAAATGGATAAACAATCGACGTTTCCTCTGGATTGGAAAGGAAGGGGGAAGATGCCAGAATAAAAAGGTGAGGGAAGTGGGAGGGGGATAGCTCGAAGGTGGTAGATGAAGCCGGATGGGTAGAAAAAGTAAAGGTCTGGAAAGGAAGAAATCTGAGAGGAGAGGAGAGTGACCATAGGAGAAAGGGAAGGAGGGGACTGAGGGGGGAGGTGGTAGATAGGTGAGAAAAGAAAAGAGGCCAGAGTGGGGAATAGAAGAAGATGGGAAGGGGAGGTTAATTTTTTTTGCTGGAAGGAGAAATCAATATTCATGTTATTAGGTTGGAAGCTACCCAGATGGAATATAAGGATTAGTACACTAATCAAGGTAATCAAGCAAAGCTGCCCTGTTAGCCTTTACTACAATTTTCAAATAGCACACCATATCAGCTGCTGTTTAACAATAAATGGAGTAACAAGAAATATGATGCAGTGTTTCTGCTTGAAACTTATACATTTCCTATGGAAATGAATAAACAGTCAACGATTCAGGCCAATATCCTTCAGCACAGGAAAGGAAGGGGGAACAGACCAGAATGAAAAGTTGGGTGGGGGAAGGGGTAGAAGGATAGCTAGAAAGTGATAAGTGAAGTCAGGTGGATAGGAAAGGTACATACAGTTCTGTCATCCAGATTATTGGTATAATATAAATCGCTGGGGCCCATGTACTGATTTCTTCACCATCACTGTCTCCACAATCCCAGGGAAGTCCCTTTTATTTCGAATAATTTCTGGTCTGGCAACCAATTTGCAAACCATATCTGTATCTCGTCCAAATACCACATGCTTTAATTTTGCACACTCGTGCCTTGTGTGAGGCTTCATCAAAGGTCTTCTGGAAATAGAACTGGATAATTTCAGCCAGGGTAGCGGTAGTATCCAATCGAGATGCAATTTATTTTTATCACTGAACCAAAGAGAAGACACCTCTGGCAAGGTTCTTACCCCATCCTGCTGGATAAAAAACATTGAATAAGCAGTGGGTTTAGCTGACTTTTATCCTATGGTAAAATAATTTCTAAAATTATTGCTCACTTGAAACTAATTGGGAATTTGGCTTCAAGCTTCCCCTGGCTGCTTTTCCATCATCCATGTTTTAGTCATAAAAGTCTTGGAATTGATGGCATAAGGTTAAGCAAGTTATTTTAATGAACTTGATTGTTTCTCTTTCGCATGAATACAGCTGACATTGACTGCATTCCTACCCGTGAACATGGCCAGTGTCCTCCCACATTCCTGCACACTGCACATCATTGAAATTTATGTCCCAAAGTCTGAACTTACTGGCAGTCATACGTGAAGAAGTTAATTAGAAATAATCAGACAGTCAGCAGTATGTTGTACAAGACGGATAGTACTTACAAAGCCTTTAAACCCTTTCCCATAGCACAGCCAAATCACTTTCTACAATGCCCCTGATCAAATATTTACTAAAGCCATTCATCCAGAAAGTCAGCTTAGAATATTTTCAAATGTCCTTGACATATTTTCCACATGGATGATAAAGTTATGGATAGTTGGCCATAGTATGCAGCCAAAAATGTTTCACTTCACTTTTGTACCCATGACCAATGAAGTAACAAATCTTTGAGATAGAAAAGTCTAAGGGTGCTGGAAAACTGCTATGAAAATAGAAAATGCTGGTGATAATTCACAGACCAGGCAGCCTCCATGGAGAGAGATGTAGAATTAACGTTTCAATTTGATGACCTATTCGCTGAACTGAAAAAGCGAGAAAAACAAGCTGTAAAGTGGAGGGTCGGACAGCACAAGAGGAATATCTGTGATAGCTGGAAACCTAGGTGGCACAAATGGTGTTGATGCAATCCAAGGCAGAATGAGAAATGCGTGTGAATCACAGCCGATCTGTCAGAAGGAAGGCAAACTGAGGAGATGATTGTAGTCAGAGATGAGGAGGAATTTCTTCAGTCACAGCATGGTGAATCTGTGTAATTCATTGCCACCGACACCTGTGGAGTCCAAGTCATTGGATATATTTAAAATGGAGGTTGATAGGTTCCTGATTAGTAAGGGCATTAAAGTTTATGAGGAGAAGGGAGGAGAATGTGGTTGTTTGTTCATTCATTATGTGCCATGTCTTATGACACAGGCGATCGTGGTCTTTTCATGACCATAATTGTTCTAGACAAAGTTTTCCATTGACCACATCCTGGCCCAGACCTGCTACCACAGCCACGTCTCCTTCCTGGGAACACGTCTCCGCCGCCATCTTGTACCACAGTGATTCCAGCTCTGGTTCTTGGTTCTTGGTTCTTGATCCTCCAAAATATTCCGCATGGAGCTTAAACTGGAGGTTCCAGTCCTCCCAGTTCGGGCCCAGCGAGGATCCCAGGTACCTCCATTTTATTGACCACTGCTCCCACCAGATTCTCCGCGCCACGCTCACTGCCATGCGGAGATACCTACGGGCCCTGTCACTCTCTCTGCCACCTCTCTGGGCCTTGCTCTCCACCGTCTGCCATGGACCTCTCCTACACTTCATTCTCCACCGGATTCACGCCTCCAACTGCTGTTTCTTCTCCTTCCTCACATCCAAGAAGGACCACAAGCTCGCCCGCCTGGAGCCCATGACGACGACCGGCTCCAGCTCGGACCCCGACCCCTTGGATCTCGACTTCTCAGGCCTTTGGCAGGCCAAAGACCCATCCACCTCTGACTCTGTCCCCGACTGGAACCATGGCCCCCCGGACATGGGAACCAGCCCCCGGCGGGCCATAGACTCACTCGCCTCCGACTCTGACCTCAGTTCTGGCGCCCTGCAGGCCACAGGCTCCGCCACCCGCAGCTCCAGATCCAGCTCGGACCGAGGTCCTGACCCTCTCCAGACCAGGACCGCTCTTACAGCCGCTGGGTCCTACCGCCTGTCTGATTCCCCCACTACCCTTTTTCCTCCCTGCGACACCCACCTTTCCCTCTACCCCTCATCCCCCCTCCATTCCTTTGATCCCTCATCCTCCCCTAACCCCACTCTCCCTGAACATTCCTACCACCCTCTCCCTTCTGAGACCTCCCACTCTTCACCCTCCTCTGACCCCAGCCCCAACCCTCGCCGTGTCTTCACCATCCCCTCTGACCTTCGCCTCTCTGAGGAAGAATGTTCTGTCCTTAGCAGGGGCCTCACTTTTGTCCCCCTCATTCCACACCTCAGTGAACTGCATGCCCGCCATGACGCTGAACTCTTCTTCCGTCGCCTACGTCCCCAAGCCTACGTCTTTGGCAAGGATTCCCCTCCCCCTACTGATGACCCCTTCTCCCATCTCCAACCCTCCTCCTCCTGGACACTCCGCCCGGGCCTTCTACCTGCACTCGATCTTTTCATCTCCAACTGTCGCCAAGACATCAACCATCTCAACTTCACCACTCCTCTCTCCTGTTCCAACCTCACTCCCTCTGAACACACTGCCTTCCACTCTCTCCGCACTAATCTGAACCTCACCATCAAACCTGCAGACAAAGGTGGTGCCATAGTAGTTTGGCGGACGGACCTCTACCTCACTGAGGCGAAACAGCAGCTCTCTGACACCTCCTCTTACTTACCCCTGGAACAGGACCCCACCAAAAAACATCAAACCATTGTCTCCCGTACCATCATCGCCCTTATCAACTCCAGAGACTTTCCATCCTCAGCCACAAAACTCATAATTCCCACACCCTGCACTGCTCGGTTTTACCTCCTCCCCAAGTTCCACAAGCCTGACTGTCCCGGTAGACCCATAGTTTCTGCCTGCTCCTGCCCCACCGAACTTATACCTGCCTACCTGGACTCCATTTTGTCACCCATAGTTCAGTCTCTCCCCACCTACATCCATGACACATCCCGTGCCCTCCACCTCTTCAATAACTTCCAGTTCCCCAGTCCCGACTGCTTCATTTTCACTATGGATGTCCAATCCTTATACACCTCCATTCCCCATCAAGAAGGCCTCAAATCCCTCCGCTACTTTCTGGATAATAGACCTCACCAGTTCCTACCACCACTACCCTCCTCCAGTTGGCGGAACTGGTACTCACACTTAATAACTTCTCTTTTGGTTCTTCCCACTTTCTTCAGACCAAGGGTGTAGCTATGGGCACTCGCATGGGCCCCAGCTATGCCTGCCTCTTCGTTGGTTATGTGGAACAGTCTGTGCTCCATACCTATTCTGGTACTGCTCCCCAACTTTTCCTTCGGTACATTGACGACTACATTGGTGCTGCTTCCTGCACCCATGCTGAGCTCGTCAATTTCATCGACTTTGCTTCTGACTTCCACCCAGCCCTCAAATTCACTTGGTCCATCTCGGACACTTCCTCGATCTCTCAGTCTCCATCTCTGGAGACAGACTGTCCACTGACATTTTCTACAAGCCCACTGACTCTCATAACTACCTGAACTATACCTCTTCCCACCCTGCCACATGCAAAAATGCCATTCCCTATTCGCAGTTCCTCCGTCTCCGCCGCATCTGCTCCCAGGATGAGGCTTTCCGCTCCAGGACATCTCAAATGTCCTCTTTCTTTAAGGATCGTGGTTTCCCTTCTGCCATCATCAATGATGCCCTCACCCACATCTCCACCGTTTTCCGCACTTCGGCCCTCACCCCATCCTCCCATCACCACAACAGGGACAGAGTTCCCCTTGTCCTCACCTACCACCCCACCAGCCTCCGGATCCAACACATTATCCTCTGCAACTTCCGCCACCTTCAACAGGACCCCACCACTAAGCACATCTTTCCCTCTCCACCCTTCTCCACTTTCTGCAGGGATCGTTCCCTCCGCGACTCCCTGGTCCACATGTCCATCCCCACGGATCTCCCACCCGGCACTTATCCCTGTAAGCGTTAAGTGCTACACCTGTCCCTACACCTCCTCTCTTGCCACCATTCAGGGCCCCAAACAGTCCTTCCAGGTGAGGCAACACTTCACTTATGAGTCTGTTGGGGTCATCTATTGCATCCGGTGTTCCCGGTGCAGCCTCCTCTACATCGGTGAAACCCGACGCAGATTGGGGGACCGCTTCGTCGAGCACCTCCGCTCCGTCTGCCACAACAGACAGGATCTACCAGTTGCCACCCACTTCAACTCTGCTTCACATTCCCATTCGGATATGTCCATACATGGCCTCCTCTACTGCCATGATGAGGCTAAACTCAGGTTGGAGGAGCAGCACCTCATATACCGTCTAGGTAGTCTCCAGCCCCTTGGAATGAACATTGTACTCTCTAACTTCCGGTAATTCCCTCCCACTCCCTTTCCCCATCCCAGTTTCACTCTGCCCCTCCCCCAGCTGCCTACTACCTCCCTCATGGTTCCGCCTCCTTCTGCTACCCATTGTGTTTCCCCCTATTCCTTCTTCACCTTTCCTGCTTATCCTCCCCCCCACTTCCCCTCCCCCACCCCTTTATCTTTCCCCTTACTGGTTTTTCACCTGGAACCTACCAGCCTTCTCCTTCCCACCCTCCCCCCACCTTCTTTATCGGGCCTCTGCTCCTTCCCCCTACAGTCCTGACGAAGGGTTCCGGCCTGAGGCATTGACTGTTCGTTTCCACAGATGCTGCCCAACCTGCTGAGTTCCTCCAGCGTGTTGTGCGTGCTGCTTTAGCCCCAGCATCTGCAGATTATTTTGTGTTTTCCATTGCCTTCTTCTGGGCAGAGCCTTTACAAGATGGGTGACCCCAGGCATTACCAATACCCTTCAGAGATTTTCTGCCTGGCTTCAGTGGTCGCATAACCAAGATTTGTGTTATGCACCATCTTCTCCCATGATTGGATTGGAGGGGGGTGCTAAGCAGGTGCTACACCTCTCCCAAGGGTGACCTGCAGGCTAGTGGAGGGAAGGGACACCTTTACACCTCCTTCAGAAGAGAACTAAATCCACCCTACCATCGCAGTATGGTCGAGAGGGATAATAAATCAGGCATGATAGATAGCAGAGCAGACTTGATGGGCCAAATGGCCTAATTCTGCTCCTATGTCTTATTGTTTATGGTCTTATGGAAACAACGAGAACAAAGAACTGCTGGAATTGTGTGTGGCAAAGACACGGAAGTAGCTGGAAGCTCCGAATAAAGGAGAATGCTGGGAACATCCACCAGATCAGGTAGAGTCCATGAAAAATAAAATTGGTAACACAGACAGAAAAAGCTGGCATTCTAAATTGTTGAACTCATTATTGGGTTGTGAGATTTGCAGACTGAAGATGAGGTAGTGTTCCCTGAGCTAAGCTGAACTGCATTAGAACAGCATTGAAGAGCTAAGACAGGAAGGTCAGAGTGGGAATGGAATGGAAAATTAATATGATAAGGATAAAGATCAGATTAACATTATTTATCACATGCACATTCAATCATACTGTGAAATGTGTTGTTTGCGTTACTGTTTGTGATGTACTGGGGGCAGCCCACTATTCTCGCCATGATTCCGGCGCCAACCTGGCATGCCCATAACTTCCTAACCTGGCGCCAGCGAACAGCACGACCAAGGGCAACATCCTCCAGACAGTTCACAAAACTACTTCTTTCACTTCTTTCACGTCTTCTTTTTCTTTCAAATGTGGTTCTGCTACTGTTGGAGCCTGTGACCTACTGTAAATTCTGGTGGTGTGTTTTCGGGCAGATTGAGCAAGCTGGTGCTTTGCTGTGTCCGAGGGTGTCCGATGAGGTTTTGAGTGAAGCATGCAGCCTCAAGGCCAAGAAGCCTGGAGATGCGGTGCGCGCCCCTGATTGAGTCCATTTCCTGCCGATCTCGCCGATTAAAGCGTCAAGGAGGACTGAAATAATCGAGGCGAGAACCAAAGTTCAGCGCCACCTACCGGCCTCTCACTCGCTGCTGCCAGAAGAACGTGTTTGCACGTGACAGTCTCGCCTTCCCTCTCGCTCGTCATTCCTTGTCAGTGCTTGCGAATGTTCTTTCTCTCACCCAATGCTGTCAGAAGATGGTATTGGAGCCTTGGGTCTTGGGCAATGTTTAATTGACGTGGTTTGTGGATTGGACTCTATGGTTCATGTTATGATGTGTTTCTGGTTTCTGGTCCCTGGTTACCACTTTTTTTTTGTTGTTATTATGTGCGACTTTGATCGGGGCGGCCAGCAGATAACAAACAGCACAGCACTAGTGAACTGAATATGCCTGGACTCTTTCAATGACGTGGGTTGGCATTTTATGTCCTGTGTTTTTTGCTTGTTTTTTATTTGCTTTTAGTGCAATTTTTAGGGATGGCGCAGGGCTTGCATATTGGAGAGGGATGGGGTTGATGTTTCTCTTTGAATGGGTTCCATGTTTTTTTTTCAGTTTCGTGGCTGCCTGTGGGAAGAAGAATCTCAGGGTTGTATGCTGCACACTTACTTTGATAATAAATGTACTTCGAATCTTCCTGAAATGTGGAAGGAAAGCCAAACTCCCAGAGGAAACCTATGTGCAGATGGGGAGAACATACAAACTCCTTACAGACTGTGATGGGAAGTGAACCCGGATTTTTCCTTCACTGGCATTATCGAATGTTACACTAACTGGGCCACCCTATTCATAATATTACTGCAATCATAATACATAGGTAACTGGAAGCTCAGGGTTGCCCTGATGGACTGAATGGAGGTGTTCTTCCAGTCATCACCCAATTGAGTACGTGATGAGACCATACAAGGGACACCAAATGCAGTCGACTAGATTGCAAAAAGTGGAACTGGTGGTTTGGAAGGATGGTTTGAATCTCTAGGATGCTGGGAAGGTCAAGGTCACATAAGACTATTAGACAGAATTGGGCTATTCAGCCCGTCAAGTCTGCTGCACCATTCCATCATGGCTGATCCCGGATCCCACCCTACCCCTTCTCGCCGTATCCTTTGATACTCTGACCGATCAACTCCCACCATAAATATACCCATGGACTTGACCCCCCCACTGCAGTCTGTGGCAGAGCATTCCACAGATTCACTACGCTCTGGCTAAATAAATTCCTCCCTACCTCTGTTCTAAAAGGTCACCCCTCAATTTTGAGGCTATGCCCTCTAGTTCCGGATACCCCCACCAAACATTCTCTCCAGATCCACTCTATGTAGTCCTATCATGACCAATGAGCCCCTAGGATGCTGGTAAGGTACAAGGTAACATGACCAATGAGTCTCTGGGATGCTGGGAAGGGACAAGGTAACATGACCAATGAGTCTCCAGGACACTGGGAAGGAACAAGATACATGACCACTGAATAACAGATATTCATGATGATCAAAGAAGAAGGTTCTGAATATCTGGAATAAAAGCAGAAAGTGCTGGAGATACTCAACATTATCGGGCAGCTCTGCAGAGAGAGAAGCGGAGTTAAAGGTTCAACCTTCTGATGAAAGGTCACAGCATTTCCTATTTTATTTCAAATATTTAAGGTTTTTTGAGCATCATAAAAATAACAAAAGAACAGTAGGCAAGTTTGTTGCCATTAAATCATGGTAGTCTGGCATGAACAAATAGGACAAAAGAGCCCTTGTTGCCTTTAAGGATGTTGTAAAGGAATAAACTGATTCTGATTAGGTCTAAATCCATAGGAGAAAAAATGCTTCTAATTAGCAATGTTTGCTAATATACAGTACTGAGCAAAAGACTTAGACACATGAATATTGCTAATAATGTATGTGTCAATGTAGAGAGGAGAGCGAAATCGTAAATCTGGCAGGAGCAAAGGATTTTTTAAATCGTGAGGGTGGATTGCTGTGGGAGGAGTGAGGGATAGGTGGCAGAGAAGGAGTACCAGGGGTAGGGGGTGCTGTGGGTGTACACACACTCAGCTCTGAGATACCAGGCAAGGTAATTTGATTCCAAACAATTGGTTTATTAACCATTACAGAATGTTCCTTTGGTGTTTCCTGCTGCCTCCATTCTCCCTTCCACTTTTCCCGACCATGATTCCCCTCTCCGTGTCCCCTTCCCACTCTCAGTCCACAATAGAGATCCATATCAGAATCAGGTTTATCATCACTCACATATGTCGTGATTTTTTTTGTGGCAGCAGTACAGTGCAATGCATAAAATTACTACAGAACAGCGCAAACGTCTTAGGCACTAAATGCTAAATGAAAATATTATATAGATATCATTCCCAAGTGAGGCATATTGTTGTGGAGGGAAGCTTTAATCCACTGTCTACCATGCTATGTAAGAATTTGGATCATCTGTTGAAACAGCTGAGTTCTGGAATTAAGACGAATTTCTTTTACTAGCATGATCTTTCTGATAATAATTGCAAAATTAACCAAAGAAATTTCTTAGAGGAAGAATTGCACAGCTCAAAAACTTGAAAGAATGAAAGGAAGGTCCAGAGATTTTAAACACAAGAGATTCTGCAGATGCTGGAAATCCAGAGTAACACATAAAATGCCGGGGGGTGGGGGGTGTGTGCCCAGCAGGTCAGGCAGCATCTGTGGAGGGGAGTAAACAGTCGATACTTCAGGCTGAGATCCTTCGTCAGGACTGGAGAGGAAGTGGACAGAAGTCAGAATCCAAATATCTCCAGGTGATTTTTGAGCAGCTATTGTGTTCTTTTGGTTGTTTAATTACACCTAGAATGGAAACAAATATTGAAGGTAGAAATTGTTTTGTATTTTTAAGAAGTGCTAACTATGGGAGACTTTTAAGGCAATAACTACTTAAAATAAAATTATATCTTTTCCCTCAGCCTGAATACGAGAATTCACCATTGGTATCAGAAGAAGCTGATTGGTAGTTACTTTGTTATGGTTAATTTGTGTCAGCACAGATCCTTCTCAATTAAGATTGGGCTATTTTACCAGTTTCAGTCAAAGTACCATATTTTATTGTAAATAAAGGTGAATTAGGAAACAACGTGAAGCATCAGGCTGGAACATGCCTGAGGTGACGCACTGCACAATCCCAGTCCTCTTGCGATGATCTTCTGCAACATGATCCCTTGTATGGGAGGCCCCCACACTATAGCCTTCCGTGAGGTGGGATGGCCATGAGGAGGGACTATACCAGGGGTGATGGACTTGAGGCCCCATCTCCTGGCACTTACACTGATTTTAATTCTCTTTTATTCAGAGATTTATAAAAGAACAGTTTAAATTAATATATAGGTTCTATTAAAATAATAGATAATTAAAAATTAAAAACATATTTAATTGCAGCAAATTAAGTAAAGCAATATATGAAATATAAAAAAAATCTTAAGATGACACAAGAGATTCTGCAGATGCTGGAAATCCAGAGTGACACACACAAAATGCTGGAGGAACTCAGCAGGTCAGGCAGCATCTATGGAGAGGAATAAAGATGTGGCATTTTGGGCCAAGGCCCTTCATCAGTGGCCCGAGGGTCGTATCAGAAGTCAGGGAGTCAAGGCCGTTTGGCCGGAGCCGAGTCTGCGAAGCCCTGCAAGTCTGCTGGGGAGTCAAAGCCCAATATCAAGTCAAGACCGAGTTCACTGAAGGGTGAACCTAACCTTCAGAGTCCTGTCCAGGGGTTAAAAGACTGTGTATGTGTGTGGGTGGCAGGGAGGAATGGGACTTGTTTTTGCTGCTATTGTTCTGTTGCTTGTTGTGTTCTGTGCTGTTCTGCTAAGCACTGTGGGCATGCTGTTTTAGCACTGGAATGTGTGGCTACACTTGCACACTGCTCCCAGCACAGCCTTGGGTGTGTTGGTTGCTAACGCATTCGAAGCACTTCACTATATGTCTCAACATACACATGATAAATAAACTTGTAACTTGAATCTTGGAAATGCCAACCTTTCTTTTTCAAAAATGACTTAGTGGTAGTAGATGGTTGCCTCTCTGACTTGTGACTGCAAGGATTGTTGCTGGGTCCATTGTTGTTTGTTATCCATATCGACTTTCTGGATGATAATGTGGTTAACTGGATCAACAAATTTGCAGATGACACCAAGATTGGCGGGTGTGATGGACACTGAGGAAGACTATCACGGCTTGCTGAGGGATCTGCTTCAGCTGGAAAAATGGGCTAAAAAATGGCAGATGGAACTGAATGCAGACGAGTGTGAGGTGTTGCACTTCAGTGGGACTAACCATGGTAGGTCTTACTCTGTGAACGGTAGGGCACTGAAGAGCATGGTAGATCAAAGGGATCTGGGAATACAGGTACATAATTCATTGAAAGTGGCATCACAGGTAGATGGGGTCGTAAAGAAAGCTTTTGGCACATTGGCCTTCATAAATCAAAATATTGAGTCCAGGAGACGGGATGTTATGTTGAAGTTGTAGAAAACATTGGTGAGTCCTAATTTGGAGTATTGTGTGCAGTTTTGGTCACCCACCTACAGGAAAGATGTAAGTAAGATTGAAAGAATACAGAAAACATTTACAAGGATGTTGCCAGGTCTGGAGGACTTGAGTTATAAGGAAAAATTGAACAGGGTAGGACTTTATTTCTTGGAAAGACGAAGACTGAGTGGAGATTTGTTATATACAAAATTATGAGGGGTATATATAGGGGAAATGCAAACAAACTTTTTCCACTGAGGTTTGGTGGGACTACAACCTGAGATCATAAGTTAAAGGTGAAAGGTGAAATGTTTAAGGGAAACATGAGGGAAAACTTCACTCAGAGGGTCACAAGGGTGTGAAATGAGCTGCCAGCACATGTGGTGCATGCAAGCTTGATTTCAACGTTTAAGAGAAGTTTGGATAGGTACTTGAATGGTAGGGGTATGGAGGGCTATGGCATAGGCGCAGGTTGATGTGAGTAGGCAGTTTAAATGGTTCGGTATAGACTAGATGGGCCAAAGAGCCTCTTTCTGTGCTGTACTTTTCTATGACTGTATGGCTGTAGGTGTCAATCGAAGATTTTAGAAGGCTAGCGATTATGTAGATCAAGTCGTTGCACCTTATTCAAGCACAGGGATCATTAGTATTTATCAGCTAGGCTAAGCATCTTGATATAAAGCTGCATCTGGAGGCTTTCCATTGCTTTTCATCTAATGCTGTAATCTCTTATTGATAATCTCCATCTATTTGTCAGTCTCCAACACATTTTTTTCAAAGATTTATTTCTGAATTAATTTTTGTACAATAAATAATGCCTTAATATTTAACACTGCAACACCAAAATGTCAAGTATTAGTTTTATTTGATGTTCTAAATTGTTTGTAATCTATTTGTGGCAATTAGTGAGTATAATTGTTGGTGAAACATATTGATTGAAAGTTATTAAACCTATACAGAATCTGAAATCCTAAACTCATTCTACACACTGAATTATTGATAATCTAATATCGACCTCATAATCCTATTTCTGTTCAATATAGACACTGAACTCAAATTGCAGATTCCTAACTTAACACAATCACTTCCATTGTATATTCTTATGCAAAATTAAATCTCACAGGAACTATTGCAATTTTCTTTATTGCTGTAAAACCAATAACATTTTATTTAAAAATTGATTGCAGAGAGATAGAAGAGGATGCAAAGCATGTCATACAAGGGAAGTGAATTTAAAACATTTATAATCTGACATGGATTGAATAGTTGAGCAAGAGCGTAGGCTATGAATGAGAATTAAGTATGTTTCTGTCCACAGACGGTAATTAAATGCCGCTGCAGATTTTAAAATGAAAAAAAAAATCAGCATTACATCTCAGTGTATGAAATCGAAAGAAACTGTGGAAGGAATGATCATATTGTAACACAATGAACAAAAGAACATGTATCCCACATTATTAATTTAATGCTGAATTTTGTATAAGACCATCGGAAATAAATTGCATCTATATTATTTGAAAGAATGACCCCTCAGGATTGACTATTAAATACAATGAAGCCTCCAATAGGAAACAAAGAACAAGCATTAACCCATCTGCACTGTAACAGGATCTGTACCACAGTTAAATCAAAATGTAAATCTTGTTCCGTTTGCTTGACAATACATCATTTGTGATATCGTGTTTCCATGAAAGCCCTTGTATTGTGTTTTATGACATCCATCGAGGGTTTCTGCCCAATGTTCAAAGTACAACTGCACAACTGGATTGCAAATGCTAAATCTGGGTCGTTTCCAAAGTAATTATTGCAGACATCCCACAATTAGAACAGTGGACCTGGATGTGATATGTCATTTGTTTGATGATGATCAAAAGTAGAGCTCAGATCTGAGCTGCTTGACTCAGTAAAGCTTTGAATGAGAAAATTCAATTAAACATTAAGATCTGTTTGTTCAAAATGCAAAACTCAGTCTTTGGAAGTTAATTCTCTCCACCCATTTCTCATCGCTTTGTCACCTTCTTACAAAATGAATCCTTAAATAAAAGTCTGGATGAATCTTCTGAAACTGACAATAGCATGATAGATTGTAGTGTACAGGAGCCTCAGCACCCACACCACTAAACTCAGGAACAGTCATTACCCTGCAACCATCAAGCTTCTGAACAAGCGAGAATAACAACTCATCTTTACTCTGCCCTGCACTGAAGTGATTTCACGAACTTTGGACTCACTTTCGAGGACACTACGGTACGTTCTCATGTTCTCGATATTTATTGCTTATTTATTTATTTATTTATTTATTATTATCATTTTCTTTCTTATACTTGCACAGTTTGTTGTCTTTTGCACACTGCCTGTCTGTGTTGTGGGCAATTTCTCATTGATTCTATTGTACTTCTTTGTATTTACTGCGAATGCCCACAAGAAAATGAATCTCAGGGGTGAAATGTACTTTAATGGTAATAAATTGACTTTGAACTTTTGATCTTTCAACTTTGTATTGACTGCAAAGTATGCATCCCATCACATCTTTTTCTTCTATATCACGTCTGATCAAAATTTTCATGATAGATGAATTTCTACCAGATGAAACTTCAGTATTGTGTTACAAAAGCACATATCACCCATTATATTTTCTAATTTGGGAATTCAGCCCTTAGCTGCAATTACAGTCAAATTTTTTACAAGGCCTATTTGTCACCAGATTGAGTCTTCAGCACTCTTAGATGGGAGGATGAACAGCCAGAAATTGTGGCCCATGTAGGTACCAATGACATGGATAGGACAATTGAAGAGGTTCTGCATAGGGAGTTCAGGGAGTTAGGTGCTAAGTTAAAGGGCAGGACCATCAAGGTTGTGATCTCGGGATTGCTATCCGTGCCACGTGCTAGTGAGGCCAGAACTAGGAAGATTATACGGCTTAACACATGGCTAAGGAGTAGGTGTAGGAGGGAGGGCATAAGATTTTGGATCACTTGGCACTCTTCCAGGCAAGGTGGGACCAATACAGAAGGGATGGTTTGCACCTGAAATGGAGAGGGAGTAATATCCTAGTGGGAAGATTTGTTAACGCTGGGGTTTAAACTTGAGTTCCAGAGTGCCAGAACAGTGAGTGGAGAGGTTGTGCAGGCAGATGTTGGTAACAGCTCAGACAAAGTTAGGGATCAAAAGTTTGAACATCATCTGACTAGTGTCCCAAGCTGCATATATTTCAATGCAAGAAGTATCATAGGAAAGGTGGATGATAGTGCTGAAGATGAGGTAGCTGGTTTACAAACATAGGCAATGTGTAGTGAAGAGAGGCTGTTGATAGGGGAAAATTGCAGAAAACAGTATGAGATGCAAAGGTGGACAAAATCAAAAAAGAGTGAATACAGGACTTAAGGTGTTATATTTGAATGCGCGCAGTATATGGAATATGGTAGATGAACTTGCAGCACAGTTACAGATTGGCAGGTATGATGTTGTAGGCATCACTGAATCATGGGTGAAAAAAGATTATAGCTAGGAGCTGAATGTCCAAGGATACACATTGCATTGAAAGGCAGGAAGGTAGAGATAGAGGCAGGTAAAAAATGAAATCAAATTATTAGAAAGAGATGACATAGGGTCAGAAGGTCTTGAATCGTTGTGGGTAGCGCTAATAAAATGCAAGGATAAAAAGACTCTGATAGGAGTTGTATATAGACCACACCCCCAAACTATGGCTAACAAGAGAAATCAAAGCTAACATAAAAGCCAAAAAGAGGACACATAATAGAGCAAAAATTAGTGAGAAGTTAGAGGATCAGAAAGCTTTTAAAAACCAACAGAAGGCAACTAAAAAAGTAATTAAGAAGGTAAAGATGGAATATGAAAGTAAGATAGCCAGTAATATTAAAGAGGATGCCAAAAGGTTCTTCAGATACATAAAGTGAAAAGAAAGCCTAGAGTGGATATCAGATTGCAGGAAAACGATGCTGGAGAGGTAGTAATGGGGACAAGGAAATGACAGATGAACTGAAGAATTATATTGCGTCACTCTTCACTGCGGAAGACAATCGCAGTATGGTGGAAGTTCCAGGTGTCCGGGTGGCTGAAGAGATTGTGGAAGCTTTAGTAAAGATCATTCAAGGTTCACTAGATTCTGGAATGGTTCCGTAAGACTGGAAAATGGCAAATGCCATTCCACTCTTCAAGAAGGGAGAGAAGCAAAAGAAAGGAAACTGTATGCCAGTGACCTCAGTGGTTGAGAAGATGTTGGAGTTGATTATCAAGGATGAAGTCTCCGGGTACTTGGAGACACATGATAAAATAGGCTGTAGTCAGCATGGTTTGTTCAAGGAAAAATCTTGCCTGACAAATCTGTTGGAATACTTCAAAGAAATAACAAGCGGGATAAACAAAGCAGAATCGTTTGATGTTGTGTATTTGGATTTTCAGAAGACTTTAACAAGGTGGCACACATGAGGCTGCTTAACAAGATATGAGCCATGGTATTACAGGAGAGATTCTAGCATGGAAAAAGCAGTGGTTAATTGGCAGGAGGCAAAAACTGGGACTATAGGGAGCTTTTTCTGGTTGGCTGCCGGCGACTACTGGTGTTCCACAGGAGTCAGAGTTGGGACCGATTCTTTTTACGTTATTCATCAATAATTTGGATGAAGGAATTAATTGCTTTGTTGCAAAGTTTGCAGATGATATGAAGATCCATGGAGGGGCAGGTAGTTTTGGGGAAGTAGAGGGACTACAGAAGAACTTAGACAGATTAGGATAATGGGCATAGAAATACAGTGTCAGGAAGTGTATGGTCACGCACTTTGGTAGAAGAAATGAAAAGGCTGACTATTTTCTAAATGAAGAAAATACAAAAAGCTGAGGTGCAAAGGGACTCAGGAGTGCGTGTGTAAGATTCCCTAAAGGTTAAGTTGCAGGTCTGAGTCTGTGGTGAGGAAGGCGAATGCAATGTTAGTATTCATCATGATGACTAGAGTATAAAAGCAAGGATGTAGAGTTAAGACTTTATAAAACACTGGTGAGGCCTCACTTGGAGAATTATGACAGTAACACACATCAAAGTTGCTGGTGAACGCAGCAGGCCAGGCGGCAGCTCTAGGAAGAGGTACAGTCGACGTTTCGGGCCGAGACCCTTCGCAAGTCCTGGCAAGAGTTTGTGCACCTCAGCTGAGGCCTGAGGAGGAACTCATTACCCCGTGTCAACCAGGATTCCCCACCTGAGCCCGCCCCGACTACCTGCGCTTGACCCACCTCCCTCCCTATTTGCTGTTACCATCGGGCGGGAGGTGCAGGGGTCCTGGTCCCATGCCGCCAGGTTTGAGAGCACTTGCTGCCCTGCAGGCATCAGGCTCCTGGACCGACTTCACTCACCTCGGCACCGAACTGGCGCCGGGGCTATGGCTGCACCTTCGGGAACTCTGGGTTTCATGCTCTGTATGTTATTTGATTTTTTTTTTATTGTTTGCATGGTTTGATCGTTTTTTTAGCACATTGGATGTTTGACAGTCTTTGTTATGTGGGGTTTCTCCTTCTTCTGTGACTGCTTGCAAGAAAATGAATCTCAAGCGTGTAGATAGAATACACAGTTTGATAGTAAGTGCACCCCGAACTTTGATAGCTTCAGTAGGTAGTGTGAAACCTCTTGTCTCCAACGTTCCCTTCCTGCTGAACACAGGGCCAGTAAATCCGAACAGCTTGCATTTCTACTGGAAGAGAGGGAAGCCTCAGGGGGCTAATTAGCTCTTCTCCGGAAATAGAGGGATACAGCATGTGTGCAGATAACTCCCCTGCTTTCTTCTCTCATGCCAAAGATGTGCTGATTGGTAGGTTGCTCAGCTATTGTCGATTACCTTCAGTGTAGTTTGATGGGTGAGTAAGACGTCCCGAGGGTCTCGCTGGCACACCAAGATGTAGTCTATGAGGTGCCAATGCTTCGACTGAGGATGCATCCAGGTTGTCTTCAGACTGTCTTTCTGCTGGAAAATGGCGTTAGTGATGCTGAGTTGCTGCCCCGCGCAAAACTCTTAACAGAAGGCGCCCGTTGTCGTTGCAGTTTCCAACACCATGTTTGCCAAGTCCTCCTTTCCAGGCTTCTGAATCTTGGCCTACTCTGGCATTGAAGTCGCCAGGGATGAAGACCTTGTCGTCTGCGGGGGCGTTCCGTACGAGGTTGTGCAGATCAGTATAAAACTTGTCCTTTTCTGCAGCATCTGCTTGAAGAGTGGGGGTGTACACGCTGAAGAGTGTGGCATGCTGCTTGGTTCGAAGTGGGAGGCGCATGGAGATGACGAGGTCAGAGTGACCCGTCGGCAATTTTTCAAGTTTGGAGGCAATGCAGTTCCTGACCATAAAACCGATCCCAGAAAAGTGTCTCTCAGTCTCTGGCTTGTCGGACCAGTAGAGGGTGTAGCTGGCGCCATGTTCTTGAAGGTTGCCTTCCTCTGGGAAACGGACTTCACTGACAGCAGCGATGTCGACAGTCAGTCTTGAAAGTTCATGCGCAACTAGAGCGGATCATCGTTCTGGGCGACCACTGTCTGCTGTATCGAGCATGGTTCTGAGGTTCCAGCATGCGAGCTTTAGACCTGGCACTCCTTGTGAGGCAGGTGTGCACCTTTTCTTTTTTGTTGTTGTTCAACTGCATTTGAGGATGCCCGTTGACCAACTGGGGGAAATGGAAATGAGCTTTGGTTAGGCCACCTTTTCTAGGCCCCTCTCCATGCAGAGCAAGCAGTGCTGTCCCTAGAGAAGGCTGCTCGGTCGTTCAGGGTGCTGCTGAATGATATCGTCGTCTCCGGGGTCAACATCAGATGACCCATACACCTGAAACACCTGCATGCAGGATCGGAACTGCGGCTTCCAGTGCCATCTTCCACCTGCCATTTCCCATCGCTGCAGGGCTTGATGGATGGTCGAGGAGGATGGTCGTAGACGTGGTCGTGTCCTTCGGCCTGCGCAATGGAATGCAGTGTGCGCGGTACTGGCCCCACCCTTTACACCTAGGGTTCATCTGCCATAGCCTAGGAAGCTGGGACGGTGACAGCAAGGTCCTCGGGTCGTAGGAGTTACGTCGGAGTGCCCTTGTCCGATGTGGATGGCCTGACAAGGCTATCGAGCCCCACCTGCCCGGGTTTGGATTCAGAGTTGTCCTTCTCTTAGGCTGGCTGCCAACCAAGGCCTACGAGCCCAGCCTACCCATCCAGTTATACCACCGGACACTCGGTCGTGCCATGACGTAGCAAGCTCAGTGGAAACGGGGGGCACCAACGAGAAGGACGCAGTAATATAGGAGAGGCCATTTGCAGTGGCCTCCTGCCTAGCAGGCCAGACAGTGACCACATGGTGATCACTACACCGGCAAAGGAGAGGGTTTTATGAAGCCCTGAGAGCAATGTATGGCCCTTCACACCAGGTCCAGAGTCCCTTGCACAGTGGAGACGGTCAGGTGCCTTTCACAGAAAAAGTGTCCATCTTGAACCGGTGGTTGGAACATTTCCAGACTCTCTTCAGCGCCAACCACGTGGTCCAAGACTCAACAATTCATCGCATCCCACAGCAGCCAGAGAAAACAGAACTGGACAAGATTCCAACCCTAGAGGGGACAGTCAAGGCCATAGAGCAGCTGAAAAGTGGCAAGGCAGCGGGAGTTAATGGAATCCCACCTGAAATTTGGAAGCATGGGGGCCCAGCGTTACATACCAAACTCCATGAGTTCTTTGACTGCTGCTGGGAACAAGATAAACTACCACAGGACCTCTGTGATGCAGTCATCATCGCCCTGTACAAGAGCAAGGGGGCAAAGTCTGACTGCTCCAACTGTTGGGGATAAATCTTCTCTCTATCGCAGGAAAAATCCTCGCAAGAGTACTCCCGAACAGACTGGTGCCCATCATTGCAGAAGAACACCTTCCAGAGACCCAGTGTGGCTTCAGAGCCAACAGGAGCACCACCGACATGGTATTTGTTCTCAGGAATCTCCAAGAGAAATGTAGAGAACAGAACAAGGGATTGTAGGTGACGTTTGTTGACCTTACCAAAGCGTTCCACATCGCGAGCAGGGAAGGTCTGTGGCAAATCATGGAACGACTGGGATGCCCGCCAAGGTTCCTCAGCATGGTCATCCAGCTACATGAAGATCCGAGTGGCCAAGTCAGACACAAAAACGACCTCTCAGAACCCTTCCCAATAGGCAACGAGGTAAAGCAAGTCTGTGTCCTCGCACCGACTCCCTTCACCATCTTCTTCAGCATGATGCTTGGAAGGGCCACAGAAGACCTTGATGATGAGGACGGTGTCTTCATCCGATACAGCACTGATGGCAGCCTGTTCAACCTGAAGCGACTACAGTCCCACACCAAGACATTGGAGCAACTCATCCGAGAGCTACTCTTTGCCAACGATGCTGCCCTTGTTGCCCACACAGAGACAGCCCTGCAGCGTATAACATCCTGCTTCGCAGAGGCTGCCGAGCTCTTTGGACTGGAAGTCAGCTTGAAGAAGACAGGAAGATTATCACCATCGGTGAGGCAGAGCTGAAGACAGTCCACCAGTTCAGCTTCCTGGGGTGCACCATCTCGTCAGATGCCAAGATTGACAAAGAGATTGACAACAGACTGGCAAAGGCAAACAGCGCATTCGGCAGGCTGTACAGAAGAGTCTGGAACAACAAGCATTTGAAGAAAGGCACAAAGATCACCATGTACAGAGCCGTTGTACTGGCCACCCTCCTATACGGCTCTGAGTCGTGGGTCATCTACTGTCACCACCTACGACTCCTTGAGCATTTCTACCAGCCCTGCCTCCGCACCATCCTCAACATCCACTGGAGTGACTTCATCACCAACATCGAAGTCCTCGAACAGGCGGAGGTCACCAGCATCGAGACCATGCTGTTGAAGACACAACTGCGCTGGGCAGGGCACGTCTCCAGGATGGAAGATCATCACCTGCCCAAGATAGTGCTGTATGGCGAACTCTCCACTGGCCATCCTGACAGAGGGGCATCGAAGAAGGGGTACAAGGACTCTCTGAAGAAATCCCTTGGTGCCTGTCACATTGACCATCGCCAGTGGTCTAATCTAGCCTCCGATCGTGATGCCTGGCGACACACCATTCACCAGTCTGTTTCCTCCTTCGAGAACGCACGCAGAGCTGGCATTGAGGACAAAAGGAGAAGGAGGAAGAACCGTGACACAGCAGCACCAAACCCAGAATAGAATTTCCCTTGCAGCCACTGTGGCCGGGCCTGCCTGTCTCGTATTGGCCTCGTCAGCCACCAGCGAGCCTGCAGCAGACGTGGGCAGCCCCATTCCTAAATCTTCATTCGCAAAGCCAAGCCATGATGAGTTTGATGGGGATGTGGCTGAGAAGAGGCGAAATGTTCCAATCTTTTTTATGCCACGGACCCCTACCTTTAACCGAGGGGCCTGTGGACCCCAAGTTGGGAACTCCTATATTAAAGGAAAACAAGTGTTGGGGGGGGGCGGAATAGGATTGACGGGATTGCTCTGGACACTGTATTGACTTGGATTAGTATTGGTTTATTATTGTCACATGTGCCTAAATACAGTGAAATGCCTGGTTGACATACTGTTCATACAGATCTAATTGTTACACAGTACATTGTGCAGTACAAGATAAAACAACGACAATGCAAAATAAAATGTAAAAGCTTCAGAGAGAGTGCAACGCAGGATCACCGTAAGATCATTTCGAGGTAGATCGTCAGGCCAAGTGTCCATCTTATTGTAGGAAAGGTCTGTTTAAGAGTCTGATAACAGTGGGATAGAAGCTTCCCGTGAGCCTGCTGGTAGGTTCTCTCTGGCTTTTGTATCTTCTGAGGGGAGAAGACAGAATGTCCAAGGTGGGTTGGGTCTTTGATTATGCTGACTGCTTTACTGAGGCAGTGAGAAGAATAGACAGAGTCCATAGACAGGAGGCTGCTTTTTGTGATGCGCTGAGCTGTGTGCACAGCTCTCTGCGTTTCTTGCGGTCATGCGCAGAGCAGTTGCTGCACCAAACTGAACTGCATCAAGACAGAGCGCTTTCTGTGGCGCATCAGTAAAAATTGGTAAGAGTCGTTGGAGATATGTCGAGTTTATGTAGGCTCCTGGGGAAGTGGGGATGTTGGTGAGCTTTCTTGGCCGGGACATCAACCTGGTTGGACCAGGTCAGGCTACTGGTGATGTTTACACCTACGAACATGGTTGGAATGTCTTAAGTTCATAGGGCCTCTTTCCTCTGCACTTCCCTTAAACAGACGGGACTTAGGCTGTTGTATCTAGAAGTTGTGGGGTATGTGAGGCTGTTTGCTGATGAAATGAGATATCAGCAATTGGTTGCTTTTTCTCCAGGACACTGGCCAACCTCAGGGTTGCTCGGCTCGCTGTCGTCTAGGGAAACAGCCCTCGGCCCCGCCAAACTGGGTAATTAGTTTGTGTGGATGCTGTGTGATGTACCCCACCCCGCCCAAATAACAGACAATACACCAGATATGATTAAATGATTTGCAGTTTATAGATATTACTGGAACTATATAATTAATAGAGAATAAAATATAAAAGGAAAATAAAAGGCGCCACACTTATCAAAGTTCAATCTCTTCGTGCACAAACAGTTGGTGCTCAGGACCCTTCTCCTTCACCCTGCGACCCCTCGGACCACGTCGACGGGCCGCCTGGGACCAACGATGGTGGTCGACCAGACGCTCCACACGAGTCCGTCTCCGTCTCATCTCCTCGCCGAACGCCCTCCTCGGGGTCCGACCCTGTTAGCGGAATCACAGCACTTGGTCCATCCTCTGTCTCTCTCTCCCGCCTTCTCCCCCAAACCCCGCACATACAGTATCTTCAAATACACCAAAAACATAACAACTATCCCGATTGGTTCGTCACATATTCTTATCACACGCCTGACCCAAAACAAGCTGCTAGCACAAAAACTTTCTCAGCGTTTAACATAACAAAGAAGCATTCCCAAGTATAACATAACAAAGAAGCCATTTTAATTAGCCCACATAGTAACGTAAAAGACGAAACCCCCTTACACTTCCATTGTGCAGGGATTGAAAGTAAGAGGAATAGGTCTGGAAGTGATGGACAGAAACTGGATTGGATTCTGAGTAACTACATGCTTCTACCCCTCTGTGTACCTTGATATGGTCACTTGGTATGATGCCTTGAAATAAAGATTTCTGATTTCTCCTCAGAGAATGAGAGTGGGCTTTACTGGATTCAGCTAATTGTCCCTCACTGCATTTCCCTCACACACTGGCTGTCAATCTGATTAACCTGTCTAAACAGCTGATGGTTCATAGTACTTTAACATCAACACCTGAATCACAGTCTAACACTCCCTTAAGTGGGTGCCAGTGCCTCCTGTGCTGACCCAAAACAATTTTCTTTTGCAAAAAAATCTATAGCTTCTATGGAGCAATGGGAAGATCTGGCACTTTCCTGTCAAGAGCTAGTCTGAATCTGCTTGGTTTTATTGATCACGATGATGTGTAGTCACATTGGCAGCACTGCTGGCCAGACACCATCAATATCATTTAGAAACCAAACCGCTCAGTGTTTAGACTGACAGAGAGGAGCTGCTTCAAGGAATGGGTGCTTTGTGTGGAGCTCACGGCTATTTAAGCAACGTGCCAATCATCAGAAACACAGAGAAGTTGAACCTCTTCAAAAATTGGATCAGTAATTCATACAATGATGTGTTATATTCAATACAGATGTTCTGCACAACAGTGTGTGGGAGAATTTTATTGTACCTGTTTCATATTTTGTTACAACATACGAGGACATTCTGCCCAGCAAATCAATGCAGGCTCACAGACCAATTTTATGCTCAGTGGCCACATTATTATGTACCTCCTGTACCGAATAAAGTGGCTACTGAGTGTATATTTGTGGTTTTCTGCTGCTGTAGCCCATCCACTTCAAGGTTAGACATGTTGTGACATGCTTCTCAGTAAGACGAAACAGCTGATTGTGGACTTCTGGAAGAGTAAGACGAAGGAACACATACCAATCCTCATAGAGGGATCAGAAGTGGAGAGAGTGAGCAGTCTCAAGATCTCTGAGGACCTAACCTGGTCCCAACATATCGATGTAGTTATAAAGAAGGCAAGACAGTAGCTATACTTCATAAGGAGTTTGAAGAGATTTGGCATGTCAACAAATACACTCAAAAACTTCTATAAATGTATAGTGGAGAGCATTCTAATAGGCTGCATCACTGTCTGGTATCGGAGGTGGGGAGCTACTGCACAGGACTGAAAGAAGCTGCAGAGGGCTGTAAATCTAGTCAACTCCATCTTGAGTACTAGCCTACAAAGTACCCAGGACACCTTCAGGGAGTGGTGTCTCAGAAAGGCAGCATCCATTATTAAGGACCTCCAGCACCCAGGGAATGTCCTTTTTCTCACTGTTACCATCAGGTAGGAGGTACAGAAGCCTGAAGGCACACACTCAGCAATTCAGGAACAGGTTCTTCCCCTCTGCCATCGGATTCCTAAATGGACATTGAACCCTTGGACACTACCTTACTTTTTAAAAAATAGACAGTATTTCTGTTTTTGCACATTTTTTAATCTATTCAATATACGTATACTGTAATTAATTAATTAATTAATTTTAAATTAATATCTTAATTTAATTTTTTCTTCTATATTATGTATTGCATTAAACTGCTGCTGCTAAGTTAACAAATTTTACGTCACATGCTGGTGATAATAAACCCGATTCTGATTCTGATTCACTTTGTAACAGGTGGTTATCTGAGTCACTGTCAGCTTCCTGTCCCCACTAATTCGTTCAGAGTCTTCCCCAATCAGAAGCCCTGGATGAACTGTAAGATCCGAGATTTGTTGAGGGCCAGATCGGACACATTCAAGTCTCTGGAGACCATGAATGCTACAAGATGTGCAGGTATGATCTCCGGAAAGCCATTTCGCCGGCAAAGTGGAGATTACAGACCAAAATGGAATCAATGAGGGATGTTCTACAGCTGTGGCAGGGTTTAAATGCTATAATTTCATACAGAGTTGAATCAAGTGATATGGGGTACAGCCGGGCTTCGCTTCCAGATGAGCTCAATGCTTTCTATGTTCGCATTGGCTGTCAGAATGTGGAGGAACCATCGTACACCCTCACTTCTCCTGTAGATCTTTTGATCTCAGTATCTGAAGCTGATGTGCGGGCTGCCAGGGTGAATCCAAGGAAAGCATCTGGACTAGACAGGGTACCTGACCATTTGGTGGTGTGTTCAAAGATATCTTTAACCTCTTGCTTTGGGAGTGTGTAGTATCCACCTGCTTCAAGCAGGCTTCAATGATGCTGGTGCCCAAGAGAAGCGTGGCGACCTGCCTCAAATACTATGGCCCAGTGCCACTTATATCCACAGTGATAAAGTCTTCTGAGAGGCTGGTGATGAAACAGATTAGCTCATGCCTGAGAGGCAACTTGGATCCACTCCAATTTGTCTCCCAGAGCAACAGGTCCACAGCAGATGCCATCTCATTGGCCCTTTACACATTCCTGGAACATCTAGACGGCAAAGATGCATACATCAGGATCATATTTATTGATTACAGCTCAGCATTTAATACTATCATACTCTCAAAATTAATCAATAAGCTCCAAGATCTTGGCCTCAATACCTTCTTGTGCAATTGCATCCTGGATTTCCTCACTTATAGACCCCAGTCCATTCAGATTGGCAAGAACACTTCCTCCATGCTCTCCATCAGGACAAGTGCCCCACAGGGATGTGTGCTTAGCCCCCTGCTCTATTTGCTTTACACCCATGACTGTGTGGCTAAGCGCAGCTCCAAACCATATTCAAATCTGCTAATGACGCCATTGTTGTGGGCCGTATCAAATGTGGTGATGAATCAGCACACAGGAGGGAGACTGAAAATTTGGCTGAGAGGTGTCATAATAACAACCTCTCACTCAATGTCAGCAAGACCAAGGAGCTGATTGGTCTTCAGGAGAGGGAAAGCCTCGCTGTGGCTATCCCTCAAGGTCTAGGATGATGGTCTTCATTCTGTTGATCTACTTATGGGCTCTCAAGTGGCTTATGAGTCCAATCTTGGCTTTGAAAGTTCTTCCACATTCAGGACAGGTAGTTCCAGCAGATCCAAGAGCCAGTTTTCATCAGAGGATCAGAGGTGGAGAGGGTTAGCAACTTTAAATTCCTTGGTGTGACTATTTCAGGGAACCTGTCCTGGACCCAGCACATAAATGCAACTGCAAAGAAAGCACGGCGCTGCCTGTACTTCCTTAGGAGTCAGTGGAGATTCGGAATGACATCAAACACTTTGCTGAACTTCTGCGCATGTGTAGTGGAGATTGCATTGACTGACTGCATCACAGGCTGTTATGGAAACACCAATGCTTTTGAATGGAAAATCCTACAAATATAGTGGATTTGGCCCATTATATCACGGATAAAGCCCTCCCAACCATCGAGCCCACCAACAAGAAACGTTGTTGTATGAATGCAGCATCCATTATCAGAGATCCTCACCACCCAGGCCATGCTCTTTGCTTGCTGCTGCCATCAGGTAGAAGTTACAAGAGCATCGGGACTCAAACCACAAGGCTGAAGAACAGTTATTGCTGAACAACCATCAGGGGATAACTACACTCAATTTCCCATCCATTGAGAAGTTCCCACACCCAATGATCTCACCTTAAGGACTCTCTATCTTGTTATTTCATGTCCTCATTATTCATTGCTATTTATTTATATTTGCATTTGCACAGTTTGCTGTCTTCTGCAGTCTACTTGATCTTTCATTGATCTTGTTAAAGTTACTATTCTATAGATTTGCTGAGCATGCCCACAGGAAAATGAATCTCAGGTTTACGTGTGGTGACATACAGCTGAAGTCAGAAGTTTACATACATCTCAGCCAAATATATTTAAACTCAGTTTTTCACAATTCCTGACATTTAATCCTGGAAAACATTCTCTGTCTTAGGTCAGTTAGGGTCACTACTTTATTTTAAGAATGTGAAATGTCAGAATAATAGTAGAGAGAATGATTTATTTCAGCTTTTATTTCTTTCATCACTTTCCCAGTGGGTCAGAAGTTTACATACACTTTGTTAGTATTTGGTAGCATGGACTTTAAATTGTTTAACTTGGGTCAAACGTTTTGGGTAGCCTTCCACAAGCTTCTCACAGTAAGTTGCTGGAATTTTGTTCCATTCCTCCAGGCAGAACTGGTGTAACTGAGTTAGGTTTGTGGACCTCCTTGCTCATATATGCTTTTTCAGTTCTGCCCACTAATTTTCTATAGGATTGAGGTCAGAAAATGATGTCAAGTCTAGTTCATCCTTGGGAGCAATTTCGAAAAGCCTGAAGGTACCACGTTCATCTGTACAAACAATAGTACACAAGTATCAACACCCTGGGACCACGCAGCCGTCATACCGCTCAGGAAGGAGACGCATTCTGTCTGCTAGAGATGAACGTACTTTGGCGTGAAAAGTGCAAATCAATCCCAGAACAACAGCAAAAGACCTTGTGAAGATGCTGGAGGAAACAGGTAGACAAGTATCTATATCCACAGTAAAATGAGTCCTATATCGACATAACCTGAGAGGCTGCTCAGCAAGGAAGAAGCCACTGCTCCAAAGGCACCATAAAAAAGCCAGACTACAGTTTGCAAGTGCACATGGTGGCAAAGATCTTACTTTTTGAAGAAATGTCTTCTGGTCTGATGAAACAAAAATTGAACTGTTTGGCCATAATGACCACCGCTATGTTTGGAGGAAAAAGGGCGAGGCTTGCAAGCCGAAGAACACCATCCCAACCGTGAAGCATGGGGGTGGCAGCATCATGTTGTGGGAGTGCTTTGCTGCAGGAGGGACTGGTGCACTTCACAAAGTAGATGGTATCATGAGGAAGGAAAATTATGTGGATATATTGAAGCAACATCTCAAGACATCAGCCAGGAAGTTGAAGCTCGGTCACAAATGGGTCTTCCAAATGGACAATGACCCCAAGCATACCTCCAAAGTTGTGGCAAAAGTGCTTAAGGACAACAAAGTCAAGGTATTGGAGTGGTTATCACAAAGCCCTGACCTCAATCTGATAGAAAATTTGTGGGCAGAACTGAAGAAGCGTGTGCGAGCAAGGAGGCCTACAAACCTGACTCAGTTACACCAGTTCTGTCTGGAGGAATGGAACAAAATTCCAGCAACTTACTGTGAGAAGCTTGTGGAAGGCTACCCAAAATGTCTGACCCAAGTTAAACAATTTAAAGGCAATGTTACCAAATACTAACAAGGTGTATATAAACTTCTGACCCACTGGGAAAGTGATGAAAGAAATAAAAGCTGAAATAAATCATTCTCTCTACTATTATTCTGACATTTCACATTCTTAAAATAAAGTAGTGATCTTAACTGACCTAAGACAGAGAACGTTTTTTCTAGGATTAAATGTCAGGAATTGTGAAAAACTGAGTTTAAATGTATTTGGCTAAGGTGTATGTAAACTTCTGACTTCAACTGTATATGTATTCTGATATTAAAATTTACTTTGAACTTTGAACCAGTCTGGACATTGTACTCTAACCTCCATCATTAACAAGGCGTTTTCACCCACAGAACTGCCACTCACTGGATGTTTTTTGTTTTTTGCACATTTCTCTGTAAATTCTTCAGACTGTTGTGCATGAAAATCTCAGGACATCAGCAGTTTCTGAGATACTCAAACCACCCCATCTGGCACCAACAATCACACCACAGTCAAAGTCACTTAGATCACATTACTTTCCCATTCTGATGTTTAGTCTGAACCAAACTGAACCTCCTGACCATGTCTGCATGCTTCTGTGCATGGAGTTGCTGCCACGTGATTGGCTGATAACATTTTTGCATTAATGAGTGGGTGTATCTAATAAGGTGGCCACCGAGTGCATTTCCTCTGTATATCCCTCAGCAACCTATCCTCCCTCACAAGCTCATCAATTCCCTCTGATTCTGCTACCTCCCACCTAGACTAGGGACAAATTACAATGTCAAGAAAACCTACAGCCAGCACATCTTTGGGAAGTGGGAATAAACCACAGCATCTTTAGACAGGGAACTGAGGAACTTTACCCGGATGCTCTCTGGATTACAGAGCATGTCTAATGAGGATAGGTTGAGCAAGTTAGAGCTTTTCTGTCTGGAGTGAAGGAGGATAAGAGGCAACTTGATAGATGTGTACCAGATGATAAGAGGCATGGATTGAGTGGACATAGATTGATTAATTCTAGTGGGCATAATAATTTTAAGATGATTGGAGGAAAGTATGTGGGGTGGGGGGTGATGAAAGAGGAAAGTGATTTTTTTACATAGAGAGTGGTGAGTATGTGGAGCTCACTCCAAGGTTGGTGGTAGAGGCAGATACATTAAGGCAGAGGTTCCCAACATGGGGTCCGCAGACCCCTCGGTTAATAGTATGGGTCCATGGTGTGAACAAGGTTGGGAACTCCTGCACTAGGGGCATTCAAGAATCTCTTAGATAGGCACATGAATGAGAGAAAATAGAATGCTATGTAGGAAGGAAAGGTTGGGTTGATCTTAGAAAAGGATAAAAGGTTGGGACAAATTGTGGGCCAAAGGGCCTGTTCGGAGCTATAGTGTTCTATGCTCCTGTGCATCTGTCTGTCTGTCTAGGTACCATATCCGATATGGACTTCGGTGACCATGGTTTTCCATATAGATCTATCCTTCGTTTTTTTGGATGACTTCCATTTCCTCGATGTGTAGCCACCTGGCTAGGCTTTTGATGTACATAAGCCGAGGTCTTCCTCTAGGTTTACTCCCCTCAATCTTTCCAGAGAGTATGAGTTTTTCTAGTTCATCTTTCTGCATGATGTGTCCTAGGAATCTGAGTTGTCTTTCTCTTATTGTTGGTATGAGTGATCGAACTGCTTGGGCTCTTCTGAGAACTTCTTCATCTGATGTGTGTGTGGTCCATGATATATCCTGTGCATCACTTGTAACATTATCAGGTGGATAGGGTGGACTGCAGGTGAACAGTAGATAAAAGTAGAGAACATAGATTTAGCATAAATTTTAAGAGATTTAAGATGTCCTTTCTCTCTCAAAAGAGTGTCAGAGGTGTCCTTTTGGAAGAGCTCATTTCTCCCCCAGAGAGAAACCAGGTTGATTCCAGAGATGAGGGGATTAGACTATGAGGAGAGATTGAGTCGCCTGAGACTGTACTCATTGGAATTCAGAAGGATGAGAGGAGATCTTATAGAAACATATAAAATGATGAAAGGGATAGAAAAGGTAGAAGCAGGAAAGTTCTTTTCACTAGTAGGTGAGATTAGAACTAGGGGACATAGCCTCAAGATTCAGGGGAGTAGACTTTGGATGGAGATGAAGAGGAACTGCTTTCCCCAAAGAGTGGTGAATCTGTGGAATTCCCTGCCCAATGAAACAGTGGAGGCTATTTCAGTAAATATATTTAAGACAAAGTTGGACAGATTTTTGCATAGCTGAGGAATTAAGAGTTATGGGGAAAAGGCTAGTAGATGGAGATGAGTCCATGGTCAGATCAGCCATGATCTTATTGAATGGTGGAGCAGGCTCAACAGGCCAGATGGCCGACTCTTGCTCCAATTTCTTATGTTTTTATGCTCATTGTTTCATTTAGCTGTATTCATTTATGGTTGGATGACAATTCGACTTCAACTTAAACTTGACTTACAAGTACCTGGAATACACTGTCTGAGAGCATGGCGGAAGCAGAGTAACCAGCAGCATTTACAAAGTGTCTAGATGAGCACTTTAAGAGCTTGGGGTAGAAGGCTATGGACGAGTGCTGGAAGATGGGGTTAGTTTGCTTGAGTCTCCACCAGCTAGCACGGACGTGATGGGCCGGTTGACTCTGAGTCTATGTCCCTGGGTCAATCTCAGAGAGAACATACAAATATCACACACAGCACCAGAGGTTAGGAGCAAACCTGGGCCACTGGAACTACAGACCACTGGCCTCTCCCAGCAGATCGAGAACGTACTACGTTAATGTTAATGATTATACATAGTTACTCAGTTTGCTTTGACAATCATGATTTAGCAGGCTCCTTATGAAAAATCCTCTAATTATTACGGGTTCCCTTAGTTCCCATGTGGACAATGTCTCTCTTCAGCTTAACTAGGCTAGGCTCCTGGGACATCCCTCGTATCCTTAGTTGTTCTCTGCAATGCATTCAGCCACATTTCAAATGCATACTGCCATACAGACTTGCATTTGAATGCGTAGCTGATCTGGATGGAAAAAGTAAATAGAAGTAAAAGTGATCTTTTTTTTCTATCTTTATATTAATACAGTTCCTTGCAAAAGTCATAGGCACATATTTATAGCTAAGGGTCTTAAGTCTTTTGCACAGTACTGTAGTAATTTTATGTTTTGCACAGTTCTGCCTCTGCTGCTGCAAAAAAAAATTCTTGACATATGTGAGTGATGATAAACCTGATTCTGATATGGGTCTCTATTGTGGACTGAGAGAGGGAAGGCGGCAGGGAGAGGGGAATCATGATTGGAAAAGGGAAAGGGAGAGGGGAGGGAGCAGGAAGCACCAGCGAGACATTCTGTAATGATCAATAAACCAGTTATTTGGAATCAAATGACCTTTCCGGGTGTCTCAGTGCTGCGTATGTCTGCACTCACACCACCTTCTGCCCCGGCACTCCTTCTCTGCCACCAGTCGCACCCCTCCCATGGCGCTCCACCCTTGGCATTCCCAACATCTTTTGCTCCTGCCAGACTTCCCAACTTGCTCTCCGCTCCACATTGACAAATACAGTACTCTCAAAAGTCCTAGGCACCCTAGTTAAATACATGTACCTAAGACTTTTGCATTGTACTGTATTTTCATTAATTGATATTGGTTATCAGTACTTAGAATATTTTTTTGTCTGGAGGCCAGGAGATGGCCTGTTCTGGGGTTAGAGGGCTGTGTGTGTGTGTGTGTGTGTGTGTGTGTGTGTGTGTGTGTGCGTGGGTTGGTGCGAGGGAGGAATGGGGCTTGTTTTGCTGATGTTGTTTTGTTGCTGTTGACTGATTATTGCGGTTATTGCTTCTGTTCAGCAAACATGGAGGGCATGCTACGTTACTGCCGGAATGTGTGTTGATGCTTGCAGGCAGCCTCCAGCACACCCTTAGGATGTTAATGCAAACGGCACATTACACTGTGCGGTTCGATGTATAAATGAATCCATTAATCGGAATGAATCTGAACAGATTTTGTTCATCTCTGACAGCACAAGCTGACAAAGGGCCATCAGGAGGAGGTGGGGCTGGGGTGCCTCGGCATAAATGCCTGACTTCTCTCCCGCACAGGATGGATTCAGCAGTGAGGCTTCATCTTGATTGGACCTGTGGGGGTGACAAAATTTCATCGCAGCCATGGCGACACCAGGGGACAGTACAGTGCAATGTGAATATGAGCCTTGTGCCCTCTTGTGCACAGTTCGGCCTGATATAATCTGATCTGTGCAGGGCCTAATACAATTCAAGTTTCAGGCAATACTACACACATTGTGAAAGTGATTATATAAAACATAGTTTCCTTGCTTAAGGTAGGTGATTATCATATGAAGGGGGTCTGCTTTGTGCGGTTTGTTGTCCGTCCTGTTGGGGCAGTCTTTTATTAATTGCCTTGTGCCTTTTCTAATGACTGTGAATGCCCACAAGAAAACAAATCTCAGGGTGTACATGGTGACATATATTTACTTTGAATTTTCAATTGACTGATTTGTCCTCACTGGCCTTAAGTTATTTTTCCAATCCACCCCTTGCTCCAGGCCTTTGAGACATTGTTTCGTGTGTTATAGAGTCATTGAAAAGTACAGCCCAGAAACAGGCCCTTCAGCCCATCTAATCCATGAACTGGATACTCCCATTGACCTGCACTTGGACCATAGCCCTCCATATCCCTACAATCAATGTATTTATCCAAGTTACTCTTAAGCATTGAAATCGAGCTTGCATGCATCACTTGCACTGGCAGCTCATTCCACACCTTCACAAGCCTCTAAGTAAAGAAGTTTCCCCCTCATGTTCCACTTAAACTTTTTGCCTTTCACCCTTAACTCAGTATCTCTGGTTGTAGTCCCACCCAACCTCAGTGGAAAAAGCTTGCTTGCATTTACCTTATCTATACCCCTCATAATTTTGTATACCTCTATCAAATCTCTCCTCAATCTTCTGTGTTCCAAGGAATAAAGTGCTAACCTATTCAATCTTTCCTTATAATTCAGGTCCTTCAGTCCCAGCAACATCCTTGTAAATTTTCTCTGTGTTCTTTCAACTTTATTTACATCTGTCCTGTAGGTAGGTGACCAAAACTGCACACAATACTCTATCAGATGACGCTGAGGATGTTCTACGAGTCTGTGGTGGCCAGTGCGATCATGTTTGCTGTTGTGTGCTGGGGCAGCAGGCTGAGGGTAGCAGACACCAACAGAATCAACAAACTCATTCGTAAGGCCATTGATGTTGTGGGGATGGAACTGGACTCTCTGACGGTTGTGTCTGAAAAGAGTATGCTGTCCAAGTTGCATGCCATCTTGGACAATGTCTCCCATCCACTACATAATGGACTGGTTGGGCACAGGAGCACATTCAGCCAGAGACTCATTCCACTGAGATGCAACACAGAGCGTCATAGGAAGTCATTCCTGCCTGTGGCCATCAAACTTTACAACTCCTCCCTTGGAGGGTCAGAGACCCTGAGCCAATACGCTGGTCCTGGACTTATTTCCTGGCATAATTTACATATTACTATTTAACTATTTATGGTTTTATTACTATTTAGTTATTTATGGTGTAACTGTAACGAAAACCAATTTCTCCCGGGATCAATAAAGTATGACTATGACTATAAATCAGGTCTCACCAATGTCTTATACAGCCTCAACATAACGTCCCATTTCCTGTAGTCAATACTGTGATTTATGAAGGTCAATGTGCCAAAAGCTTTCTTTATGACCCTATCTACTATGACACCCCTTTCAATTAATTATGGATCCGCATTTGCAGACCCCTTTGTTCTACCACACTCCTCAGTGCTCTACCGTTCACTGTGTAAGACCTACCCTGGTGTTTCCTACCGAATGCAATCCCTCATACTTGTCTGTATTAAATTCCATCTGCTATTTTTTGGCCTATTTATCCATCTGGTCTAGAGCTGGCTGAAAGTTCTGATAGCCTTCCTTGCTGTCCAGTACACCCCCCAATCTTGATGTCAACTGCAAATTTGCTGATCGAGTTAACCACATTATGATCCAGATCATTAAAATAGATGACAAACAACAATGGACCCAGCACCGACCCCTGGGGTACTTTGCTAGTCACAACACATCATGTATAATCCACATTTTAATTGCAGTGAGTGTTTATGTCCCCACCTTTTCGCCAGTTGGCGAGTTAGAGACTCTTTGGGTGAAATGTAATTTAGCTTATGTTTCCTCAGATCCTTATATCAAATATTACAACTCCCTACAATCCAGTTAACAAACTCTCTGCTAACGGAAATAGAACATCTCTATCTGAGCCTCTTATAATTATATACACCTCAAATTTTTTTTACTCTCTTTTACTCCAAAGAAAACAATCCCAATCCAAACAACAGGAATTCTGCAGATGCTGGAAATTCAAGCAACACACATCAAAGTTGCTGGTGAACGCAGCAGGCCAAGCAGCATCTCTAGGAAGAGGTGCAGTCGACGCTTCAGGCCGAGACCCTTCGTCAGGACTAACTGAAGGAAGAGTGAGTAAGGGATCCAATCCACTTTTATTAACAGTTAAAATTCTATAGCCTTGACACTATCCTCATAAATTTCCTCAATAGCCTCTCTGGTACAATTGTGAGGTGCTGGGACCAGAGGAATGAAGTACAGATGGTAAAGTCTGAAGGTTAAGACTCCTGGGTCGGCGTGTCTGGAGGTCAGAGGCCCACAGACTGTGAGTTCGGACCAGACACCAGAGGTTGGAGACCTGGCGTTTGCGTGTCTGTGAGTATGGGGCCAAGGACTGGAGGTGGCCTGTCTGTGCATGAGTGGGTGGGAAGGGGGCTTGTTTTGCTGTTTATAAATACAGGAGATTCTGCTGATGCTGAAAATCCAGACCAACACACACATAAAATGCTGGGGGATCTCAGCAGGTCAGGCAGCATCTAGGGAGAGGAGTAAACAGTTGATGCTTTGGACTGAGACCCACCATCATGTTGTTGTTGGTTGGTGTTGCTGCTATACTATTTTTTTTCTGTTCTGTTGAATATTGTGGGCATGACATGTTGGCACCGGAACAGGTGGCAACATTTGCGGGCTGCTCCCAGAACATCCTTCGGTGTGTTGGCTATTAACACAAACAACATATTTCACTGTGCGTTCGATGTACATGTGATAAATAATCTGAATCTGATTTATTACTGGGAAGAAAGATAAGGGAGGAATGTAATAAATTAAAGTTCAAAGTTCAAAGTTAAATTTATCATCAGAGAACATATATGTCAACGCAAAAAAACCTGAAATTCTTTTTCTGCGGTCATACTTAGCAAATCTGTGGAACAGTAACTTTAAACCGTAAACAAACTGCTCAAATGCAAATATAAATAAATAGCACTAAATAACAAGATAAATGAGTCCTTAAATGAGTGTAGTTACCCCCTTTTGTTCAAAAGCTTCATGGTTGAGGGGTAGTAGCGGTTCTTGAACGTAGTGAGAAAAGAGCACGGCCCGGGTGGTGAGGATCTTTGGTGATGGATACTGCTTTTCTACAGCAGCATTTCATGTAGATGTGCTCAATGGTTGGGAGGGATTTACTGTGATGTACTGCGCCAATTCCACTACATTTTGTAGGATTTTCCACTCAAAGACATTGGTTTTCCCATACCAGGCTGAAATGCAGCCAGTCAGCACACTTTCCACCACACATCTATAGAAGTTTGCCAAGGTTTTTGATGACATGCCGAATTTCCACAGATCCCTGTGGAAGTAGAGACGCTGTCATGCTTTCTTTGCAATTATATTTATGTAATGAGTCCAGGACAGGTCCTCTGAGATAGTGAAACCCAGAAATTTAAAGTTATTGACCCTCTCCACCTCTGATCCTCTGGTTTCCGTCTCTTGAAGTCTACTATCAGCTCCTTAGTCTTATTGACATTGGGTGAGAAGTTGTTGTTAAGACACCACTCATCCAAATTTTCAATCTCCCTCCTGTATGCTGATTCATCGCCACCTCCGATACTGCCCTCAACAGTGGTGTCATCAGCAAACTTGTTGGAGCTGTACTTAGCCACACAGTCATAGGTGTAAAGCGAGTAGAGCAGGGGGCTAAGCACACATCCCTACGATGCTCCTGTGCTGATGGAGATTGTAGAGGAGATATTTTTGCCAATCCAAACAGATTGGGGTCTACAAGTGAGGAAATCCAGGATCCAATTGAACAAGAGGGTATTGAGGCCCAGGTCTTGGAGTTTACTGATTAGTGTAGAGGAGATTTTGGTGGTAAATGCCAAGCTGTAATCAATAAAGAGTATCCTGATGGATGCACCTTTGCTGTCCAGATGTTCCAGGGTTGTGTGAAGAGCCAACGAGATAGCATCTGCTGTAGACCTGTTGCTTCGGTAGGTAAGTTGGAGTGGATCCAAGTCACCATTCAGACAGAAGCTGATATGTTTCAACACCAGCCTCTCAAAACACTTCATCACTGTGGATATAAGTGCCATAGGGTGATAGTCATTGAGGCAGATTACCACACTCTTCTTGGGCACAGTATGATTGAAGCCTGCTTGAAGCTGGTGTGTACCCTACACTGCTGGAACGAGAGATTGAAGATGTCTATGAATACACCAGCCAGTTGGTCAGCACAGGTCGTCAGTACTCGGCCAGGTACTCCGTCCAGACTGGATGCTTTCCTTGAATTCACTCTCTTGAAGGCAGCCCACACATTACCTTCGGATACTGAGACCAAAGGGACATCGGGAGACATGGGGCTGTGCGATGGTTCCTCCTTGTTCTGGTGATCAAAGGGAGCACAAGAGGCATTGAGCTCATCTGGAAGCATAGCTCTACTGTCCCCTATGTTTCAACACTTAACTTTGTAAGAGGTTATGGCATTCAAACTCCGCCTCAGCTGTCGAGCGTCCTTCGCTGATTCCTGTCTAGTCCGGAATCTCCACTTTGCCCGAGAGATGGTTTTCCAGAGATCATACCTGCACCTCTTGTAACATTCCTGATCTCCAGACTCGAATGCCTCTGATCTGGCTCTCAGCAGATTCCAGATTTGATTGCTCATCCAGGGCTTTTGATTGGAGAAAACCTGGAACAATTTTGTGGGGACAAACTCATCCACAACTGTTTCAATAAAGTCAGTATGATCCTGGTGTAATCATTCGGGTCCTCAGCTGAGTTCTTGACTGAAGGCAATCCTGTAACCATTCCTCTGCCTCCCATGACCACCGCTTAGTTGTCTTGATCTCTGGAGCCTTACTCTTTTGGCTCTGACTGCACACAGGGATTAGGAGTGCAGCCAAATGATCTGGCTTGCCAAAATGTGGTCTCGAGAAGGAACGGTAGGCATTCCTTGCAGTAGTGTAGCAGTGGTGTAGTGTGTTGATTTCACGACTGCAAGTTACTTGTGTTTTAAATGCAGTCACTCATTCAGTATCTTATATATGGTTTACATCCAGTCTGTAAGCAATTTAATTGTTTAACATCTTATCTTAATAACAATCTTTAATTCAGCCGTTCAGCTGTCAATTCAACTCCTTGCAAGTCACTAATTGGTAATTAACCGTATTTATAGAGAAGCACCTGAACATGTTGGCTTTCACTTAAACCTTCCATCAAAGTCTGTCGAAGTTTCACAAAGCATTGCTAGTTGTCACTAATGGTTGCTACTAACTTCCATCAGACTGAGTGCATTGTATGGGTCTGGGTGTAGTCCAAGGCAGTTAAAAGAAAAAAACACTATTCTGTTCCTTATTCTACCCTCCCTAAGGAAATTCATACTCTCTCTTATCAAGAATGCGGAGCCATAAAATGCAATAACATATTGGACGCATGTGTGAATTTGGCAGAGCTAGCCAACCAATTGAAATACATCAGCATTTAGTGTCAATTTATGTACATACAATCAGTCTGTGTACGTAAGCTAATCTTATCTACTTACGGCCACACTCTATAGTTATTTGTACATTGTGCTTTATAGGATTGCCTTTATACTTACATTTATTGTTGTTTTATACTGCATCAGATTTGGAGTAACAATTATTTTTTCCTCCATTACACTCGTGTCTTGAAGAATGACAGTAGACAACCTTGAATCTCGAATCAGATCTACACTTGTTCCTAAGTTTCTTTTGATCAGTATCATTACACATTGTGCCAACATTCTTCAAAGTAATGCTTAATTTGCTAGGATTGCGCACCTTGACTATTATTCATGGAAAATTTAGAATTCCTGTCTTTTTGTAAAAAAATAGTAAATAGCTGGTAGTGAATTGGAATTCGAGTGCATTCATCAATGACTAGAGTTCGCTTTGTGGTTCACAACATCACAGGAACTATGTGATTGAATTATACTCGCTCAGCTCACAACCATGTTATTTATTATCCTTCATCTGCTTCCACATTTGTAATCCCAAAGGTACAACTGGAACCTAGCACGCCCATATGCCTTGTTTTATTTCCTCATGTGATGGAGCATCATTTTGGGAAAATAACTCCAGTGGCATATGTGGTAAACTATATTCCAGGATGAAACATTATCAATGGCTTTGCTATTAGCAATTTTGCTGTAGGCTATTGCATTTATGGCATCTTGGCCAGCTGCAAGCACACTTGAATGCATCTTTATATATTCAACCAAATTTGCTTCACTATATCAAATAATAAGATATTTCATTCTTTCATCTCAAACTCTTTCATTCCAGAACTATTCTCCAACCTCTTTCATAATGTACACCTACCACAGTCCTATGAGGAACTATTTCTTTAAACCGCTTTCACCTCTTCTATTCTTATGCCAAACAGCAAATACAGAGTTCATTCTTCCAGACCAGGGGTTCCCAACCTAGGGTCCATGGACCCCTTGCTTATAGGTATTGGACCATGGCATAAAAAAGGTTGGGAACCCCAGTTCTAGACTAAACCCATCCTTTCAGCTTTCTTATTTGTCCTCTACTCACAATCACTTAATTAAGGTATCCGTTAGTCTTGCGAAACCATGGATCTGTGCCTGGAAAGTCTTCACTCTCCAGGGCGCAGGCCTGGGCAAGGTTGTATGGAAGACCAACAGTTGCCCATGCTGCAAGTCTCCCCTCTCCACGACACCAATGTTGTCCAAGGGAAGGACATTAGGACCCATACAGCTTGGCACCAGTGTCGTCGCAGAGCAATGTGTGATTAAGTGCCTTGCTCAAGGACACAACACATTCCCTCAGCCAGGGCTCGAACTCACGACCTTCAGGTAGCTAGTCCAATGCCTTAACCACTTGGCCACGTGCCCACACTCACGATCACTAACAAAAGACAAATTAAGCAGATAATATTTTTCCCTTCCCTGATGAATCCTTCCCTTTTGATCATAGGCAATAGAATTACGGCAGGGTAGAGCAGCTGCTCAACAGCTCCAGTGACCAGAGTTTAGTCTGATTTAGTGCTCTGTCTGTGGACTTTGCATGCACTCCCTGTGATGTGGTTTCCTCTGGATATGCCAGCTTCCTTCCACATCCCAAAGAGGAGCAGAGGCCACTTTAAAAGCTCCTCCTAGTCTATAGTTTACGATCAAATCCTTGGGGATTTAATGGAAAATGTAGAGAAAATAAAAAAGGGATTAGGTTTGTGGGTGTGGGCAAAAGGGCCTATTTTCATTCTGCATACCACTCTGTGACATCTTTCTTTCTCTCTGTCAAAAACCAACGTATTGACAACCTTAGAGCACATGATCAACTCTCCATAAGAAATAAGCCAAGGCTAATGGTAATTTGATAATCATGGATGGTTAAAATTACTCATGTTCCAAGCTTTTGACAATTGACCTGGAAACAGCGGATTGAACTCCATCATAGCAATGAGGACATTTTAATTTATTTAAAATAACATGAAAAGTAACATCAGTATTGGTAATTATGGGTCTGACAGTTGTGTTTAAAACCACTCTGTTTCGCCAGTATAACTTAGGAAAGGAAACCATTCATTCCTGTCTGCATGTGATTCACGACGCACTAACGACCAAATGACCTAGAAAGGCATTCAAATCAAGGCCGATTAGAGACAGACTTAGAATGTTGGCTCTGCCATTGGTAAAAATCCCAAGAACAAATAAAAATGAATGATATCGTTCTTTTTCTGTGTCTTAAATAACCATTAAACTATATGAACCACATACACTCAGTAACAGACACAAAATGCTGGAGGAACACTGCAGGCCAGGCAGCATCTATGGAAAAGAGTAAATGATCAACATTTTGGGATGAGACTCTTCATCAGGACTGGAAGAAAAGATGAGAAGTCAAAGTAAGAAGTACAAGGTGATGGGCGATAGGTGAAACCAGGAGAGGGGCAGTGGGTGAAGTAAAGAGCTGGGAAGTTGATTGGTGAAAGAGAATGGGGAATCTGATAGGAAGAAAGGGAAGGGGTAAGAGCACCAGAAGAAGGTGATGGGCAGGTAAGGAGATAAGGTGAGAGAGTGAAACAAGAATAAAATAACAAAATGGCCCCTGTGTATGTTTGTGGTCTTCTGCAGCTTTAGCCCGTCCACTTCAAGGTTTGGCATGTTGTGCATTTAGAGATGCTCTTCTGCACATCACCATTGTAACGTGTGGTTATTTGTGTTACTGTTGGCTTCCTGTCAGCTTAAACCAGTTTAGTCATTCCCCTCTGACCTCTCTCATTAACAAGGCATTTTTGCCCACAGAACTGCTGCTCACTGGATGTTTTTTGCACGATTTTCTGTAAACTCTAAAGGCCATTGTTCAGGAAAATTCCAGGAGATCAGTAGTTTCTCAGATACTCAAACCACCTGTCTCGTACCAACAATCATTCCACAGTCAAAGCCACTTAGATCACTTTCCTTCCCCATTCAGATGTTTAATCTGAGCAACATCTGAACCTGATGACCATTTCTGTATGCTTTTATGCATTGAGTTGTTCCACATGATTGGTTGATTAGATATTTACATTAATGAGCAGGTGTACAGATGTACCTAATAGAGCAGCCACTGGGTATTATCTCTCAGTATTAGGGAGATATACTTTTCTACTGCTGTAAGATATAAAAGCTCCAGGAGTTGGCTATTCTAAAAATTGTCCAGATATGAAATAATTCCCTGCAATACAAAAAGCAAAATAGGAAATAACATCATAAGGGACATTAGCAGCACACACTTTAAAGCATTCCAAAGACAATAGAGACTAAATGTACAGTGGAACTCCATCATTCTGTTGTGACGGTCGGTGGTGATGATTGGTTAAGACAGGGGGGAGCTGTGCATGGATTAGTGCTGGAAGTGGGTGTGCAGTTGGCTAAGAGATCAGTTGATGCCCAAGGGTGTAGATGAGGTGACCATCAGTAAGTAGATTGAGCATTGGGATGATGCTAGAGATTGGGAATGAGCAGATGTGGGTTGGGAGATCGGCAGAACCTGTAGATTATGAGCAAGAGTGCTCCAGGCAGTTAAATATATAATTTTGAGGAACTATATGAACTGAGATCTTAGCATCAGGCTCTGCAGACCTGGTACAGCCACCCCAAATGCTTGGTGGGGGAAAAACAGCAGGGTAGGGTTCTTCTGCTACTGGTGAGGGAGGGGCCAGGTTGGGTGAGGAAGCCCCTCGATTATAGTCGTTTTTCCACCCTAGAAGGTCAAGGCCACGTGTGTGGCAGCAGTGCTATTGTTTTGCAGGAGCATAGTAAAACAGAACAGAAAGCATTGACTGCGAATGTGAAGAATGCAAAGTTATTGCAGATTTTATTCTTGTATATATTTTTATTATCAATAATGCTAATTTTGTAAAAAAAAAGGATCGGGCCCTACAGGGTGAGATGGGCCCCCTTTTATAAGTACTGAAATGAGCTTTGGTGCTCTCTGTAACTCTGAGTATCCAAGACTTTGAAAGTGTCATTGAGACTTACAGTGTCTGGACTTCTTCCTGCATTAAGGCGCCTGTGGCTTCGAAAATCCAGAAAGAAAATCATGAACTTTGCAAAACTCCAGTTGACCATGATCTTCTTCCAATGATTTCTCCAACACAATGAAATTGTTTACAGCACACACAGTTAACACTGCACAATGCAATTTCTGGGCAATAATCTCTCCACCACGTCTACAAATCCACCTTTCAAAATTATAATGCATTTTAGGAATACCGAAGATGAGGAGGTATAAAAGTCCATAAGACGATAATACAAGGAACAGAATTAGGCCATTTGGCCCATTGAGTCTGCTCCGCCATTTAATTTTTGGCTGATTCATTTGCCTCTCAAAACCATTCTCCTGCCTTCTCCCCATGAGCTTTCATACCTTGACCAATCAAGAACCTATCAACCTCTGCCTTAAACACACCCAATGACTTGGCCTCCACAGCCACCTGTGGCAACAAGTTCCACAGATTCACCAGCCTCTGATTAAAGAAATTCCTCCTCATCTCGGTTCTAAATGGACGTCCTCCTATTCTGAGGCTGTGCGCTCTGTTCCTAGACTCCCCCACCATAGAAAACATCCCCTCCACATCCACTCTATAAAGGCCTTTCAACATTCAATAGGTTTCAATCAGATTTCACCCTCTCCCACCTATTCTTTCAAATTCCAGTGAGTAAAGGCCCAGAGTCATCAACCGCTCCTCACCCGATGAGCCTTTCATTCCCGGAATCATTCTCACGAACCTCCTCTGAACCCTCTCCAATGTCAGCAGACCCTTTCTTAAATAAGGGGCACAAAACTGCTCACAATATTCCAAGTAGGGCCTCACCAGTGCATTTGAGGCTTTATAAGAGGCACAACTAAGAACTGGGCCGGCAAGACAAGGTGTGTTTATGTGGTATCCCTTTCACTGGGCAACTGAGACGATAGATGTAGTTAATTTAGTGATTGATCTGAAGGCTCATTAACCCCTGAGTTGAGGTATTCACAGAAACTTTCTAACATTCGGAGAAAAATAGGGGTACAAAACAAAGTGAACCAATCCCAAGGATTTTTTTTTAAGTCGTATCTTCAAGAGACTGCTGAGCTTCCTACCAAGATTGCCGAGACTGTATTATATGCATTACATTTGCTGTAAGATCTCGTTCTTACAATGTCACTGCAATAATATTGAACTGACTTTGATCCATCACATTCACTGCTACTCGGAATAGTATTGTCAAGTACTCTAAAACTGAGAATCTAAACATAAACCTTACTCAAAACCCAAACGGCAACTCACGGCTTGAATTCTGTTTCAAAAACACTGTATCAACTCAAGAACTTAAGTACGTTATCACTTCCTATCTATTTCCTTCCTTGGAGAATGAAGCTAGAAGGTTGGTTTGAGGATCTGGAAAGGGTGAAGTTGAAGCCCAATCAGAAAATCAAACTTCTGAGGACCTAAGTGATGCCCAGAGTATATTTCTACCTCACGTTGACAAAGGCATCACAGAACACACTTAGAGATTTGGATCATATTATTATTTCCTTCCTTGTCGAGGCATAACAATTGGAAAATTCTGTACAAATCAGCAAACTCTGTCATTCCCTACCATTGTATTATGTTTTTCACTGTATAGAGGGTTGATTAATACCTCTTAAAATATGACACTATTTTATCTTTAAACATTGTTTCTTTTTTGCCTTCTTCCAGCTTGAAGTTCTATTGAAGAGAAATTCCCTGCAATGTAGTAGATTCCCTTCTGGTTGGGCAT